>NC_070591.1:17044044-17366544 GCF_027409825.1 Scomber japonicus | reverse complement strand
CGGGTAGCTCACTTCTTTTCTCCCCGCTGTGTGATTGTCTGCAGTTGTGCCAGAGTCAGAGCAGAGCCATACCAGCTGCACCTCATCTCAGTAACCAAGCCCTCTACTAATACTTAGCCCTGCCACTTCCTTTCTGCCAAATCGTAGACTCTGCTACCTGTCAGTGTTACTATGCCTTGAGCCAAATTTGTTAACAGTTTTGCTATTTAGCATTTAGTTGTCATTGCCTGTATCCCCAGTACTCATCCTGTTCTCTTGTTCCCTTCAGTCCCGTCTCCTCTGGCTATGGTCCTTGTCTCCTGTTCCATACAGTCCCATCTGAACTGGCTCCCGTCCCTTGTTTCATCCCTGCAGTCCCGTCTGCTCTGTCACCCCTCGTCAGCCCTGCTTCCCCCCACTCTTCCCAGCTTCCAGCCCAAGCCCCAGCTCCAGGTTCCCAACTACCTTCCCAAGCCCCAGCTTCAAACCCAGGCCTCAGTTCTTGGCTCCCAGCTTCCAGCTCAAGCCCAAGTCTAGGTTTCCCCAAGCCTGCATTCCCTTTCCTCCATCTAAAAATAATGACCTTGATCCTACTGTATCCATGTCTCCTCACCTGTGTCTACACTTGGCTTCACCTGCTCAACCCTATATAACACAGGGGTACATTAGTGCATTAGTAGTGATATTGTTTTCTCGCTACATTAAATTTAACTTATTTGACAAAATAATGAATTTATCCTACTTAAAAGTATTGAGTGTGAAACAACTTATTTCTCTGTGCCAAAGACCTTCTTTGTTGTCCAAAAACTACAGACTTGAAAACAGATCAATGAGCCACACTGTTGCACTGGGTGAAATGTTCCTTAATTACAATGAAAATGAGCATTGTGATTCATTTTGAATCAATCTCATATAGGCCTGTTGCTCTAAATACTCATCACTAAATGTTTATCAATCTGTAGATGCAAATTATCCCCAAGAAATGCACTATTGACTCCTGTTTGACAATGTTCATTAAAACTTGTAACGTTCTTCAAGTTAAACAGCAAAATATGCTGTTGGTCCACACCCGCCAGAACAACACATTTACACATTTTCTGTTCAATTCTGGGCACAAAACCAATGTGGTTAGGGTGAGTTAGATTGTTTGGGTTAACATAACTACTTAACTATTAATTACATTCAATAACAACCTTGGTCATGGTTAAAAAAAACAGGAAAATGAACAGCAATCAAAAAACAGCAAGGTAAATGTTTGTAACTAGTTTCTAAAGATTAACATGTTCAGTAGGAATGAGTGGGCTTTGGGCACAGTAGATATGGTAGACAAGTCAGCAAGTAGTGAAAACCTGTGTTTTGTTATGTGATGGGATTTTTGACAATGATACATATATGGAATAATGCCAGCTTTATTTTTAAAATAAAGCTGCAGCTGATTTCTTACCTATTGAAGACAAAACAACTGGTTTGTAACTTCCCAATACCGCCCCAAACACCACTGTGCTTCTGTCTCAATGAGCACAACATAAAGAACGTACCAAGCGTGTCCCATGAAAAACCCTGAGAAAATGCATACATGCAGTACTGGGATTTCAACCCTGCAAAGTCAAGTGCTCAATTTTCTCTCCATTCTCCAGCGATACCAAAGAAGCTCAATCATACCGGGACAGTAATATGAATCAAGGACAGCTCACTCACTCTCAATTGCAGCTTGGTCTAACTGGGACCATGGTGAAAGCAGAAACTGGGTTCTCAATTCAAATGGGAGAGCGAGTAGGCCAGCCGGACTTTCCAGCACGTCTCGAGGCTGATAGATTACCTACTGCAGTAAGGACAAAGGGAATGAAGATGACTACTCTGCCAAAGCTGGCTACAGATGAGACATGCACGGCTGAATGACCATGGTACACCTCACCCATTTGTCTATGTGTTCAAGCTTTGCACTACATATGACAAAGGAGTCTGTACACTTCACTATTGACATATAGTCTCACCTTTATATCTTGGAATATCTTATTCCAACTTTCATTTTCAGTCATATTTTGAGCATGTTAGAACATTCATCAACTGGATTGGCCACTTAATGTTCCATACATACCACTATTTAGTACGCAAAAAACCACTATGAGGCCATACATCCAAATTAATATCAGTCAACTTTGTCTTAAAACTAGTCTATGCAATGTGCTATTATATATAAAACTGTATATATAAACTTTAATACAATAGTCTGTCGTAAAACACATTATTTGGGAGATATTTTGTTTGACATTGGGTGCCTTATTCAATGCATAAAAGCATATAATTCAGCGAGCCAGCTATTTTTTCGCACTGAGTACATGATGTGCCATCCTCAGAGATTAACCTAGATGTTCTTGAGGCCAGGTTCACTTGTATCTGAGCCACAGTCGTATATTACAATGCAGCTGAGGTGGCAGTGGCAGTAACTCATTCTTTTCTATTCGATTCTGCCTCTGCATATTCCACAAAGCCCCCGCTGCTCTGCACTTAGAAGGTCACCTCTTTCATCAGCTATTCTATTTGCATTCCAAATCGTACGTACATGAAAAATGTGCCACTGAGTTTTCGCAGCGGCCCTTCGAAGGCAGATTAGATAGAATTTGCCATATGAACCTTATGCACGCTAACCTTTGCAGATGGCCCCACTATTGTGGAGAAATGGATTGCCTAATAAACCATATCATCTGACATATTTGCCGCTTGGCTGACCAAATAGAGGCTCTGTTTTTTGAGCAAATTCCCTTTGTCAAATTTGTCAGTGTTCATGCCGCCGTTTTAGGTTTGGGTCACAGAGAGGAGGAGGCGAGATCTTTAGTGTATCAGGTTAAAGTGCTGACCAATTTGGACTGTTTCTGAAGATGAGACAATTTTTCCACAAGATTTATTTTATCAGGAAGAAATATTTCATATGCTCTCCATTTGTTTGTTGTAGTCTTCTCTTCTACCCTGCCCTCAAATACTGTACAACCTGATATATGTGCAGTATAGTTGAACAATGATGGACAATTGTTGCTACTTATTGCCTCTGATTAACTGAGACAAATAAACACTGTATTTGGTTGCTACATTTTCTGTCTTTTCCTTTATGTTTTGGTCATTTATTGCCTTGTTTTTTATTTAAATGCTACATTATTTTGTCAATTTTAATCTAGAATACTAAAAGCTCCATGAGGCCTTTGTTTCTGCAGGTTCATCCACTATTCTGACACTTATCTTTATCATTCATCATTGAATTTTCAACATAGTTTTCCTTTCATCTATAATTACTACTGGGCTAGACGGCAGTGAAGAAACAATGCTACTTCTAAACCTCACAAGGTTTTCACCAGAAATCTAATTTCACAGCGGAGCCCTAATTCATCGCTCCCAGAAAAACCTCTTTCATCAAACTTTGCATATGAGCAGCCAAGTGATGCACAGGCTCTTAACGGCATGCTTTGCCTCCTTTGGTGAGTTGGCCAACCAATCCATCTTCCTGAGTGTGCTCAGAGCCGAGGAGTGGGCAACCGATGCTCCCGTCACCGGGCTCCAGCGGGAGATGGATTGGGGCTCCATCGCCCACCTCCAGTCCAGTACCAGCCCAGTGGCACAATCTGGACCTCGGCGCTGAGAGCCACGTGGTGGGCCTTGTGGGGCTCTATGAGGGGGCTATGAGAGGCAGGATGGAGGATGCTGTGTTTCAGTCACTCATGTAGAATCCAGATCCTCTGCTCCACAGGAGACGGAGCTGGACCTCCTGTTTGTGTTCCGCAGAACAGAGTGAGGGTGTCCAAGTCATTGCCTGCCTGTGCAGTTGCTAATGCAGGCATTTTATCTATGACAAAATGTCACACAATAATGTTATCATCAGCAAAAGAAAAGAAAACTTACTGACATATTAAAAGGCAGAAATTGCAATCTGCTGAATAAATGTGTGACCTCCATCTTAAGTTATGTCCTTCATTGGCTATTAGTCACTGAACTGTCTGACGGGACAACAAATACAATAAATGATAGCCCTGATTCCTCTTAATCTAATACATCTTTTGCGTAAAATGTACATCCACCCTTAAAATAGCTTGTCCTTCAGCCAGAGGAGGAGTTTGTTTCATCCCTTCGTATCGTTCATCATGAGTGGCTTTAAAACTGAAGTGAAAGCTTCTTTTATTAATCACAAAGAGCTCAAGTCAAGGCTTTGCACTCCGTCACTTGCATCCAATTTACAGCAGCGATAATTCATGCTATGCTACACATTTCTTGTAAAATGTCACTTTGTGTTTGTAATTAATTTCTAAATTAATAAGCAAAATCTCTGAGTTATGGCATCAGACCCTTTAAAAACCTTGGCCGCTAAACAATGCATCAAGGTGCCACCAGGAATGATCGAGATGATAAGAGGAATGTGACTCCAACAGTTGTAAGAGATGAACACTTCACAAATTTGGTGCGTTGTTTTATAGTAGAGTAACACAACAAGGGTGTGAGCAAACTGTATATGACTTGTCTTTCTCCTTTCTTGAAAACTACTCCTTCATGCTTTTACAAACTACTAACAAAACTTACCTTTACTCCTCTTCCCTGCATATTAGCACTGTCACTCACTCTCTGCTGTCTTAATCTCACTGCTGACCAGGGTGGCCTGCTCTATAGCCATGCTTCCAAGTAGGGAGCTGTGTGTTAGGTTACCTCCTATATAGGATATCATGTGTCCCTCATCTACTTCAAGTTATGGGCCCTTGATCAAAAGGAGACTAAGGAGTGGGGGGTCAAACTCAGAAGAAGAGACAGAGCCCACAGAACTCAGACATGAGGGCAAATACACCTGTCACATAGCAAACAACATCTCTACTGATACATCAGATCTATTCCATTAACTTCAAACTTAACTGCTGGGCTTTAAATATGAAACAATCAGTGGTGCTTTGGGTGAAAGGTTTGAGAGATGTTCATCAAAGGAACTATTAGAAAGTAATCTTTTAAGGCGTAAACTGTTTCATTTAGGGTTTTTCCTTCGGTACAAGTGGCCCATCTCCGCTCCTTCAGTGCCGTTGATGGCAACATCCATAACCTGTCCTCTGATATTTCATTCCCATACGGGTGCCATGAACCCAAGATGTAATCGATACACAGACACACAGGACTCCTGTGTTATTACAAGGGGGACAATGTCTGCTCAGCTTCCCGTGCCGTTACACAGTTCAGGCTTCCAATTAACCTGAGCGGATCCCCATGCCAATCACACAGGGCTTCTATCGACAAGCCGTATGAAAAGAATAATGTTGTTAGGATGATGTAGCTCACGGTAGGAGGGCTGCTTCTCCCCCCTCCCACTGCTGACAGGGATGAGTGTTGTAGTCATTTATCACCTCCTCTCTGGTCACTGAGGGGCCAAACAGGGCTGCACGCCTCTCACACCCTCCCTTTGCTACAATCTGAATAAGTCTGATTTCAATAACAAAGCCAAGAAATGTATCTGAATTTTACTGCGTGAGCAAGATCAGTCCTGAATTTTCAGTATCTAAGGCCAATTTTCAAATTGGTTTGATTACTGAATTGACTGATGGAGCCAGGTAGTGTCTCGGACAAACTCTTACTGGTTGAAGGCCCATTGTAGCTATTAGGGCCTCATTTGCACCAAATATGGAAATGTGGAAAAAACGTCAGTCCTCCCATTCATTTGAATGCACATGGCCACATTAGCAAAAAAACCCAGCGGACGTCTAGCTTTTGCTGAAATCGAACCTGATGGTGAGCTGCAGTAGCCAATCACATAAGCCGATGATCAGACCCAAGACGACCATGGGAAGAAGAGCGTTGTTTATTTGTTGACTTTGTTGTCGGGTTCCCAACGCATTTTTAAAAAGATGAGAAAGATAGGAAGAGAGAATGCGGTGAGCTGAGAGCACAAGCGAGAGTAAAGGAGTCATTAACTTCTGTTTGTTTTGAGTTCGTAAGATAGGGAACTGCGTGGCTGTACTGTATATTAAACAGGCTTAAAATGGAGTCACTGGCAGAAACAGTTTCTTGAATTGGTCCTTGTATAACAAATTAGAGGATGATTTATTGCATAATTTTGCCCTGCATTAGTCTTCATCCTTCTCATTCTTCTTGTCCTCTTACCTCATTTGTTTCCAAAATTTTGTATATTAAGAACATTTTAGTTATTGTTGTCAGTTGGTTGCAAAGTGTGAAAACTGTGTTTTCATGGTATATGAATGAAGAGCTAAAACATCATCCAGGTATGATAACAATATCATCCCAAACTTGTGAACATACTTGTTTATTTGTCAGCAGTGACATCTTTTATAAATCCTGTCTCAAAACAGATGTGCTGTAACTGTTGGACTGGGACGGGAGATCAATCCATTTATTTTTCCCATGTCTACTGAGAGACAACATACAAATTGAGACTGTATCTAAGTTAGAACAGCAGCCAAGTGTGGCCCACTAGGATTTCAGGATTGATTGAGAGTGTGTTTAGATGCTCAGGGCCAAACTCTAAAAGCATTGTTACATTGACAAGGCCGACGCAGAGAAAGAATGCCTCTCTACATTTACTATCCCTTTCTTGGGTATTGCTGCCATTGGCGACTTTGATATTGATTATTGTGAAACAAAAATCAGCTCAAGGAGCACAATCATTAAGACAGATGCAGTTGCACTCAATGCCAAACACACAAAGACCTGAAATTCAGGAGACTATGAGACATACTGTTACTGTCAGACTTTAGAAGATACAGTACCTGTCAGTTATTTATGCACTATAAGAGGAAACGATAAACAACAATTTCTTATTTCATACTACATAGAGTATCGAATACCATCCATCACTGTTATCAGCAAAAAAAATCCAAAACTGCTGATAAATTTGGAATTTCTTTTTTATTAAATAGAACACTTTAACATGTGCAAGAGACTGAATCAGTGATGGAGGATATCTTTAGATATTTTGCTTGAGTACTGTAATATCAAAAATACAGTGTTACAATAAAAAAATTAATGCATTGATCAGTAATTATGAATAAAATGTACTTACAGTTTCAAAAGTAAAAGTACTCTTGCTGCAGAAAAAGAAAACATTGGATTGTAAAGTACCTTGAGGGAAATGTGATGTTGGACTATACAAATATGAATACACTTGACTTTCATCTATAACTGTGCATCATATTCTTTTTGAACAGAAAATTACCTTAATACTGCAAATTTGTATTTCTTCAAATATAGTACTTAAGTAAAATCATCCACTGAACCAAATAGATATTACTTACATCAAAATTACAAGACAAAATGAGAAGAAGAAGAAATTTAATCACAGGAGTGATTCCAATAAACAGCAAATATGTTTTTTTTTTCACCTACAAAAATTAAAAAATTAAACAAAAAGTTTCAGATGACAGAAGATACAAAGTATATGTATACGTATAGACAACTGGTATACTGTTAATGGTTTGTCTTGTCAATAAGAACAAGATCCACCTTTGTTTGTGTTGTGTTGGACCTATTTTTATCATCTATCTTGCTGATCAACACTGTTGATCCTACAGGACAAATAATCTGTATTTGTTTTAGAATGAAGAGAACTGGAGATGAACAGTGTTCACTCACAGTGCAACTTGAATATATCTCCACCACATTACAGACAGCACTAAAATATATTATGATTTCAAAAACAGTGAGATAATACACTGGAAAGGATATTTATGATGTATATTAACGATATTTCAAATTTTACTCTAAACAGTGATCAATTTTTCTTGTTTAGCACCGACATAGCTCTGACTTGAGGATGTCATTGCAGATTTAATGTGGCCCCCATACCTTTAAAACTTTCCATTTGTTATGTTTGGTCATCCCATTAGTTGCCATTTATTATCATTAGTGTGATAGAAACCCCTTCCTCGCAGAAGCAGGAAAAAAAAGCCTCCACATTTTCACATTAGACAGAGCTTCACTGGTGCGTCAGATTAATGTTCCTTTCACAAAAACAGAAAAGGTAGGTGGAACATCAACTTCAGGAGCAGCACCATAACTATTACATTATGCTGTCTGTTTATTTGCTTATTTTGTTGATGGTTGGCTAATTCCTTTCCCTCATGATGGTTAGAAATATGGCTCCTCTTCGGCCTAAGTGCATTTTAAGAACCTGTAATTGATGCTTTGGTTGTGATAGCTTCAGTCATCAGTTAGGCTATATTTAGCCACAGGATAAATTAAGGAGCTAGTGGGCAAAAACAGATTAGAACAATTTCATGCCTCAGAATTCAGAGAATATCATCATTTTCATTTAATAAATGATTATTTATTGAGTGATTTGATTTATTTGATCAGGAATTATACAGCTTTTATTATTTGCATAATGAAAATTTTAATTTGGCCATGAATTGAAACATGTCAGGTTTACTTTGTTCTTATATTTACAGAGAGGAAATGGAAACACTAACCGAGACAATACAGAAAGAAAAAGGAAAAAAAACAACTAAATGATCAAAGTTTTTGTTTTTTTAAAAACATTTTGAAAACGTGACAACTAAACCGTATCCATCTTGTTGGAGAGGGCAGGTCTGGATATGCCTGCCTCAGGTACATGTCCCTGTCCTGCCCAGTGTGAGTGATAAGTAACAAGGCCCCCAGCGAGCAGGACAGGTGTGTCACTGATTCACTCTGTATTACACCAAACGTGATTAATGGTTTTCTTAATGTATTCATGGCAGTAATAGAAGTCCCTCACGACTAACCTTGCATAAAAATGCAAATGAATAGAGACAAACTGCGGAAAAACACAATGGGCAGGGCTAAGCCTGGAAGCCTTGGGAAGTGGGTGTGCATATTTCTTTATTTCAGGGAGAACAACTTGAAATTGTAGATTAGCCCTTGTTGTGCTGGAATAATTAAAGATCATGAGCCGTCATAGGAATAATTTGGGTTTTGTGAACAAAACCACCAGGAAAGAGAAACCTGTAGTATCAAACAACTGAATCAAACTTTTTTTTATTTATTTTTTTTTAACAAAAAACTCTATGATGCATAAAAACTGGAAAGTGGGCTATTGAGGTTATTTTGGACTAAATCGAATTCTGAATAATACTTTAAACACTTGACAAGATTGCTTGAAAAATACAACACTAAAGCATGCAGTTAATATTTAACATATTTTGATCTTTACCATGAAAAGGTCACATTGTTCCCTAAATCCACAGGAGCTGCCCAGTACAACCACAATATTCAACTGGTACCCACGGCTCTGCTGGGGCACATTGAATAATACACATTTTAAAAGTTTACTTGACTAAGTGAATCATGATTGCTGCTGCAGTCTGTTCTTCAGTAAGTTTTTTCCCCCTCTTTTATCATCATAAATAATGTTGATTAATTACCAAGTCAAAATCACTGAGGATAATCCATGTAGAATATATCACTGTCAGGAAAACTGTTGAATATTGCATTTACACCAGGAGCAATTTAATTACAGATGTCTTAACATATCAATTAGGACTCGGAGGGAACATAACAGTTAAAGGTAAGAATCTGAAAAATGACTTTCACGCTAGATTTTGAGGCTGTTTTTCCTCTTTTGTGTGTTAACTCCTTCTCACCTCTTTATTTTTGGCCTTATTTGTGTCATTAATTGTATTAAAGTACCGTCACTGCCACTGTTTGGGGTAAGGCAACTCATTACTTAAAGAATAGGCTTGATGACATTCTGTAAAGAAAAGATCCAAACTAACAATGAAACAAACACTTTTTCTTATCCAAAGTCTCATATAGCTTTTTATCTGCGTGATAGACCTCCTCTTATTGTCCAGAAACTACATCAGTAAGCCACACTGTTTCCCTGGTCAAATATAAAGCTTCTTCTACATATTCTCCCAGAATGCAAGAAACAGTTGCATCATTCCTAAAAAAATGCGTCAGTCACAGTGTCTAAAGGCTAAAACAGAGGGATTGTTTTGTAATAGGTCTGAGTTAAGCAATCTCTCTAAGCTCCAAAAAGCATGTTTTACTGCTTTATGAAACCATGACGCACTCATATCATCCTTTATGAAGCCCAACCAGCCCTCTAACATACAAGCCCATCAGAGCCAATCCCATCAGAGGGATGTGGGGCAGAGATGAAATTGGGCTCTTTAAGTCCCTGTACCGTAACATGCTAATGCAGGACAATGACTCGCTCATTGCCAGCTATTATAGGATGTACTGGAGCCCTAACATGAGGGCTGTGACAGAAATGATTGTGTGATACATGTAAGTGCAGACTGGGCCTCTTAGGAGATTGAGGATTCAACTTTTAGTGTCAGGTGTGGTGCTGTTGATGAACATCCTGAAGTTGGAAATTAAGATTGATGCCTCGCATTGCTGTTATTAATATATTGATGGTGCTGTCAAAAACATTACAAATAAGTTTTTTTTCCCTCTATATTGATACATTAGCCCAGGTAATTGATGAAAATCCTATAAAACTCCTTAATTTTTTTTCCTTACACGCTATTTGTCTACCATCTGCTCCACTTAGGGCTCCCCTGGGGACGGTCGTGATGGGTTGAAATCACTGCTGATGAGAGTCCTGAGTGCTCACCACTCACAGTGGAGTTTACTATCTTAAAGAGCATCAGAATCTGTGCAGAAAATTTTTATAATCAAACATCCAGCATAAAACAATAATTCAGTTTTAAAATCCAATACTCTCCATATATTTGGTTCTTAAATTCACATTAGCTGCAAACCAGTAGATACTCAAATCACTGCAAAGTATACATTCAATCAAAAATATGTATGCTTACAGGATGAGAGAAGAGTGCAAAGATGGAGGGGGGTGCGTTTAATCTCTCCGTCATCATGATGGGCGTTGATGTGAAATGAACTGTAGCCACTCTCCTTGACCAGTTCGCAGTGGTCAGTGGTCCACATCCAGGAGACTAGATTGGATTTATTGCTACTGGGCCAAAGGTAACAAATACATGCAATATAAAGGCGGAGATGGATGCCATTATCACTGGATGGATTTTGTGCCCATCATGAGGGGCAATCATATGGAATAGATTGATACTGCAAGCAATACCTTTATATTAGGCTTATATAATATATCTTAACTGGACAATTCACCTACAAGAAAGCAAAACAGGAAGTAGTTGAACTAAGCTATTTTGCAGACAAAGGAAGATGATATAGTCAAAAACTTCTTTTTTGTTTTTTTGTTTTCATAGTTTGCCTTTAAATGCAATAATCAAACAATCATACAGGTCAAACTCTAATTATTGTGATTATTTAAAAACCAGCCAGAGGCTTCAGTTGGCTGAAGGTGGAAATATCTTCATCTCATCAGCAGGGTCGGCAGAAGGTTCCTGGGAGTCCTCGAAGGGATGAAATGAGGTTATGAGAGGTCATGTAGAACAGCTCAGTGTGACAGTAAAGCAGAGGCCTCCACTGTGGATAAAGTCATGTGAAACAAAAGGAAACAAGGAGATGAAACACAAACACTAACCTATGTGGGCAAACTCCTGCAACACTAGTGACTTATGGCCTCATTCCACTGTCATCAATAGATAGAGAAAGAATTTGCCAAAATTGATGTTCATTAAACACTATGATGAGATACTTTCTTGATCTTTCTGGAAAGTGTGGCTCTGTGTGCTTTCTTTATTGTAGTCCTCTATTAGGAAAATAAAGAAAGCTCACATATATATTTTAAAGTGGTTGGTAATAGATTTTTAATGTTCATTTGTCTATTCCCTGAAGGCTTGGATCTTTGACATTTGAAATAATTGTTGTTCGAAGGATCATCACCAGGGGAGGGTTGTGAATAGTGTAGGGACGATTTGAGTAAATGACTCTGTCAGCCTGTTTATTTGTAACATGATTGCCTGAGGCGCTGCCGCAGGACAGCTATTAGAGGGTCTGGCCATAAAGAGATAGAAAGAAAAGCCCGGCGATCACCCAAAAGTTAGCACTTAATGTGACAACTTATCAGACAAAAGCTCCCCACAGAGAATGTAAAAATGAGAGAAACAGAGAGGTGGGGAGGGAGAAAGACAACACAGGCACAACTGCTGGATAATATAATAGTATGCTGAACAAGAAACTGTATTATAATGACAATTACCTTAAGTGGCTGCTATGTGAAAGATCAAATGTATATTCAGTGTCTCAAGCATCGGCCCATATGTTTTAGCATATTGCACAAAGCTGTCCAATCCATGTTGGCCTGAGGGGAGTCAGGGAGTAGAGGACGTCCAGCCCCGTATTTAATTAGATGACTCTAATATCTCTCGCCTGTAGCAAGGCCTCAAGTGTAAGTGGAGAGTTTTTTATGCCGTCTGCTAAATAAATACTGCAGGTCCCAGTGTGCTTGAGATCATGAGAGGATGCATGTCACTTCCAAGATGTAAACACAGCAGGAAGAAGCATAAAGAATTAGAGGCAATATGATGGAGGCAGGCAGAAGGAGGGAGATACGGTTGTGTTGTTTTAAGTATGTTTGAAGATGAACAAAGATATGACGTTTTCAATATTTGTTGCTGTAACATAATCATTATAATTTAAATGTTGTAATCAAATGAAAAAAGAAAAAAGAGAAAAAAAAGAAAGCAAGACATTGCATTTTATAATTGTGGTTGCATGAAATTATCCATATAATTATCCATAGAGAGCTAATTTGAAGAAACAACTGAAAATAAAAATTGTGATGCCACTGACAGAGAGGAAAATGAGCATTTGACCGAAAAATATAGCTAAATTAGTGTTTCTTTCTGGCAAAGAAAATGCTAAATTCCCTGTAGCCAAGAATTTTGTTGTCTGTTTGCTAGCAATAAAACATGCTGAAGCTGAATTTTGAGGCTTGTCCTTCTTCTCCAACAAATATACTTTGAGTCGCTAAATCCTATGTCCCTGCTGCCATGATCGAAACCACAACAAAATACTGCTGCATTTAAACAATTTTTTTTTTAAAGCAGCACAGGTCTCCACGACAACTGGGGTCTGACTCAAGAATGCTTGTAATCTCTTCTGGCAAGAACGGATCCTGCGGCTCAGGCCGGCTGTGGAGTGGACAGTCCTATTGTTGCTTAAAACCTCAAAGGAGAGAAGGAAGATAGGAGGGCAAGCAGGAGGCGGAAAGAAAAGACTAGGAGGAGAAGGGCTGTGGAAGCAGTTAAATATAGTGCTGGGATGGTTGGATTAGCGGTGTGGAGTTGACGGTGAGGAGCAGGTAGTGTCTTCCTTTAATCCTTCTCTTAAAACTCACCTTTTCTCCCTTATTCTGGAAAGAAAACATTATTATCCTAGCTGGTATCTGCCAACTTAAGAACATTTCCAATCCTATGATTGTTTGTTTGTTTCATTTGATTTCATCAGATACTTAATAATGAAAGAAATACTTTGATACTTTGTTCCTGTTGATTGCAGACATTAATAAGGTGTTTAAATATGAAGAGGACATGACTGTTCTTTCTGTCATTTTCCTGTGGATGAAATGGAAAGGAAGGGATAGTGTAAGTGTGTGTTTGTGTGTGTGTGTGTTTGGAGGGGGCCGAGGGGGAGGGATCAAGGTTTTTGAAGATTATGCTAAATCAGGGCCGGTTAGAAGAGGGGGTGGAGTAGAAAGCCAGACAAAGACTGAAGAGGATGCTGCCACTGGCATTTAAATGGGCAAGAGGGTGAGGAGTTGAGAAAAAGTGAAGAAAAAAACAAGAGCGAGAAAAAGCATAGAGTTTCTCTGCCATGGCAGACACTTTTTTCTGGCTCCTCAAACAGATGCTGAGGCAGATGGTGGTGAATTAACAGAAGATGGGAGAAGAAGAAATGAGAAAGCCTAAAACAGGCCCATGGAGGGAAGACATTAAAATATTGTGTGTGTTTGTGTGTACATGCGCGTTTGTCTGAGAGAGAGAGAGATAATGTGTGTGTGTGTGCCTGTGTGTGTGTGTGTGTGTGTGTGTGTGTGTGTGTGTGTGTGTGTGTGTGTGTGTGTGTGTGTGTGTGTGTGTGTGAGTGCACAGGTCCAGGCTGTTAAACAGTATCTCAGCTGGGAGGACTAAAAGAGGATGGGTGGAGGATTCCCAGTCAGAGATAGAGCTCGCGATAATAATCACAGGCGTGAAATTACAATGCTGATATTTGTTGCACCCCAGGGTGTGGTGTGGTGGGGCTACCGGAGCTCAGAGGGCCCACATATCAACAGAGGCCTGCGCCGGCTGACGGTCATCAATGATCACAAGAGCGCTCCTCCACCCACACTTCTGCCCACTGTAGATCCAAATCATGAGAGTTGCAAAAGTATTTCATGAAAACAGTTCATGAGTAAGATTGTGCTCTATTATATTAAATGTTTGGGGGGGGGGGGGGGGGTTCGATTTGCATTTACAGTAGTTGTTTTTGTTGCATTCTTGCTACATTTGTTATATTTTCCCAGTATATCATGTTTGTATTGAATAGAATAACCAAATTCATAAATTTTGCAATTTGAGATGTTGTATCAGAATTAGCATACATGTAAATGTGTCACATTTTTCATCCTGATTCATCAAACTGCTGCTCTATATGGTCAACCCTGTCTCTTAAATTATGTTTATATACTAATTTGACAGCAAATTAGTTTTGGGAGCTACACTGTAAGAAACTCACCAAGATTTTTACAGTAACTAACTGGCAACAATTAGTAATTTACTGTAAAAATAAATTACACTAAGTTTACTGTGTTTATATTTACGATAGCAATATTGTAACTGTAAAATAAAACACAGTAGTTTAATGATAATGTACTTATTTTCACAGTAAGGAAATGGTAACTGTAAAATGAAACTAATATAATGAAATTTAAATAAAATTAACAGACTGTGTGATGTCTGGAAAAGCCCACGTTTTCCATGTATAATACCGTCTGAAGACTTTACACTTAACAAAAATGGACTTTTACATGAAAACTCATAAAAAGACAATCCCTTAATGTAAGAAAAAATAATGTAAACCAAAAAGCTGTAAAATCCCAAACCAGCTGCAATGAAGTATTGTGCCACCAAGACTGACTCAACCAATCAGCTCCGGACTTCAGAGACAGTCTGTCCTAACCTCATAAACATTGAGACAAATTTAAAAACTGATAAATTACAGTCTGCAAATGAATGAAGAAACAAGGCCATCATTGCACCATGAATTTGAAGCTTTTATTTGAAAGAATTACAAAATAAGTCTTTACAAAAGGGAAAGTTGGTATCTTAATTACAGTAGTATATATGTAGTTGTGATTTTCTAAAGAACCATAATGGTTGCACTTCCTGTTGATTACTGTGTTTTTAGCACACAGCACTTTAATATATATAACTGTGTAAAAACATGCTACATTACTGTGGATTTTACAGTGCACTTTTTGTAATTGTATCAACATAATGAGGAAATATCATTACTGAATGTGTCAACCAAGTAGAAAAATGCTCATACATAACATATTTTCACTGGGGTCTGCTTGTAACAACTATTGCATAGTTTTTTATTATGTTAAGACATAGACTATGGTCTTGGTTGAATAATTAAACATTTGAAAAGGTAAAGGCTGACCTGAACATTTTCACTGTGTCAACATTTAAACAAAACCACAATGCTTTCTACAGTAAAAACCAAATGCTTTTTGAGCTAAACACACACAACTAAGGATGCAAACCCTGGTCTTTGCAACACAATGTATTTTGATGCTTTTTTGCTAACTTCTCAGAGTTCTGTGTAATGCTGAGTAAAGCAGTTTTCCTGCATGTTCACCTTGTTTAACATTTAAATCAGTAGCAAAAAGGTGGCTGGACATACTTCAGCATGAATATCTCCTTGGCTATGAGCCAAGTCCTGACAAGATATGACACCACATTTTCTTCCATCCATTCAGTGAAGTGGGGGGAGAAGCTCATTTTCATGTCCATCATCTCCTGCTCTTGCCACTGCCTCTGTGAAGGGGCCCCTCCAGCCCCCCCATTTCTGGGGTGAAAGTGAAAAGTAGATGTGTTGTCAGGGCAAAACTGATAATGGCAGTGGGACACAGACTGATCCCAATTGCCCTGCTTTCAGCCCCTGCCACCCCCATGCTCCCCAGCACTAAAGGGTCCACTGACAGATGGGACAGGGAACCGTGGGACAGAGTGCTGAGTTGGCATAAAAAAGCCCACCAAATAGGCCTTTTTCTTGGCACCGGAGGCCTGCACAAATAGTTTACTGTTGGGATCTTTACTGTCTGCATTTTGCCTTGCATTCATCATGTGAAAAGGTCCACTGAACCTAAACAACATCAAGAGTTACAAAAAAAAAAAAAAAAAACACAAACTGAAGGAAATTCCAATTTAAATTTGAGCAAGCAGATCAGATGATGCATTTCATAAAGGTTGAAAAGTTATTATATTGAAGACACTGGCAAAGAGTGGCACTGGCATTTAAGTTGACAAAAGTTCCACTGGTCATGAATTCATGTGGCTAGTTATGGCCTTTGAAATGACTCCCTTTAGCATCCATTTTTGCTCAATATGCCCCCTGATTAAAGCATCTTGTCAGCTTTGGGATACATTCAAAGCTACATTCCAAACTTTGGAGTCTGGGACCAAAGCCAGTTGGACACAGTAGCTCGACCCTACTGTGTTTATTTTCTGCCATTTGTAAGGAAGCCGAGTGGCTAAAATGCAGGGTGGTTATCACTTCACAGGCCCATTTCATTCAGATAATCTTCACCTCTCAGCAAAGGGAGAGATAACTCAAAGGATCTATCACCAGAAGGAGCAAAAAAGTGAAGGTCATTATAATGTCATCGAAAGTTATCCTGCCGACCCCGGAGTCCCAGACTGAATATTGTCCTCTGGAGAGTAGATATAGGACATAAAAGGAAGAGAGGAGGGACAGTTTTATAGAGAGAAAGAGACATGTTGACAGACAGGAAGTGAGAAGAGGAAAAAAAACCTTGGAAATAATAAAATGTTACAATAACATATTTATGCAGAACTATATTGCATTGGAACAGGTAATGTATAAGCTGCCTGTTAGATTTATACCAGAGAGAATAAGCTGGTAAAGATGCACTTTATCTTCAGACATGAAAACAGCCCTTCTGTTGTGGCACCATCCCAGCAGGGGCTGGTGGGAAATTGCTGTTTTTACATTTCTGTATCATTTTCCCATAAGGGATATGGATAACAAATGAAATATTCAGCCCCATTGTCTGATTTATTCCTTTTATTATCCACAAATATCAGCCCGGCAGTCAAAGGATGCCTAGCCTCATTCAGGGGGCTCTTCCCACTCGGTGCCTGACAGCCTATCAAGTCTCCTCGCATAAACAGGTCAGAATCATGTGAGCACTCCAATATGCTATAGGTTTTCACTATGCAGAATCACTAAACAGAAATCGAAAATTACTGAAGAGAAATTCCCTGAGGTAACGTTGCAGGCCCCTCTGCAAAAACTACATGCACATCACTTGGAATAAGAAGTCAAATAAACAACATTAAACCCACATAAGAACCAGAGATACTTAAATAATGGGATGTTTGCTTCCTCATTTCAAACATGTCCCTGCAGCATGCAATTTCTAGCCAGAAGTGTGTGACCCCCACTGCAGTAAAAGCGCCCCTGTTGTTTTGTGATGTTTGCAAAGCAGGAGAGACAGATGCCCAGTTACTGTGGCATCATAACACAATGAGCCTCATCAGATATTAGTAATTGACCATTAATGAACTCCCTGTGATAGCCCACTGAGGAATACACACAAGGGCCCTGGGGACGACGGGACAGCAGGGAAAAGGGCCCCATGGCATTAACATACTCCCAAGGCTACAAGAGGCTTTTAAATAGCCAATCAATAAAGAGCATTAGTTCATCATGCCCTTTGATGGACCCTCGAGGTGTCTGTTGTGTGTTGAGAGGCAGCACAAAAAAGCTGTAAAGTGTGCAGTCAAGAACCCCATTCTTTGTAAATGATGAATGTGAGAAACAAAACATCAGCTAAATTTGTTGCATGTGGAAGTACTTTTGTGTTATTTCTTCTATCACAGAATAAATTACTAGTGTTGTGTTTTATGGCCATGAATAAACAGATACATTTGCCCCCCAAAAAATACCCCAAAACCTTTCACTTTGTGCCGCCCACCTTCCAAAAGCCCTTGGCACATTGTGAAGGCAACATCAACATTTTAACCACTACTGTAAAACCAGGACAAGGGCATCACAAATATCATGTGACATTTACTGTACATATCCCATTAGATAGCTATGAATAAAGCTAGACCTGCTCTGCACCAAGCAGTTTTATTCTTAATTTTCTCATTTGTGTTATATGGCACAATGAAATGAATATCATTACATAGAATAGCACTATCATACAAATACCATGCTGTGTCCTTGAAGGCGGCATAATAAATGGTTCATCACTGGCAACCAAATGGCAAGACAAATTTATGGCTACTGATCTCTCTCATCATCAGAGCAAAGTACTCAGTAAAATTTCATTGTAACTTCCAGGGAAATAAATAAATTTGCCCCCTGACCTTGAGGAAAAAAAATCTCCCCCAACTCATCTAGCTGAGATGATGGACCCCTCTGCCTCCATCACTCCCCCTCTCTCTTTCAGTCACCTCCATACATCTTACCTTCCTTGGCAATGTGTCCATTCATAGACAGTAGGGTAAAGATAGGTGTCCCACCTTCACTTGCTCTATACCTAAACCCCCTGAGATTTGTTGAGCATCTCTCTGTGTCTCCTCTGTCTCTGCTGATACCTCAGCCCCCCTCTAAGGAACAAAGATAGACTGAAAGGGGAGTGAGTATAAAGGAAAAAAGCAGATCTGGAGGGAGGGAAAGCGGGAAGAAAGAGAAGGGTAGGTGGGAAAGGGCGAGAGATGACAAGAGAGGAATATGCAGAAAGTCTCAGTTTAAATCAAGATAAAAGACAGAAATAGAAAATAATAGACGGAACAAACCTCTGGACGCTGACTCTCTCTAATGGAAACACATGGGTGAGGGCTGAGGTGTTGTCAGCAGTCTGCCTGCGCACACAGTGACATTCTTGCCTGATAATCTGGCCTGCCATAAAATTAGAATAGCAAATACCCCTCTGACAGAGATGCATGTCCTCCCTCTTTTGTGCCATCATAAAAAACTCCTGCCGGTGTCTCCAAACGCCACAAACTTCAATTTAAATTTACAGCGCTGCAAAAGGAGAAGTGATATGCATTCAAAAATTTTAATAACCTATTAAGTTATGACTTCAATTTCATTTTATGAATATTTTCCTTGGGGAGTGCTGTCATCACCAGAGAAAGACAGAAATTTAAAAAAGATAGATAGTGCCATTAATCTATAACATTTCTCTCCCATTATTCTTGAAAATGAGAAGTTATTTTTGCTCAGATCGTCATATAATTAGCTCCTTATACTTGACTCACAAGCCAGAAAATGACCATGTTCGAAAGGAGTCTGAAGTCTGTCATTTGATTGGGGGTAAAATCATCATTTGTCTTATATATTGTCTATCTGACAAGCAGGATTTGAAGTTGATTAGGTTTCAGTAGCTTTATTAATAACAACTACTGGATCAGAGGGAGGTAAGCTTTCTACATTTAAGAGCGACACACTGTGAGATTGAGCTGCTGCAGAGGTCAGTAAGTCTGCTTTGCTTTGAAAGATCACTGTGCTATAAATTCTTAGATGCCGTTTATAACCCGACATTACTGCATAAACTGGTTTTAAGCCACAAAACTATTAAACAACTCATCATAACTCCACTTTGTAGAGGGTGAATGTGGGAGTGCAGCAGGGTATAATAGCTTTAATCTGTCTGTTGTTTGTCTCATGGGCATTAAACACCATCTTGATATGAGTGAGACTACAGTGCACACAGGAGGGGGTCCTCATAATATTTAATAGGTCATCAAAGGGAATGGGGGATAGACTGCTGACATTTGCCTGGATAGTTAGGAGAAACCCCAGGAGTTGTCATATGACTCATTACCAGAGCACAGTCGACTTGGTTGCATCATCGTTCAAAGAGACTAGCTGGCAGAAAAAAATCATCATCCAACAGATATAACTGTTCAAGTCACAATAGCTCCATTAACTAACATGAGATTTTGATTCTTGTTTCCACCCTGAAAGTAGAGGCTAATCAGTTAATAAAACTCTATTACTGCTACTTTAAATGAGAAAGTGGTTGCTCTTAGTGTGAAAAACCCTATGAGTACAGTGGCTTGGAAGCATAACATGTAACAGCTAAACATGCGTTTGCCACAGATAGATATAGATAGCCTATATTTTGGTTCTTTTGCTCTTAGTGCAACACTCCCTCAAGAACCTAAGAACCTGCCTCTCTACCTCTGGTCAAAGATTAAAAACTGTAGCCCCACAACCCAAAGGAGGTGATAGGACATCATTTGAAGCTGCAAGATTTTCCATAAAGAAGAAAATGAAATATGGTGACTGGGCCAGCTGCTGACCTCCTCAGGCCTGCCAGACAGCAGGTGTCAGAGGGGCACAATGAGAGTAAAAAGTCCATGTGAACTCCAATATTTGTTATATCTAACTTTACATTATATCTGAATAGTCATAAAAAATGTCTATTTATAATCAATAAAGAAAAAAAATGTCTGTGTGTTCCTTTTGCAAACCTACAAAAAGTTGACATTGCATTTTTATATGTTTTTGTCAAGCAACAATGAAATTTCCACAACACTCATTTGGTTATTTTACCACAATAAACCTGAAGTTTCCTGTTAGGCTGCCAGCAGCAGCAAGTCGATGTTTCAACAGGCTACATCGGTTGTTAGTTCTTAATCATTGCAACATAATTTAGTGAAAAGGTGATAGCTCTATTAAGTTTATGCAAGCTTTTTTAGTTAAATATTTGGTTAATGGTTATATATAAATATTCATACAGGATAGTGACAGTTGACAGATAAGGGGTTAGGGTTAGGGTTAGAGACAAGGGGACAAACAAGCTCCAGTCATGTGGCCTGTGTCTTAACTAGTGGGCTACCGAGGCAACGCCAAACTGCCCTGGTCCACACAGTCAACAACTTTTTAAACAATATTTAGATTTGTATTAATAACTATAACATTTCACATGAGATTAAGCTTCATTGTTAAAGTCTTAACAAGTGGACTTCACTCAACAACAACACAAACCGAAGGCGACCTCAAAGGCTTGATCAAACATGTTTAGCATCTAGATGTGGTGACTACAAAAACCTTTAGAGCCAACAGTATTTGTAGCTTGCTAAAAATGCCAGTATTGTTCTTCATCTTCACAAATGTAATGGACAAAAGTACACATATATTTACTTATGTTTTGAAGAAATTGATTCAAAAAACTATTCCATACTGACAAGGCAGCTACTAATATTACAGTTTAAAAGCCATAAATCAACACAACCACATTTGGAAAATAACCTTGAAAGTCTTCACATTTCAACTCAAAAAGTTGTTCTGTCTTTGTAAAGGAGCAAACAAAACGTTTCAAAAGAGAATTCAGCTGTCACATTTAAGACCCCTCAAACTTCGGACAACCCCCATGGCCCTCGACAAAACAACACTAAAGCTCTTACATGCCCCTCACACATTGATTCCCCTCCCGAGGGCCCAAACCAATTTCTCTTGTTTTCAGACACTCTCCCTGCCTGAACCTGCAGTGGCCATCAAAGACATTCATCCATCCGCCCAGGATGACTATGACTGATCTCGCCACCAAACGATCAATTTGTATCCCTCTCTCTTTCTCCTTCTTTCTACTCTCTCTATGTCTTTCTTTCTCTCCTTCTCTCCCCTCTCCCTTTGTCTCCTTCACTTCATTCTCTTGCTATTGTGTTGATGTGCAGAATATGATGAAAAAGTGAGAGTGTAGATCGCTTTGACACCACGGCGTGTGAGAGTAACAATGCAATCAGTATTTGACCTTGGAGAACAGTTAATTCATATGTTCATCTATCTATATGTTTGACACATGTAACTTTTCATTTCAGTGAAAGCCCACAAGTCATTCATGCAAAAATAAAATAATAATTCTTTACTTGCAGAATTTTATTCTGTAGGCTATTTGATCTTTGACACATTGAGCCATTGATAGACTGTCAAGAGATAGTGGATATTAATATTAAATCAGAGAGACAACCTCAAAACTACACTGTAAGTTAATTCAGAGCAGCTGCCTGATTTGTTCAGTGGTATATGTCTCTCCTTCATTCATTAAGCTATAATTGGGTGTGATTCGTATTCAGGAATGCAGCATCCTGAGATTCCTCCAAGGCATGCAAGGTGATGATGACAGTGTTAGAAAGAGCTGTTAATCCATCTTGTAATTGCACAGAGCAGACGGCAGGGTTGTGTCTGTGAAAAGGCTGTGGAGAAACATTAGTCACCAGACGTGAACAATAGGAGGCGTTATGTGTTTGGGTGCATCTGCGATGAAAGGTTTTGTATGCATTTGTGATGGCGGTGCTGTGAGTGATAAATGAAAGCGAATGGTACATTTGTGTATATGTGATGCAGGTCTGTGCATTAGTATATGGCTGTGTTTGTCCATGTATGTTGATGCTAATGTTGTTTGTGTGTGCATGGTGGGTTGTGTGCATGTGGGGGTCCCTTTTCCTTTGCTATTCAGAGACAATTTGTACGGCCGGCTGTTGAAGACAGGCCTAAGCCCGTGGAACAGCTGGAGCCCCTCCATGATTGATAAACGTGGCGGCGAGAACTTCATCTCCCCCTGAATGAAGACAAAAGCCCCACAATGCTCAGGCAGTGTGTTACGCCTGCCTGTCGTTAAGTGTGGACTGCGGACCTGCCCTGGTCCTCAGCTGGGGGAGTCGAGGTGCCAAGAGGGAGGTCAGGACCCAAACTAATTACCATTTTATGACAAAACGGTTCTTTTGTCGTTGTTATATAATTGATTTACCTTTCAGTGGGAGATCATTATGAAGTGGCTTTGGGAGGGTGGGATTAAAAGGGGATCAGTTTCAGTTGTACATGTTTTCAATGACATGAAGGTGAGAATAGTCATACATGTCAACAAATACAAATAAAATTGTTAAATATCATCTAAATGGTAAGAAAATGAATAATCTTATGTTAAGTATTTGTCAGACATACTACACATAAGACAATATATAAGACTGTTTAGATAAGCACAATATCAATGCTTGTGAGTAAAAATGGTGGAAGAAAAAAAACAAACATTTATTGAAACAGTAGAAATCACTGACCCCATGAGTGGACCTGTGCTATGAGCAGCTATGTGCATCCAAAATGACTGTCAAATCTACATCAATTGCACATGATTAAAAAGACATTACCATGTTGTATTGATCCTAGCACATATCAACACAAAAAGAGACAGATTTTAACAGAGACACATTAAGAGGTCCGTCGCCTCAGTGTCGTAAACTTTTGCTTAGTTTGTGACCCATGCAGGACCAGGTCAGTGAGTCAGATCAGGGCCTGCTCTGTCAAAGTCACCACGTGCTGATAATCATTATATTGGGCTGTGAAGAATCCCACCCAGTGATCTGACTACACATTGTTCTGGAGAAGCTTTTAGAGATGAATCCTAATGCAGTGGCTTTTGGGTTTCCATTTTTAGGCCTCTTTCCAGTCAAAGCTTTGAAATGAGCTAGCTGCTACAATACTCTTGCAGTGTTTATTGTTGCTTTATGAATCCCTAACTTACACATCAGTTCAGTGTATTGCTTTATGTGTATAACCTTTTAGTTGCAAGTATTTCTCTTTCTGTGAAACAAATGATGTTTTGCAAATGTGCTCCCAACTTTACTCTGTTTGACTCAGAGAGCAATGTAGCCTGGGTACATCCATCCTTGACCTATTTAATGGCTGGGTTCTGTTGAAGACCCGCTGCACAAATTGAAAAGTTTTCAGTCGCTAAGTGAAATGTATGGCTCTGCATTCGGTCCAGAAAAATTGGGGATTGTTCTATTTTAATTCCAAACTCAATTTCAGACATCCTCCTCGCTGCAACAAAGTGGATTTCAGGCCCATCCATTGCAGTGCTTGTCAAGATTTCATCTGCCAGGACAGACGATGAATGAGTGAATATTGATGAACACAAAAGATGTACCCAGGCCATTTTTTCCTGTTATTGTTGGCGTGGAGGTGGGGGAAAAGAGGAGAGAAGAGGCGCCCTTTGGATCCCCAGGGAGTAAGGAACCCCTCTCCATATTCCGAATATTCCCTGTGAAGTTCAGAAAGAGATATCAATCTCACTTTGAGACTCTAGGCCTTCATTTGTTTGTGAGAGATGCGGAGCGCTGCTCAGATGACTGTGCCAATTCTTCAAATCCCACTTACAGTAGGAGTCCACACAAACATGCACAAGCACACACACACACACACACACACACACACACACACACACACACATACACACACACACACACACACACACAGAGAGTACAGCATCTGCCACTTTCCCCTGCCTCTGTGTCCCAGGCATCAGTGTCTTCAGCAGTGGAGTCTGCACTGTGGCACTCTCAGGTCTTGATTGAGGAAGCAGTCGCAGCTCTGTCGGTAGCTGAGAGTTAAGAATAAAAAATACACCATGGTTGTTTGGGCAGAAGCAACACAAGTGTATATTGGATAAATGGGTTACTTTTTCTATGTCACATTCATTGGAGAAAAAAGGTGTGCACATGTGTGTGTGTGTGTTTCTTTGTGAGAAAGTGAGTGAAAAAGAGTTGTTAAGCTGTTGCCACTGACCATCTTTAGTATTTTTATTCTTTATTGTAGACAGTAGGAAAATGGATTAAGTATTTCTTACATAGACATACGGATGTAGATGAAATCAAAGCATACAAGATATTAAATAATGAAGAAAATAATCTGTAATTGATGTTTTCATGTGTTTTTTTAAAGTCAGTTGTTGAATGTTGGGTATTATTTATTATTATTATTATTATCTTAGTGTTTTCTTCATTAAAATTGCCATTTCCACATTTTTTTTTTCATTTACAATTTGTCTTGTTGCCTGTTTGTGTAAGATGAAGGAGCTCCTTGCCCTTATTTGGAGCTCTGGTTGGATAATCATGATCAGAGAGCAATTTGAGGGAAACACATGTTAGATTGCCACAGTGGAACATTACACTGGTGCTGTGCGTGTAGACGTAAGGTTCTTAGCCGCTGACAGTACCGCAAGCAGGGCCAATAATGACTCTAAGAAGTGAAATAATTACACACATCCCCACAAATACAGCCATTCTTCACCTCAATGAACACCCTCTCTCACTAGGTCTTTCTCACTTGTGGTGTGCTTGGTGTGTCCTCATATAGCCCACTGCAACAAATAAACCTTCACTGTTACCAGCTAGTGACATTTAAAAAGAGTGTGGTCGATTGTTTACAGGGTATTTTGTCTTTGATTTTATTGTTTTTCACCATTTATATATATTTTTTCATTATCGGTTTAAAACCACACTCTTTTCTTTCTGTCTCAGTCTAATCTTTTCACCGTTTTCTAAAGACACCAGTTTGTCAGGTGTCCAACCTGGCTATGGTTTGGTTTTAGTAAGGCAATGGGCCATGCAGGCCTTTTTTCCCACTGTGGGCTCCTGAGTGGAGTCTTTGCCCTCACATGTGTCCAGTTGGGCCTGCTTTACCCACACTATTGATTGCAGGTGATGTTCTGGACTCAGTCCAGCTGACCTTGAAGGGGAGTCAGATACATCATTTTCCGGAGAGGAACACTCTGGAGACCAGACAGAAGTAGCACACGTGTTAAGCGGTCTGACTTTGTCCAGCAGCTGCATCTGTCAAAAAACACTTTGGACACACCAGTGCTCATTCAGTTATTTCAACAGTGAGCAAAGAAATTGATGCGCCACAGACAAACATTCATGCTTCAGCTGCCGTGCTTCTTGAATGACCATCCATGCACCGCACATTCCTCAGCCACTTCACCTTTTCCTTCTGCTTGCTAATTAGAATTTTTAATATGCAATCATGTTAACATTGGGTCTAATTTGTGCTCCGTGCATCTTTGTTTCTTACACACCTCACAGCAATTGATGGATATCCAATGAGACGCAGAGTCACTGCCAAAGGGAGTAGCTCTGCAGCTTGTGACACATCGCTGAGGCTGGGGGGAAGTACGCCTTAAATTAATTAACATCGGACCTCTTGTAGCTGCTCACTTCTGTAAACAAACATTTTAATATGCAGTAATTAATTAAATCTGCCAAGCTACTCTGCCCCTCCCATAGATCTTCCTTCACTCTTACTTTCCCCATCTTGTTAAAGAGTTTATTATGTTCTGTGTGAGATGAGGAGTAAATTCAAAACTTTGTCCAGCATCATCTCTCCAAGTAACACATTTCTGTATTTCTAACTGTGATGTATTGTGTCATATTGTAATTATTGTCCCTCTATTCCATCCAGGGTTCACATTTCATGTAAGGTGAAAGATATAAGGGGCAAATGTAAGTTGGCACTCGTGAGGAATGGACCAATAAATCTTATGTTGCAACAATCCTGCCCTCTTTAATAGCTTCTGGGTTCTGGCTGTGAGAACAAAAAGGTACCAGAGCCTCCTGGGCTACTTTGACCAACGTCAATGAATAATGTTTGGTCTGACAAATGTGTGTTTTTGACATCCAATATACTGTACTTGTCCACTACATGTGTTTCTTACTTCATGGTTCCACGAGATCTTTTGAAGAGACACATTTAAGAGACAAAGCAGGTTTTGTGGTCCAAAATGATTAAAGTCTTCTACTTTTCAGTGATGAAAACATGAATATACAAACAACTGAATGGACTTTTCTGTAACTATACAATCCCTTCAAATAGATGCTAATATTATGCTGATTCTATAAATGTGCAAACAGCCATTCATTGAGTAGACACTGCAAGCCGACTACATTAGAACACAAGTGTGCCAAAAATCTATGGATTAAGATTTGTTTGGCAAGATTTCTTATTAAAGATAAATAAATTCAAACACCAATAAATCCCTCAAATTATCTACAGTGGATAGTTTTGCATTTATCAGAGATGGTTAAAAAAGGGTTGCATGTGTTTATGGAAATCCACATCAGAAGGGAATGGATGCGGACTCAAGGGGCATCACTGCACAGGTAAGCTGCTTTTGGAGGGTTCATGTAAATCCTAAAGTCCAAAAAGTCAATTACTGGGGCATCTCATGCGTGTGTTACTGAAAGACTCTGATGTTTTATTGAAGAGAGGCTTTAATTCATCAGGCTTCTCAGCTCCCTTTCATGCGGCTTGGAGAGGGAGAGCGAGGCACCTCCTTCAGATGGCCAGTGTCATATATCACACACACACACACATACAGAGAGGGAGAGAGAGAGAGAACACACACTAATGCCCAAAAACAACTCTCAGGTGGTCTGCTTCACTCCACTGACCAGACCATTACCCCCTACACACACACACACACATGCACACACACACATACACACACACACACACACACACACATACACAGCCTTCTCATTGCAGACCACACAGACTAAACAAGAAATTCTAACTCATGCATGCAGTGTCTTGTGCGTTTTCTACATGCAATAATCAGCATTTCAAACAAGCCATTGACACATTTTAATTACAAAAATATATATATTCCATATTCTAACCACCCACAGTTTGACTGTCATTTGACTTGCTATGTGCCTTGGACTATGAGGACATCTACAATTAACATTTGCCACATTTTTCATCAGTATCTGACTTGGATTGCTTCCTCGTCATGTCATTCAAGCAGTGTCTCTGTAGCCTCTACCAGAACAAGCTCATTTCCTCACAGCTGGTTTCAAGGTGGGAGTTACTGTGTTACACTGCCATTCCTATCTGCTGATCGCAGCGTCTCTCTACGCTTTATTCCCACTGGAACATTAATAAACAAATACTCATCTCAGGCTGACGTTGTCCCATCACAACAGAACGAGTCCTCTGTCTCTAATGTCCCCACAGCTGGAATTAAGGCTCATGGTGGCATTGCCCACAGTGAGGGAGGGAGACAGCTTATTTTTACACTGTGATTAGCCAAACTGTGCTGCTCATATACAAATGGAAATGGGATGTGCATGAGTGTCCCCCTCTCCTTACCCTCTCTTTCCCTCTCCCTCCCATCTGTCAAGACAATAGATTTTAATCTTTAATCCATGAGCAGCCATTGAATACTAGAGAATTACAAATTACAGATGTTTTACTGTGTCGTTTTTTTTGCTTTGTTTTTTTTCTCTTTCTCAACACCTCCTGCCTGCTGTCTGTCTTCCTGTTCAGGCCCTTCAGCTACCAACACTATTGTGATGTTAACACACAAAGGTGTTAACATCACAAACAAATGTGTACAACAGAGATGGAGAGAGAGAGAGACACACACACACGTACACACATTAAACACACTCATTCTGTGCCATCATGGTACCATATGACACTGTCATCATTTGGTAATTAAACCCTTGCTGGCTTTAAATATGAAAAGCTGGCAAGAGTTGATGATGATGATACTGGCTGTCGCTCAGCCCAGATTTCCAACACACCATCCAGACACAAGGCAGGAAACATATTGTCCCATTGTTGCTTTAGTTTGGCCATCCATATCCCTCCAGAGGAAAAGAAATGATACAAACAATATATTTGACAATTCATAAAGAGTTTAGCAATATAATAATAATGCAATGATATAGATAACATTAAGAAATGTATCTGAAAATAACCCCAAATACACACACACACACACATCTGGTATACAGCGTGATAAATGATGGGCACAGCCTGGTGCATAGAGTTACAGTGGCCTCCAAGTGAGGAGAAGGAGCTGGTGCCAGGGAGAGATGTGGGGGGGACATGAAGGGTGAAGGAGGGAGGTTTATTTAATGTTCAGCCCATGAGCAAGTGGGACACTATTTTTTTAAAAATTGAGAGGAGGTGTGTGGATGTGGAGGTGGCAGCAGTGTTGTGGTGGGAGTTTGAAGATGAAGGGTGGAAGTTCAGGTGAGATCTTTGTCTGTCCATAGAGAGGAGACAGGAAAAGAGGGTTTGCAGATACCTTAGCATACATTAACCTGCCTACCCCATGCATACACACACACACACACACACACACACACACACACACACACACACACACACACACACTCTCTCTCTCTCTCTCTCTCTCTCTCTCTCTCTCTCACGCTCTCTCTCTGTCCCCCTCTCTCTCTCTCACACACACACACACACACACACACACACACACACACACACAACCACTCACTCTCTCTCTCTCTCACACACACACACAGACACACACGCTGCCCTCCCTACCTTTCCTTTCAGCCCTCTGGCAGTCTTGGACAGAGTAGATACCATTGACCAGTCTAATGGACTATGCCATAAGATCTCCCCCCACCCCTCTTCCTCACCCCACACACACAACATAGTCCAACCAAAATCACTCCTCTCCCTCAATTTTCAATCTGCCTCTCCTGCAGACTCCGGTCATAACCCGTAAATGTGGTGTGTGGCTCAGAGAAGAGCTTAGGTTCCATTACTGACAGCCCACACAGCTTTATGGCCATTTAAGCACCTCGACTTTGGGTTCCTCCCATTCGGATGTTCCTGCAGACCCCCAGTGTGTCGCCTCGACAGATAGAGGAGAAAACACTTATTAAGATCATTAATGTTGGGATTACTAAGGCAGACTCAGCTCTTATTGCTGCTGCAGCAATAGGCAATAATATGATAGTATGTCAGTGTGTGTGTATCTGCCCGTCTGTATATAGTCTGTCTGTAAATTAGCATAAATTAACATGTTGGCTGTTTCTAGTGGGTTAGATTATTATGGGAGGCTTTACACATAAATCAACTTTCTAAAAAAATTATATAGTGCTCCACATACTTAGGACATTTTTTTGTGATAATATTTAGTAAATAATATAATAGTAATTAACTACTCACAAGCCATTTTTTTGTATAAAATGGACAAAAAGAAAAAAATAAGACATGTTCACACATTTATTCTAATTTTGATATTACATTCAAATATATTTATTTTGCAACAAATTTAGAGGAAATCAGATTATATCTAAATTACCAAAATGAATAATAACGTGAACATGTCTGATGTTTCAAAAGCAGACAGCGCCTGAAATGACATTTTAAGTAAGGAACAGATGTTTTTAAGCTCAGTATCTTAGATATAAAGTGTGCCATAATATCCATTACTGGTCCTTGGTCCAGTGGCAGCCTTATTGCCATTTCTGAACTTCAAGCACTGTAAAGAGTCTTATAATACAAAATGTTTGTTAAATAGCCATAGAGAAGCCATAATCTTTTAATGTTGTATTTTATAGCTTTACCACGCTCTGTCGTTCTTGTGGATATTGTAATATTGCATTTTTACTGGTTATTCATCTGTTAATGTTCCAGTTACTAAGTTTTATACTCTCCCCTTATACTTTTTGTATTCCCTCACACTGTTAAACACACAGAGAAAGTTTCCCTCTGTGAAGTTTATGTATCTGTGTGATGTCTGACTGGATGAAATCTCTGGAGATGAGCACTTTGAGATGACTGTTTCTAGAGTTAAGATATCCAAACTGTGGTTGATAAGAAGAATAAATAAATATCTGAAGCAATGAATCAGTAAAACGTGCAAAGTAAACTTTTGATTGGAATGTGAAAAATACATTTGTGTGTTCTATTGAACAAACTTTTGACAAAATTAATTGATGGAAATTAAGATGTATTCATTGAATCCACATCATTTGTATGGCGTGTGTGTGTGTGTGTGTGTGTGTGTGTGTGTGTGTGTGTGTGTGTGTGTGTGTGTGTGTGTGTGTGTGTGTGTGTGTGTGTGTGTGTGTGTGTGTGTGAGAGAGAGAGAGACAGAGAGAGAGAGAGAGAGAGAGAGAGAGAGAGAGAGAGACAGAGAGAGAGAGAGAGAGAGAGAGAGAATTAGTGTATAGGTACCAACGTTGTGTTATTATAAACATGGATGAAATAGTCTCAGCCTAGTTAACTACACAATTACACTTAGATTATCACAATTTTATTAAATAATTTTATAGATTTTCGGTGTTACATTTATTAGGGTTTGGGACATTTTTGTGCATCTAAACTACATGACGTCTGCCTTGTATTCGTATTATTTCTGTGGTATTGGAAAGAGTGTATACGTTGCTTAACGAACCCACTGTAGGCTAAATAAACTTCAACGAAAATGTGAAAGACATGAAGTTTAAAATATGAAATGAAATACTTATCAGCGCATGTTAAATCCATGAGTCAAACAGTCCAGCTGTTTGAATACGAAAATCCTTTTTTGTGTGTTTTTGTTTTTGGTTAAACAGAATATAGGCACATTTTCACAGTTCATTTTTAATGCAATACCTGGAACGCTCTGTGTTCTTTGATTTCTATTTTTTACCCCCAGCTTTATCAATTCCTAGTTCATTGGAGCAGGGTTGCTTCCTCTTTTTGTTGTCGCCTAAACCGTTTAGTTTTGGATGATCGGTCAAAGATTCTGACAACCAGCGGGGAGAAGCACGACGCCCAGCCGGGGAGGGAGCGCAGGAGGCCGGACAGATCTACTGGGCTGCATCGGGGAGACGCACCATTAGACAAGGGGAGAGCCATGCCTCACAGCGCTGGTCGATCAGGTAAGGATTTCTCCCTCTACCTCATACTAATGTCAATGTTTGTTTGCAGGTATGCTGCCGGCACTGTGTGGGACAAAACTGTGTGGAGGTTGTAGCTCTCTGCTTATATGAAATTGTATTTTATTATATCTTATTTCTAACATTAAACAAAGCATGGTGCGCTTTTTGTTCCAGATTGTGCGGTGACTTCATATATTTTTATTGTATAATGTCAGAAATGAAGGTCAGGAAATTATTATTATTATTATTATTGTTATTATTATTATTATTATTATTGTCATTATTATTATTATTATTATTATTATTATTATTATTATTATTATTTATGAAATTCACCTTTATGCTTGGCGCTTTAATTGAAAACATAGATCACAATCTAATTCATCTCTCAATTTTGGGTGTAGATGGGAAGATCAATGGAAAACAGTTGTAATGATCTAATTAATTACGGCAAAATTAAAAGCAAGTACAAAATCAATCTGTGATGGTGTCGAAGATGGAGTCAAATTGATATCCATCTGCTCCCGTTATAAAGCACATGAATAAGCAATCTAAGGACACAGCTGATATCCTGCAGTTTGGCATAGCCTACCCATATGGCTTTTTGGGTGCCAGGAGACACCAAATCATTGTGGGGTATCGCAAGAATCTCCCGATATGATGCTGATGTTTTCACTAATAGGGAAAAAATGGGGACATGTACGCAGAAGTATCGTTTTTTTCTACGTCTGACGTGTCACATAATGAAATTAGCTTTTAAATATAGGCTGTCTAATGCAAGAGTGGAGAGTGAAAGTATTAGGTGTCAGTATTTAGGCCTGCCTGACTCACACATGGATGTCCTCGTTGGGATGATAACTGTTTACTTCTAGATGACGTTTATACTTTTAAAAAGTGAAAAACTGAGAGTGTTTACACTTTTAAATAGCTCATATTCATTTATCATTAAATATTTGCTTTATAACGCTCGGTTTATGCGGAACTTCTTGTGCAAGATGAAAATTAAGTTAATTTGATTTACCCTAAACTATGGTCATGAGACATCATTGGCCCTGAAATATATTCCAAGTTTCACACACACACACACACACACACACACACACACACACACACACACACGCACACACACACACACACCTCGAAGATGGAAAAACAACAATATCGATTGTTGACGTGAACGCGCGCAGGCCACATGTCTAAAAAAAAAAAAAGGATTTGTTTTATCCTCCGTGGAAATTTCACATCCTCCTCTCCCTTTTTTTCCTTTTTTTTGCCTGTCTTTACAACAGATGTATCATTGAGATTATATTAACAGTAATTATTATTATTACATGACATAGAAGACATGGGCATAATATATATTTAGCCTATTGAGGACACATTAAACTCAGTTTTAATCAATAAAGCAGTAATAGAAAGCAGGAAGTTTTTTTTTAATAATTGTTTAAAGTGTATGAAATGTATTGTATATTATCAACAGTTATCACTGTGTGTGACAACTGTGCCGACTCTCTTTAATGTATAATGCAAGCCACAAAACAAAAATCGAAGACAATAATCGCATTAGGTCCTTGGTGGCTGTGATTTTCAAAGAGGTGAAGTCGGGACTAACAGTTTCTTAATTATCACGCCATTTGTTTTTCTGTACTGTGACACGGGGACGTCATCACGGCAGCGCAGAGAGGTACGGGGGGCAAATCGGGGTGTTGTGGGGGGAAATAGCAGCAGCTTTAGGGCAAAAGTGCACTGACGTGTGAAATTACAGCCCATGGTGCTACATATTGTACCAGAAGCTCCCTCCCCAAAAAAAAAAAAAAAAAAAAAAAAAGAGAAAAAAAAGAGGGGGGGAGAGAAAGCAGAAACAAAAAGAGGAATCGTCCTCAAACTTGTCCAGAGGGCAGCTGGACGAAACACGAAGTCCATGAAGTCTACAAAGCCTCTAAATAACAGCTACACAATTATCAATATTATTATTATCATTATTGTTATTATTATACTGTTGTGTCTTTTAACAATAACTAAATACATTTAAGTAAATAATAGGAGCGTAATTATTTTATTTTTGGATAACTACCACAGTGAAACACTCCACTCTGCTAATAATATAGAAATATTTTTCAGACTGTCATGCTGGAAAACTGCAGCTACTTCAACTAAATAGACATACAGAAGTTAATGTAACGTCATGTTAGAAAGATTTAAAATCTATAAATCTTTGATGGAGTGCCTTTTCTTTCTGTTTTCTTTTGGATTGAGTTCTACCGGAAGAGATTAAGAGTGCATTCGGCCACAGTAGGTTTACCCCCCAACCTTTGACCCGGCCAACCCTCAGCAGCAGCAGCAGCAGCAACCTACCTGCCTGCCTCCATGAGCACAGCGGGCTGTGTAACCTACTGTAAGAGCGCCATCTACAGAGCGATGCCGCACACAGACGGGTGAGTGGATGATGATGATGATGATGATGGTGATGATGATGGCCTGCTGACTGACTGACTCTCCCTCTGCAGGCTGCGAGCTCACCTTGCACACCTCCTCCCTGACCACCCACATGCTAACTTGAATGTCAAAGCATGGAGCATATAGAGGCTTTTTAATACTGCTGGTAATTATCCAGAAATGAGATTCATTCTGAAAACATGGCCTTCTCTTCGTTAAGAGGTGTTTTTATGTTCATTTAAAGAACGGGAAGCTATAATATGAATTACACTGGAAGTTTAGGGCGCATGCTGTTAAAAAACAACATATATGTTTAAAAAGCAGAAAGGATTTTAGTGCAAAACTGTTTCATATTTGGTGAAATAACTTATCTGTGATATTGAGATTCTACACTTTGAACCAGAGGCTCACAAAACAGGTTACTGAAGAAAAGTTGATTTGTATCATTATTTCAGTCAAAATGAAATGATTTTTCGAATAACTTGTCCCAGGCTGATAATAGAAATTCAGTCCCATCTTCTTATGTGTACATCTCAGTCCTTGTGTGTTTGTGTGTGGAGTCCTTCATATGAAAAGAATCATGCTTTAAACAACATACACCAGCCTGACAGTGCTTTACCTCTCTTCTACCCCCCTGCCTTTAATTTCCTTGATTCTTCACCCCAAAGTCTCATCATTTCCCATTTCGTCTCCCTCCCCTTCCTGGCTGTCGGATGCAGGGTCCTCCTCATTTGAGCTGCAGGTTTTTACGTGGGCGAATCACAAAGTGTTGGAATCTATTGCCTTTGTCTGACAAGTCATCCATCTCTATGCGAGGGGATCTGTGGGATGGAGGTGGGAGGAGGAGGAGGGGTGGGGTGTGGGGGGGTGATCTGTGGGACTACAGCTTTTAGAAACAGACACACAAGGAGAGGGGTTTCATTCTCAGCCCAAAGCTTCGCTCAGGCACAGCCCATTCCGGAGGAGAGGGGGACACACTGCTCTGTACTTCGCCGTGTCCATGTTGTTGTCATCTCCGCCCCTATCTGATTAAACCACACAGTCCTCCATCCACGCCGTCAGAGGAGAGGGATTTTTTTCGGCCGCAGCGGACCCGTGGAAACTCAGCTATCCTTTTTGGTTGTTTTCCCTCATGATGTCCTTTAAAAACAAACTGTGACCCGGTTTGAGCCGATGTTGCCGAGACTGGTGCGCTCTGCACACGCTTGGGTCATGCGCTGCACCTGACAGCCCTTCTGCAGACTTTTGAGTTTAGACTTTAAACAGGAGGAAAACTTAACATCGCCGCAGATAAAGCAGCCTCGGGACTCTTCCCACACGGACTGTTTTACACCAAAATATAATTGTTTTAATTTTTTTTAAACTGCTTTTAAGCTTCACTACCGAGGCGAAACGGCGACCTCAGTCGATTACCTTTCTTTCCTTTGCTATCCAATGGATATTCACTGCAAAGCAGACCCCTTCTCCGCGATGCACCGTGAGTATACTCAATAAGTTTGTAGACAACAAACAGCTGTGTTGTGACTTTAATTCATGCTGTCTGATTCACACAGAAACCAGCAGTAATATATTTTAAATCTTAAACATTAAATACATACGTTATATAGAAGTTCATCAAGTCTTGTTATTTTCCAACGTGAAACACAGCTATCAATCATTAAATATGTCAGTAGTCATTTTTATTTAACTATCAAAAAACACTGGCAAAGTTTTCCCAGAAAAGCCATTAATATAGATTCATTAATGTTAATTCTGATTATAGAAATTAAAATAAGACGAGGAGAGACTATTCAATGTAATGATACATGTTTTAAACAAACAATTATCTGGTTATTCTTAAAAGCACATTTAGTGTTTTGTTTTCAGTGCTGATTCTGTTGTGTGAAGCTTTGTTGTTTTACAGATAAACTGACATGTGAGCTGTTTTCAGTTATATTTAGCCTACTGTTAAGTGAGAAAATGCAAACTCCTCAATTTAAATACAAAGCTTTTTATTACCTGTGACATTACTGCAGAAACAAGAGCACGTTGTGTGTAAATTGACGTGTTACTTTATTTAACATATCTCACTTTAAACTCAGGTAGTAAAAGTTTTTTTTTTTTTAAATAAAGCTGAGAGCAAAAAAATGAAGCAGTTGCTTTAAAGTGTGTTACTGTTTTTTTCCTCATATGTTCTCCTCCATATGATATGGGTAAAGAAGACCCGGACTGTGCGTAAATTATTTATTCCTCCTCTCATTCGCACCATCCGCGTTTGTAATATGAGTTATCAAAGCTCATTTTAATTATTTACAATAATTGTGCAAGGAAAATTAAACAGGTTGAAACGTAATATGTGCGACATGTGTTAGGCTGCAGTGGCAGAGGTGATCTTGGAAAATATTACCTAACCAGGCCAATAAACAGGGAGAGAGGAGATGATGTTATTGTTCCAAAAGCTCCTAAAGAGGATTTACTTACACATTTAGATGCAACAAAAAATACAAGAATTTTATTATTGTTTTATTATTTGGCTGCTTTAATTCCTATTATATTTTAACCAACTATTATTATTATATTGTTATTATTAATAATAATATTATTATTATTATTATTATTATCATTATTTAAAAATTCTGCTAAAGGTAAAATATATTTCATAAATCTGGAGTTTAAAATGTGTGTGTGTGTGTGTGTGTTTCTATTTGTGTGTGTAAGTGTAGGTGTGTGTGAGTGTATGTGTGTGTGTGTGTGTGTGTGTGTGTTAACACTAATGTGATTTAACCTTTACACAGAAAATAAGAACACAAAACACACACACTGTGCATCCCTCCCAGACAATAACAGAAAGCAAAAAGTGAGTAGTGAGGTCGTGTCTTCTGCAGGTATGTAATGTTATGCTCCCCCCTTGTGCTGCTGTTGTATCCCACGCAGGGCACGGCGGTGTGAACCAGCTCGGCGGGGTGTTTGTGAACGGCAGACCCCTCCCGGACGTGGTGAGGCAGCGGATCGTGGAGTTGGCCCACCAGGGCGTCCGGCCCTGCGACATCTCCAGACAGCTACGGGTCAGTCACGGCTGTGTCAGCAAAATCCTCGGCAGGTAAAAGGGGGGAAAACCACTACCAACAGAGCCCTATATGTGTCAAACATCAATCTTCTAGCTCGTATATGCGCACCCAGCTTTATTTCAGCCTCAGTCATCGGTTATATAGGCAGGTCATTTTTTCTTTCTTTCTTTCTTTTTTGTTTTGCTTGAACACAGCAGTTCTGCGTCCGAGATTTTCTATCCATCACCTACAGCCTTGCAAAAAGAAAAGCATCATAATCACGAAATAAATCTTAGGAGGAGAGTTTACAGCTAAACATTAAGGATAATAAATACCCCAGAGGAATATGAGGCTGTATTAAAATGATAGGAGACACAGGTGATAAAGAAAATACCAAAGTAACATGAGGTCACTTGAAAAACGACTTTTCAGTAAAAAAAAGAAATACCGTAAATACACGCTATGCACGCTTCTATATTTTTCTCATCAGTGCGAAGTCTACTTTAAACCTGACAAATTAGTTCTACACAATTTTTACTTAAGAGCACAAATGCTGTGAGATAATATTTTGAAATATATTTTTTTCAGCTATCAGAAGGCATTTCAGAGGTATTTTCATTTCACACACACTGAATGTCTGTCACCAACATTTACCAGCAGGTCATGGTGGCATGTCGTGCATGCTACTCTAAGCTCATGGAGACTAGAAATTAGGTCTAAACTGTGCTCTTACAGCTAAAACTGTCCTTTTGTTCTGTCCGTCTCACTGCTTATTGTGTGATTTTAATTACACTGCTTCTTTTTGTTGTTGTTGTTGAAAATCCGCTCTGTTCACCTTCCAGCTGACACTCAATTAGGGCCATATAACAGCACACTTCCAGACTAATTAATAGATTAAAGCCGCCATCAAATTTGTAGGTAATATTTTGCCCTACATGTAACTGCAAAAGGTCGGCGCAAACCCACACAAACGATTTCAGGCCACCTTTCCCATCAATCAGACGAATGACTGGATGTTGAATTGAGGAGGGATCCATTCAAGGAACACTCGCTCTGTCCCCATGCAGGTACTATGAAACCGGCAGTATTAAACCCGGAGTCATTGGTGGCTCCAAACCAAAGGTTGCAACCCCGAAAGTGGTGGATAAAATTGCTGATTATAAACGCCAGAATCCAACCATGTTCGCTTGGGAGATAAGGGACCGACTACTGGCTGAGGGCGTCTGCGACAACGACACTGTCCCCAGCGTTTCATCTATCAACAGGTAGGTCTAGAAAACATATCTTTTATTTTATCTTATTGGAGAAAGCATGCAGATTTTTTTTATTCGAGAAAAAAAAACAATATTTCTTTCTAAATGTGTGTTTGTATGTAAGAGTTAAGTTAGTGTGTCAAATACAAATGGAAAAAAAAGAAGCAAGAGCGGGAAAAAAAATTAATTCATCATGCGTGCGTGTTTAAAATCGAGCAATATATAATAACTAGAAATAAGCAGAGTGTCATTGAACTATATAGTCAATTCAGCCGAGCCTATCCGGGGTGGTCTCACATGTGCAATTCAATCCCCTTTGTGGCCCTCCACAACACAGCATGCACGGGAGCGGATTCTAGGGCCACGGAGAAAAAAAATCACATCTGTCTCGATAAAAACCGATCAATACCGCGTAACCAGATCCAGAGGCAGAGGGAAATGCCCAACAAAGTCGTTCAATACGCGGACCACACTGCGACAGAGACGGCACACTCTTTATTGCCAACCAATTGCTCTGTTTTCCAACACAGAGGTGCATGTGGAGCAACAGCAGACCACACATTACTTTGGTTGGACAATTGTTAATTAACCACACATTATAATAATTATTAATATTATTATTATTGTTGTTTTTATTAATGCCAGAATGATTTGAAGAAATGTAGAATAATACAAAGGATGGCAAAATTCCTAAAACAGAGCTGATCTAGGAGTAAATGTACTATAACAGAGTTTCTGTTTCACTGAAGCAGCTAAAGCAGCAGACACCCTACACCTTCACCTTTCCACATGAAGTGGGACGAGCAGTGGACAAAGTATCTTTAGACAACAGGACAGTGAAAAGCCCCAGTGCATGTGTGCAAAGTGAAAAAAAAGCCCCATAGTGCTTGGCGAGTGAAGAACTTTGGTTAGGAGGCACTGTTCCAGAGAGCTGGTCATCAGCATTACATTTTAATGAGCTAAAGAGAGTCTCATAACACATCCAGTTAAATGCAGGAGATGGAGGAATGTCCTAAAAAAAAAGAACGAAATCTTAGACAAATTAGGTTGGCATGGAAATTGTGGTTTCAACAGGTCTTTCTGTAGCTGTTGTGTTGCTCTGATTTCACCTGTTGTTCCTAAAACTGAGGACATTTTTTAAGGGTGTATGGTGGAATACTTTAGAAAAGATTTATGATAATCATGCTCGGTTTGAGTTGTGTGGAACAGCACTATTAGCAAAAATGGTGTCCTTTGAAAATAAGTAGGCCTTTACATTAATAATTAACACAAGATCTTGGGTAATGTTTTTTCTTTAAGGCCTTACAGATTACAACACGCTGTAACAATCAGAGGGTCTCAGGCTTTCATTTTTATTTTATTCCACAAATTGTGTGTCACCATTTAGGATGTTAATTGATATTTATTTCAAAGCATGAAAATTGCAGACATTGTTTATAAAAGCAAAACTTTTAACCCTGTTAATTTTCACTACGTGCACACTTTTAAATGTTGAATTTTTCTTGCTAACTGTTGTTGTGGTAAGGAGGGTTGGGAAAGATGTGGGGGAGGAAGAAAATTAAGTGGAGAAGTAAAAGGAGGCAGACAGAAGGAGAGAAAGAGACAGTGGACCCCTGGTGGTCTTTGTGGTTAAGGTGGCTGACCTCTGCTCTGTTGACTAAAGAGGATGTCCTGGCTTTAAACACATTTTTCCTGCATGAATTATTAAAGATTACACAGAGACAGGGTTGCACTTTGTTTTGTTGCCGCAGAGAGGAGTTTCCACCCGCTGCACCATGACCAGTGGACAGAGGCGTACCCATGAGGTCCCGAGCGGCTATCAATCATATTGATCCACATTTTAATATTTCTTTGGGGATGTTGTTTCTTTTTTTTTTCCTACAACAGCCAAATGCCCAAAGTCATTAATTCACCCATCCAAATTGCTAATTCAATATCAACAACATAGACTCGAAACAAATTCCTTGAATTTATTAGGCTCCCTCGAGTCATGAGGTCAGATAACTGTTGTGGTGAGATGTTAGAAATTCAAATAAAATATTGATGTGTGTTTTTCTGGAGGAGGCTGGGAGCCGTTGTTGCCCTGCCTGAAGGAGAGAGTATGGAGGACATATAAGATAGTGAGGGGAATGAAAAGAGTCTGATGTACATTTTGCCCCTGAGGAAGTTAACCCCCATAGCTGCCGGATTCAGAATTGATAGCTTATTGCTCAGTTCTGCATGCACACATGAACGTCATCTGCCTCATCTGCAGTCTGTAAAAATGTGTTTTTTTGTCACACCTCTCAAGTGAGAGGGCTTCCAGGTGGGATTTCTGTCTGTAGACAACGCTGATTGTTATTCAATGATCTCACGTTCGTCTGTCAATCAAAAGATTACCATGGTCATGGCTTAATGTAATACGATCATGTCCCAAGAGCTAAAGCCGAGCTTGTGTAAATCCCACTGTACTGTGATTTTTACTAAAAGAATTACAACAATCCTCAAATTTACAAATGTAAAAATGATCTCTTAGGCCTTTAGTTTTTTTCATCCATGCAACTGTTTTATAAGATGCACTACTCTCAAGTTTTAAGATTTTAGTGTCTCCTGCTATTTTTATTTTATTTTTTACATATGGTACAGATGTGGCAGTGGTCTCACGTTGGGTCAATAAGACACTATTGCTTTCCTGTCACATATTATTTATAGATCACCATTTGCATTTGCTGTTCCTCTCTGCCATTCGTCGACAACTTTTCTATCCCGGAGTCCAAATCAATAGGCTGTGATCCTCAGTGAGCCTTGAGGATTCCTGTGTGCAACAAAAAACCAAAAAACTACAACAGACACCAGAGAGGTGACACAAAGGGAAAGAAAAAAAAATTGGAGAGGAGTAAAGAGAGAAAGAAGGAAAAGAAAAAGATGAGGGGGTGTGAGACAGACAGTGTGAAGTACAGACGGTAAAACAGTGAGCACATTGGACAGTAGGGAGAATTAGAAAAGAAATGAGGGTGGGAGTGAGAGGAGTGAAAGATCAGGTTTGAGAGATGGAGAGAGAAAGAGAGCGAGAAGAAAAGAGGGAGTGGGGAGCAGGAGAGGGAGATTATTAGAGTTGGCCAGGTAGAGTCAGTGAAGCTGATCATTGAGGTGAATTGATGTGATTTCATGCTTTGTTTGCAAGATCATTCAGACCAAAGTGCAATGAAGACTTTCCCGCCACATCACATCTTACTGGTATGGGGACTTTATCATATTTCGAACCTCAGAATCCAGCTAGATTGAATCCACAATCTCAGGGGGCAGCTCTTATTCAGCCTCACACAGGAGCACAGAGATTGCCCCTAAAGCCTAGAGATTGGCTATTTGTGACGGGGCCCCGAATATGAGGATAAAAGTGCCCCAAACGATGGACCACTTGTACATGCACAGGTGTAAGTGGACGTGATGTGCCGTGTTTAAATGTCCCGGGGTAGCTGGGCCGGTGTGAAATCTCCATGCTCTGAAAGCAGTAGTGATTGATCCGTGTCTGTTGTTCACTTTACCAGGATTATCCGCACCAAAGTCCAGCAGCAATTCCACCCTTCCCCTGACGGATCTGTCACGCCACTCTCCACGCCCGGTCACACCATAGGTGAGCATGAATGAGGCTACACACAGATTACAGCATAGTCAAATGAGCTACTCAGGGCGGCTGGATGAAACTAGAAAGAAAAGACATCAGCATTTACACACATTAAGCCACATACACACCAAAACACACACTTAAATGACCCACTCACACACACATGCTTTGCACACCCACTAACTCAGCTTTCTCCATCAGTGCCCAGCACAGCCTCCCCCACTGTGACCAGCGCCTCAAACGATCCCGTAGGATCCTACTCCATCAACGGCATTCTGGGTATCCCCCGCTCCAACGGCGAGAAGAGGAAACGAGACGATGGTAAGAAAGACACAAGATCCCTTTTGTTTCCATCCTTTTAATTCTCTCCATCACCCGTCTCCTAGTTTTTTGTTTTTTATCCTGTGTGTGAAGAAGATGGCATTTATGACAGCGCTGCAGCCAAGTGTGTTTCTGTGTGCTGTCTCCAGTGACTTGTTATGTTGTATATCAGGCAGGGCGAGTGTTGAGAGTGCGTTGCGATTCAATCAGCTTTCTGATGCCCTACACTTTACCATACGCCTACAGAGCTGCATCTCAATTTTATACCAGACGCACTGTAGATATCCCATATAGCTGTCATACAACTCTAATCCCCCTTGGCAAGGCATCAGTGCTGCTGCTTCTTGCTATCATTTTTACAATGTTAGAAAATGCAGAAAAAGTGTGATCCTTTGCCCTGATAGTATCAGTTAAATACCACTCACTTAATTAATATTTTTTATATTGTATTTTATGTCACTGAACAGCAAGAAGACATTCAATATGAAGTATTTTTGTAAGACTTATTACTAAACTATACACTACCAGGGGGCTGGCAAGCAAACAGACCTAGATACGCTCAAAGATTAAGTGGAAGCCTATCCAGTCCAATCCAGAATTTCTCATTCCTAGGCAAGGCAAGAGAGTGGACACACACTGCCTGAGGGCTAATAGATTATCGGTTGTGCAAACAATTGGCTTTTTTAATGCCTATGAATTAACATGTCCCTAGTGGAGGCCTGAACAGGTGTAGGAACAGACCGGTGGAGGCAGGGAGGGGGCTGCGTGTGCGTGTGTGTGTGTGTGTGTGTGTGTGTGTGTTCGTGTGCATGTTTGATTCTGTGGTGCTGCTTTAAAGGTGGCTGATGGTGAGATGACATGGTTGAAAATGATCTCAAAGAACATTCATCAAAACAGGCCACTTCCTTCTTTTATGTTTCTGTCTCTTTAGTTCTCTGGAGTGGCAACCACTTGGATGGGAGGAAAATAGGACATTGTAAGTTGAAGTTAGACAACCTTTTCTTTTGCTTTGGTCAATCAGATCACAATACTCTCTTCTCAATTGCTGTTTTTTGCTTTTTCGGGTTTGTGAGCTTATGAGGAAAGAGGCGGGGAATGATTTTTTTCTCCCAATAAACAATCTCCCAGAGAAATTAAAATAAATTAAGCTAAAGTGACTGTGGAAAATCCTATTTTACATGTAATGGCATGCAGTTCAATATAGTAATGCAGCGTGTAGCTCATTTAGAATTATAACTGTGGATTTCAGAGTAAATTATGAGAAATAAAAATCTACTTTTTAATGATTCCTCTAAATGTGGCCTGTGATGTCAAGAAAGCTACTGCAGTTCTTGTTTTAAGTTAATCATAGGGATTTTAAATTGCCCAAAAATGTTTTATAATTCCAGCATTAATAAAGCAAAAAGAACTTCCTGAGCTGGCTAAGCCCAACTGTCACAGCAGTTTACCTACTATAATATTAACATGTTACTTTGTCAGACACCTCTTTGTAAATATACAAATTAGTAAAAAATAAAAAAATAAAAAACGAGGTAAATTAAAAACTAGTGCAGTGAATAGTTTTCATATTGTTTAGAATATTCCACAAAAGACACGCTGGACTCTGTTGCATGTCTGTAAACCAGTCAAATAATTGTGCTTGTTTTATGGTAATTTCACCATGATGAATCTGAAAAACATGTTGTACATTCCTCACACCAGTGGTGTCGTGATGCTGCTGGTGTGTGTGATCCCGGTGTGGCTGAAGTCAGTGGTTGCCCTTTGAGGGAGAAAAAGGTCCCTGTGACTGGAGGGCTGTAGAGATAATGTAGTGTGACACGCGTTATGTACACTGGGTCCCCGTAAGACGAGCTTCAGGGACATAGGTGCCATAAGAGCCATTAATCTGTCCTTGTCATGTGTTATTGCAAATTAAAAGTAGCATGTTACACCAGACGGCTTCGAGTGAAGACGGGAGGAGGGAAAAAAAGAGAGACAGAGGAGCAGGGGGGTTGGGGACGGAGGGGGGTTATGAGGGGAGGAGATCCTGGCAGCCTCAATGAGAGTTGAGGAAGGATCAGTTTTTGGATTTGTTCATCCATACATGCACACATCTATGCATGGAAATGTGTGTGTGTCTGTAACTCTGTGGCTTCAGATGCTCCTCGCACAGTGAACATAGTGACATTTGAAAGAATTTGCAATTCTGCAGAGAAAAGCTATTAATTCACAAATTAACATCTCCCCCTCACCTCCCTCCCTCTATCTTGGATGTGCAAGCTATCGAAAAGACAAAAGAAATAGCCTTAAGGGGGGAAAAGAGAGAGTCTCAGCCCTATCTGTGGAGAGATTGGTTTGCATGTCTGCAAGCAGCGATACCAATTATGCCAGTGCTGGGAGAATGCGTCTCAATGCGCCCCCTCCTTTGCCCCCACAACCCCCCCATCTCCCTCCCCTCCCTCCTCCCTTCCTACCACCATCACCACCACCACCCCGAATCTATCCATAGCCAGATTTATTTGTGTATCTCATTACGGGAAATGGAATGTTGTTCCTGCCAAATGCATTAATAGTGAAGTGGGGAAATTAGCCTGTTGTACAGCATGCTCTCACTCAGTCATTTAAACCTATGGAGGAAGTGGAAGCCAAGTCAAGCCAGAGAGAGAGAGGATTGGATGACAACTGCTGTGTGATTGACAAATGTGTATTATACTGCAAAGTCCGTTTAAAAAGTTTGGTCCCTTCATGGTTTTTGAGCTAGGTGAGACATACTTGCTCTAGTTTGTTCTCTTTTTAAGCAAAATGCTCTTTCATCAACTGCTCTATTCAAATTCACTGTTTTCCCAGTCTGGACAGGTTACTCTTGACCTTGCTGCTGTACGCAGGCAGGTTGATGTGACATAAGAGTTTCTCTAATAGCTAGCTTACCCAATCTTGGATGGAGCCCAGTGGAGTTCTGGGGAGGACAGGCAGTATAGGAAGCTACAGTGATAAATTAGATGGAGAAAGCAAAGGTCATAACTTGTGATTGTAGCGTGGGTGTGGGATGAGTGTAGAAGGAGCTGATGAGTGTGTGAGCAGGGAGAGGAAAATATGACCTAGCAGGTTGTTCATTCATGATATAAAAGAACAATTGTACGCAGCAGCCAGAGTCACATCAACCTTGTTCAATAGTTTGAAGAAAAAAATGAATACAGTCGCTGTTTTGATTTGTTCAATTTTGATACTTGGCCCTTTTGGAAATTGTCCGTTGTGTATCTTTTAACACATATGACCCACTGGCGGAGTTTAAATCAGTTAGTGTATAGATTTTAACCTGGGCCTACATTGGTTGGCTAGTCAAGCCAGTCCATGACAATGAGTCAATAGCGGATCACTTTAGAAAATAAATGCATCCAGAGCGAAGCAGAAATAAATGAAATCATGAGCACCATGATGGCCCTGATGGGGTGTGTATGAGAGAGAAAAGCCCAGGTTTGAGAGGGGCCACAGAGCGTAACATAGAGACAAGAAGCTGTTAGGGCCCCGAAAGCAGAGGAGGACACAAAAGGGTCCACACTGCGTTTCTCCCCCCTCCTCCTTCTCTGGTCTGTCTCTGCCGCTCTTTCTCTTCAGCATTCAATCTCTTCCTCTTATCACTATCCTCTTCTTTCTGAATCTTGTGGGTTAACCATTTGCATTCAGCGACACGACTTCTTGCGTACAGTTGTAAACAATATACAATGAGATCCGTCACAAAAATATAAGGAGAGGGAATTCATTCAATGGAGAGGAATCATGTCAGAGAAAAGTCAATTACGAGCAGCGATGCCGAGAATTAATGGAGCGATGCATTACTCAGCTTGAGGAGGGAGAAAAGGCAAGAGAAAATAAAGGATACATTAATTGCACTTCCACAAATACTTGCCACACAGGGTGGCAACTGCTAAATGACAGACCGGTCCAGAGGAGGGTAGAGCAGGAGGACAAAGAACAATAAAAGATGGGAAATAGGGACACGGTACACTATAAAAAAAAAGTCTGTAATTGAGTGTTAGATGCACAAAAAACAAAAATGGCCGTGCAGTAAATATATTTCCTGTGTAAACCAATATATTTTTCTAAAATAACATTTTCTTGATTGTCTCACACCGATCCTTTCTTGTTTTAAGAATTTTTGATTTTGTTGATTGGCACTGGAAATAGATGAAAATGACAAATTATTATTATTTTTAGGATTGAATTATGACTAGAAACATGGAGATTTCTGCAGTATAGTCCAGATTTTTTGGCAGATGCCTTTATCCATATGGACTTACATTTCCCCCCCACAAACACACACCAGGAGCAGGTCAGTGTCTTGCTCAAAGACTCTTCAATATGTGGACAGGAGGGACCAGAAATCAAACCACCAATCTTACAATTACTGGCCAATATGGTCTACCACCAGAGAGACCCTTTTATTAATGTTACTGAGTCACAAACTGCTTCCAAATAGTTGTTTAATCATTTACTTACTATAAACTTTCTGCATTGGCCTAGTTCTCATAATTTAAATCTGAGTAAATAAAATGTGCTTCAAAATACTGTTGATGGAGCCTGAGTGATGGCGGTGAGTGCAAATAAGCATCACTATGCCTGCTGACAGTCAGTACACTGGTTGGTGGTGCTAAATCGAATTAATAAAGCTCTTAAACACGCTGCAACATAACAGGATCTTAACAGCCATGGCAGTGTTGCTGCCTCTCTCTCTCCCTCTCTCTCTCCTCCCCACCCCACCCACCTCTCTCCTTTCCGCTTCAAAGGTTTCATAAATATAGCTAGCTTACAGGGAAGGAGTGTTCACCCACTGGGTATACCAGTTTGTTTGTGCTCTTTTTTTTCAAGCTCAACTGCATTTTTAAAAACATCAACAAATGATCCACAATTTGCAATAGCATCATTCCAGCTATCAGCAGAGGACGGATAACTAAACGGTCGACTTGCAGCCTCTGATCTAGGAAACCCCATGTCATTGATTTACGGAGAGGGCCAGGCAGTGTGTAGGAATTCATTTGCCTTTCAAACGAGCCCCCACCTCTCTCTCTCTTCTGAGTTATCTTATCACTGGAACAGGGAGATGAAAGAAGGACATAAAGTGCCACCATGCCACCACAGGACGTTAACATCCCCCTTACACACAAAGCAAAACAGAACAGCTTTTGATACCATTGTAGTCTGTTTAACAGTAGCTATTGACATTGGTTAACTCTGTCCGTGTGTGTGTGTGTGTGTGTGTGTGTGTGTGTGTGTGTGTGTGTGTGTGTGTGTAAATGGTTGAAAGTGCATGAGTGAGTGTATTAGTTTTCTAATGGCATGCAACAAGAACAAAAGGGAGTAGTTGCAGATTCATGTATGTTGGTTGTGTTTCTTCTGGTGAGTTAGTACACAGCATTTCAGTCCACTTGACTTGCAGCAGGCTAAAATGTTTAAACACACTATGATGAAATATGTTACTTCTGGACACAGTAAAGTTAAAACAGCATCCATCTGTTCAAGCTGATCAAAGAAAGAATTTACCAGAAAGTAGATTGCTTTAGGGATGATACGTGTGAATGTCACTGTTGGAGAGTCTAGTTTTTATCTAGGTTTGTCTCCTCACACTTTGGTGTTAAAACGAAGAGATGCAGTCAGCTGGTGCTGTGGGAGTGATAAGAGAATACCTGCTGAGACACCCAAAGGGGTTGAAGAAACACTGAGAAAATGAAACAAGCCAGTCAATGAGCCACACACACACATATACACTGACAATGGGGCTTCACACTCCACTTGACACGCTGACTGTCAAAGGATGAATCTGATTTATTGCAGCTATCTTGTGATATATGTCAAACATAAACCTCTAATGACGAATTCTGAAAATAAATGGTTTACTTTTATTTCTATTTAAAGGCCAAATCAGTAATTTTTGACCATATGAATTTAAAATGTATTCACATGCATAACTGAGGAGTTTGAGTTAGAAAAATAGAGAAACTTAGAAAATTAGACATCCAATTTTTTAAACATTTCTGGTGTAAAAAAACTCTTTTAGTGTCATGAAGTGCTGTTAACAAGGCCATGTGGCCCATTGAGGGTTCTGGAGTGCCACTCCGCCTGCAATTTTAGATATGAAATACACATTTAAATGAAAAAAAAACATTTTTGTTGTGTGTGTGTGTATATACATAAATTTGGCATATAAATCATACATAATGTGTGAAATATGTTTGGCTTTTCCTGGTGGGCCCTGATTGGTTAATATTGTATGCCAAAAATAACTACATCTGGGATCGAAAATTTTACACCAGAAAAAAAAAAGAAAAAAAGATTTTCCATTAGTGACATTCACCTCTTGAAGGCACACACAATGTAAATGGTTTGTTGTGATACTATGGTGATAATTGTAAAGTGGAAGCAGTTGCGAAGTGGCCACTTTTAGAAACTACAGGCCTAGCCGCTAACCACAAGCTAGCAGCTAGCTCTCTGCTACATTGTATGGCGCGCATGATTACAGCCAGAATACACAGAGCTACCTATTGCCATAGCCCCACCTAGTGGAACAGTCAAGTCATGCTACCAAGTGCTAATATATTTCGTATTTGTTTATTGTCAATCCTTTTGTTAAAATGCCTGGCTATCAATTACGAGCAATAGCAGGTTCCAAACATGTTTTTAATTTTGGCCGTGGATATTTTATAGCATTTGGATCACAGAAAGTGCACCAAAGGAATTCCTTTGATGTGAAATTGTGTCCTTTTGTAGCCAGTTAAGAAAGCCTGATTAAGTGGGATGGTGGGTGCTGAGTATGGTAAGCATGCTCCTCCATAGTGAATGACAAACACTTGCTATTGATCGCGGTTGCCTCTTTTCTCAGACCAGCTGATACGAGGTAATTAATGACTCCATTTTCTTCTGTACCACAGACTACGACTGAGTTCCATACAGCAGCACTAATGCTGCCCGACTATCAGGAACCATCAATCCTTCACCCAAGGGAGCTGTTTCAAAAAGAAAAAAGGCTGTGCTAAAATATTCTGTTAAACTGATTGTAGGAAAAACACATCTGGCAGGAGACAAAAAAAAAACAGATTCCTTCATAAATATTACACAAAGCTGAAGTCAATATACTGTATTTTACCAGTGAAACACACATATACACAAACCCTCCCATCTACACATACACACACTCATACCCAATTACAATCCTCTATTCCATTCTCTCCATGGATCTATTTCTTGGTGCGAGTCGGGTTCATCCTCTGGCCTCAGCCATTGAAAAAAGGTCAAGCAGCCGAGCAGAATGGCAATAACGCCCCTGAAATGGTACCATCAGTGGAACATGATTGATCAATTGAATTCCATAGCACAGAAAAATGTGGGATTAAGTAGAGTATTATACGCACAATGAGTTGAGGCATGATGTTCATTCCAAGTTCATTTCGCCTCCCTCCTCTGCTGGCGGATCAGGCAATCAATAGTGGCCTTGCATATCATATATCACCGCTGGCTCGCCCAGGAGAGAACATAATCTGCTGCAAATTTAGAATGACAGATTTGTACGGGAGCTAAAGCCCTCATCCGCTGTTGGCATGGGGTATAGGGAGGAAGGGAGGGTGGCGGGAGTCAGGCAGTAGAGTTCCTGGGATGCTGGCTGGAGGTTTTAGCTGCTGATTTTTTTTTCCTTTCAGTGTTCAGGACTTGATGAGTGAGCAGAGGGAGAGCTGCAGCGGTGGTGGCGGGCTCCGTGGCCAAGTTGATAGGGTCAGAGATCAGGAGAACGAGGGAAGCATAGGCTCATTTGTTTATATAGAGTGTGACCGAGTGGGAAAATGCATACGCTTGCCCTCGACGCCCCGTCCTCATTGGGCCCTGAGTACAGTCCCCACTCCATTCTGCTTTCCAGAAGACAGGCAATATGTGGGGGATGGAGAGAGAGAAAGAGAGACAGAGGGAGGGAAGGGTAATATGTTCAGGAGGAAATAGTACAGTTAAATAATGGCTCTCCATTTCCCGCTGGCAGAATGAGAGGCTCTGTATGTAATCGCCAGCCCTACTTTCTCCTCCTGAAACACACACACTCTCCCTTACAAGTATATATTTGCACCGAAGGTAATCCATCAATTACCATAGACCTATCACATGATGACCATGCTGATGGTGGCCGCGAGGAGAGGTGGGGGGAGGCAGAGAGCAGCCTGAGTGAGTGCATGTGTGAGAGGAAGAGAGGTGCCAGAGAAAAATAGAAAGAGAGGTAGATAAAAAGGCAGACATGCTGGTTGTTCTCTCTGAATTTACAACATCTCCGTATGTCATCACTCTCATACACGTTGAGCTCAAAAACATTTTTTTCCTCTCATGCTTATTTCATGTTGCTATAATAATATCAAGTAAAAAGACTGCAACCATCCCCTGATGAAAAATGTTGTCGCCCTCCCTTCCCTTCCTCCTCACCCTCTTTCTCTAGATGGCTCTGATGGCTCAGGCCCCGGTAGCGACTCTCAGGGCAGTGTGGAGAGTTTAAGGAAGCACCTGCGAGCAGACGCCTTCACCCAGCAGCAGTTGGAAGCTCTGGACCGTGTGTTTGAACGCCCCTCTTACCCCGATGTCTTCCCCACTTCAGAGCACATCAAACCCGAGCAGGTTGGCCACACAGATATTTTTTTCTACACTCTGACATTTGCAGGGCCCGACTGTTTTCGTGCTGATTCTGCTTCTTTTTTACATTGATCTCTGATGTTACAAAATGAATTAAGTGATATAAATTCTGACACAGGTGACAAAAATCTCTGCACTACTTGCTCAAAGCGGTCTACATGCCTATACCTTGTTACAACGGATAACCTTTATTTACATTCATTAGACTGTTAAACAACAAGAGACTGTTAATTTTTCTATTGGAACTCTATGTGGGTGCCCATGCAGCCTTAGCAGTGCCCTAATTGAGTTCATTTTCATCTCTGCGCGATCGCGGGGAATTACAGCGGCGATAAATCAGAGGGACAGCCCCTCAGCCTGCTATACAGGCCCTAATGCAGCTAATTACCAAAGTGATTTCTACGGCAAGATCAATACCAAAACGAATTGGAAATGACTTGCAATCACAAAGAGTGGAGGAGAAGGTATTAAAAAGGCGAGAATAAGGTGGAGGAGGGGGGGGGAGTAAACGGTGTCAGAATGGTCCAGAAAAATCAGTTTTAATTTAATGTAATATTAATCAGGCTGCTTTCCACTCTTTCTATGCGCCTCCTTTTTTCTCCCTGTTTCCAACACCCCCCCTTTTCTTAAACTGGTGAAAAGGTGGGATATTAGGCTATTAGGGGCTTGTCTGGTGTCTGCGTCAGGGTATTAAAAAGCCATTTTGAAGAGGCCCGGCTGAATAGGCCTCATCCCTCCCACACTTCTGGCAGCCATGTGGTCAGGTCATTCAGGCCCCACTGTGCTTGCCACTCGCCCTCCGCCCAGCCCTGCCCAGCCCAGCCCACAGCCCATCTGCATGACAAAATGGCTCTTGTGCTGCGGAGGCCCAGCGGAATAGAGAGGAACATCCAGCCTAGTGCCAGGGAACAGTTGTAAACAGACAATTAGAGTTTATCTGGGATAGAGGCAGACAAGACTGGGGTCACCAGCTCGCCCCTGTGGGACCCCGTCCCATTGAGACAAACAGATTCACACACGCACTCTGGTACAAACACTCACAGACACAAACATGTGCACACACACTTATCCTTTCAAAGAAGACGCAGGTCAGGAAATGTCATCTCATTAACAAATAGGATTCATCACAGCTGCTAGCGAAGTCTTAACCTGAGATTAAACTGATCAAATACTTAACAATCTAGGTGGCAGCTCATCCTCACATTATGTGTACAAAGTGCAGTACAGCAGATGAGTGCAAATGGACAACATCAAAGATGGCTTCTTGCAAGAAAGTAACTACAAAGTTCATTTTATCACAGTTGAAAAGAAATGCAATGTAAACCCCCAATATATAGTAAAAAAAAATGTAATAAAAGTATAAAAGGCATAAAACAATACACACTATTTTATCATTTTATTAACCCGTTTTTATGTGTTCATCCTGGAGGTGAAGAACAAAGGTTGATTTTGAGGTTGTACTCTCCTTTAAAAACCCCACCACATGTCTCTCCTGTAACAAAGCCCTGAATGTCTCCTCCCTTGACTGGTCACAGGGATGACTGCAGTGGAGCACAAAGAGCCAGCTGACACCCCGTCCTTTCACTCCTCTCCCAATCCCTCTCTCATCCCTCTCTCCCTTTCTGCCTTCTCCTCAGACAAGCCCTAATGCATGCATACATCACGGGTCTTGGTGAAGAAGCACAGGGAGCGGAGACTGGTTGGGTTAGGGGGGGAATTCACAGGAAATATTCAAAAGGAAACACAGTGAGAGGATCACAGTCAGGTTTCAGATGCAGCAGACATATATCATCTCCTGAACTTAGATATCTGCTTCAAATCTTGCACCCTAAGTAGGCTTGCATGTTGTACAGCAATGATGTTAACCAGATCATGACACATCCTGTAAATTACATGTATTTTATATAAAAAGTGTGACTAGCTCTTTTTGATTGCCACCTACTCACATGTGCATCCCTCAGCTGACATATTTTCACATGCGTTGTTAATTTGTCTACAGGCGAATGAATACTCACTCCCGTCCCTCAACTCTGGCCTGGAAGATGTGAAGCCGAGCCTTTCCAGCAGCGGCAGCTCCGATCTCGCCTCCAGTGTCTCCCAGAGCTACTCTGTTGTGACAGGTACAATCTGACTCATGCTAGATTGATCCTTAGAATAGCACACACAGCTGCAGCAGGCCAAAGACATCTGTAACAAGGTGAAATAAGTCAGTGCTAAGAACACAAAATAGAGTATTGATGAACTGTGCGTCTGTTGCTACGTCTTTCTGTATTGTTTCACTGCATTTCCCCAACTGGTCAAGTTTCGTTTTAAGAAGAGTTCAGCAAAAGTTTTTTTTTAGTTAAAATCAAATCAAACATTGAAGCAGAGAATGTTAACTGAGAACTATATCACTTTCGCCTCCCGCTCAGTCAGATGTACAGAGGCCTGATGTGATCTGGCAGCTGGTAAAGATCACAAAATTCAATGAAGGCACTTTTTTGACCCAATCTTTCTGAAAATACAATGTTTGCTGTAATTTTACTCCCACTTCATTGCACTCAGTAATACTGATGATCGCTGATAATCAGTCAGATTTTTCTGGCTATACTTTTATATCGTTATTACATACCAAAACTTTAAAACTCTGCTCATTTAAAATAAGCCAAACATTTTGATTTTAGCTTTTAACAGGTATTGGAGAAATCATCATCTACTACTGCTATTTCTTACTTCTTATATTTCATCATCATTACCTCACCAAGATTTTGACAACCACTTCCTTATGGCATACACATTTTCCAAATATATAAAATTCTTATTACCAGACGAAAAAAGCTTTTTCAAGGCACTTTTGAGGCACTCTGTGTGTTTATTACTAAGGGACAGAGTGAGGCAATATATCATCTGAGCCCATTAAATCCAACAGGCCTTTCACACGCTGATCCTAACTGGCTATTGTGTTAGACTGGATTGGCCCGCTAACAGATTGACTGGGAGCAATTCTCATAAGAGACAGCTGCTGTTCTCGCCACGACATGACGTTGTCGTCAAAGGCTATGATAGCCTGTTGATTGACAGCGGCTGGAACAGCGCAGTGGCTGGCTGGCTGCCTCACACTGTGGAACGAGAGAGACTCAGATACAGATGAGACACAGTGAAAGAACCATTGAAATTACAGGTGTTTTCCAACTCATGAGCTGGCTGCTGTTTTCAATAGTTACTTCTACTAAGAGCCAGCAGGTAATAGCAGGTGCAGTGTATTATATATCTTGTAGTATTAACTATCTGTATCATATAACCCACACCAACCCACCCTAGATTGCACTACCGCTTCTTTTGCTCTGCTGTCGTAGTTGATGGCTGCCTGGTTAATTGAAATATTGTTTCATTGCTGCTGAGGCTCTTTCCCATGGAGAGGTTAGGTTTACTGATGGCCACACTGACTCGAGAATAATATGCCAGCCTTTTAATAAAACTCCCATAATTATGCAGTGGGCATCAAAGTCAATGAGTCCACTGTGTGTGTGTGTGTGTGGTGTATGTGAGTGAGTGAAGAGAGAGAGAGGGTAACTAAAGAGGAGGACAGCATGATTGAAAACTGCAGTGGCCCTTCTCAAATGATCCCTATAGTCCAGACCCTGACCCAGGCACAGTGCTATGGGAAAAGAAAGACCCCTTTTTTATTCCTGAATATGTGGGAGGTGGATTTGCCCCAGAAAGTTGGGCCTCAGGAGAAGAAAGGTGTGTTTTTGTCTTTTATGCTGGACTCCTCATATGAAAGCGGTCTTGCTCCAGGGAACACACTCATAGCAGGTGGCCTCCAAGCCACCTGGGGGCCTGGGGCCTCCTAACGCGATACATGTGAGGGCCACAGATTGCATAATAAGGGGGTGAACGAACAAAACTTTTCTTAAAAATGTAATATGACAACACACTTTGGTACAGCCATTTGGGGAAAAATAGCCTGAGAATTATGAGCACCAAATTAAACTCAGAAGTAATATCCAGTAAACTTTTATGACTTCATTTTCACCACTATGTAAAGTAATGCATGAGGCATTTGATTGGATGTAGGTTGTTAGTGCACAACATTATTTTTTCTGCCATTAACAAACCCTGTAAATAGGAATGTATGCCAAGGTTGAAAAAAATGCTAAATTAGCTTCCTCACTTAGGCTGGGATCCAATTATCAATAAATTATGCTCTCATGCTGGATGGAGCTACGAGATTATTTTCATTCTTTAAATGTTTTCTGCTCCCAATTAAAATTCATGCAGTTATTGATCTTGTTGATTTTTATGTCCTGAAATTTGCATAATCTATTAAAGATGAATGATTAATGAAGTACTTACTTTTGCGTTCCAAGGGCGCTAACAAAAGCAACATTGGGCCATCTTTTGTGTCCTCTGCTTACCCTGATGTGTCAAAGAGGACGTTACCTAGCAAGAAGGGTGGCAGAGAGAGATTTAGGGCTCTGAAATGCACTACCGCATTTACAAATAAGAGATTTAGGCTTATGAAATGCACCAATCATTTACAAATAATTTCCACTCCAGCACAATGGCTATCTTTAGAATTTCAACATATAAAAGATGATCCATTATAATGTAACCATCTAAGTGAAAATAAGGAAAATACTCTCTTATTCTTCCTAAATAGGAACGTAATGAAACTAGCCTCTTGGTAATATTGGAAAGTACATAATATAAAATTTAATGGCATCATATATTATTATACTTATTACTTGGTTGTATTATACTTATTATCTTGTTTATGCTACTATGCTGTATATCCAAGTAGGGAATAAGTAAATGGGGCACATTGTTTCCGGTATATACAAACTGTAGAGAAGCTGTTGTAGTTGTTTGTGTCTATCTTCCGTAGATGAACACTGTGAACAGTTCAGTGCATCCACCGATAGAACAACATGTCACAACTCACCCCTGGTCGCTGGCCCCGAGCCAGCATGTGAGTGGCTGCACAGTTTTCTGTTGATACCTAAACTAACAAAGACATACGGTATCTAGCAGATCATGTGCATCTTGATTTTAGCTATTCTAATCCTGATGTGAGGTTTACATTTGGAACAGATGACAGTATAATTTTGTAGCTACTTATCACTAGTTAAATAGGGTTATGCCCAATGAGAGTTCAGTAGTCTCTGTGCAGGCTGGGTGTTAGATAATCACTTTCAGCAGAGCCTGTGGGGAGGCTAGGTGTAAATGGGCACCCCTCTGACCTACTACAACTCCAGCAGATGTGAATATCCTGTGTTATTCCATCTCTATATATCTTTCTACCTTTGTACTTAGCTATTTATTTCCCTGTTTAAGTAAAAAACACAAAACTGTACTAATGAGAGAGCAGTGATGAAAACACATGCTGTATTTGAAACTTAGATCACACTCTGAGATCATTTTATACCTTGGCAGTACCAGTCTCTGCTGGGTGGCAAACAACAAGCAGCCACCTTACCTGCGGTGCCTGGTGTGTGGCCTGGTGACAAACGGCTTGTCTCAGCTCAGTTAACGCCCGCAGCCCCAAGCTCGGAAATTAATGTTTATATCACCCCCTACAATGGCACACTAACCTTTGAGCACACATTTGATAATGAATGACTTTAACCCTGTGGACGGGAAAGTTATTTTACCCTGCAAATATTCTCTATTTACTCACTCACAATTGGATGAGTTTGTTATTTAATTCCTTTCTAATGTAAGTGGTAATAAATTACCACGTCTAAATAAATTAGCACAAAGGAGAGGCTAAACTGGCTATACTTGAAGCAAACATAAACGTGTCCCTGTTGAGTTAAATATAACATTTAATTCTCAGTAGACTCCTCTCCAGTTGACTTTGCCCTACCTACACAAGAGGGAAGTTTCGCTTTGATCTTGAACATACTGTAAAAATCAAAAAGTTGTCTGTAGATTAAATGTCAGCCTTTGAAAACAAGAGTTCTGCCAGTAAATGGTTCACACGCAAGTTCCTTGGTGCACATTTAAAAAATGAAATGCTCACTTGAGAGAAGGCTGTTGTAGCTATATCTGAACTCAGCACTCAGAGGGCTGTTGTAGGTTCTTAACGGTCCATTTCTATGGTTGATGGGGTCTGTAGACATGGTATCAGAGGTGGAGCAGAGACAGATGTTGGAGAACTCTATAGCATCTCTACTCTCTCAGAGATGTGTTTGCTGGGGAGAAGAGTCCCCAAGGACCCTGAGTTTATCTTCCATCTCCATCATCAGGGCATGTGATTTGACAGGCTCCCTTTACCCAAGCTCTGCCTCATCTCCAGGACAATAAGCAACACCATGTCTGATTAGTTTCAGAGTTCAGTGGTCTTGAACGCAGCGTTTGTATCGGTTGTTGTTGCGTTGTAACCCCTGTCTGTTTGACAACGGTTGCTCAGGGGCTGAGAAAACAGAAGCCTGCATACAGTATGCAGGGAGTCTCAGATACAGTAAACAGACTTGGCTTGGCTTTCATGTTTGGCAGCCTCAGTTTCATCCAGAAGTTCAGGTTCATGTCCTAAAGTTTAGGCGGCCAAGTGTTAATTTGATAGTGAAATAAGTCCAATGATGTACTGTGCCTGTGTGAACGAGATTCACTTAACAATCTAAGCTGTAATACATAGTTATTGGATTATGCTTTAATAAGACCTCTCTTGTTGAGAATGCCCTTTTTTATCTGGTAAGACTGTTCTACAATGTAGTATCTCAAGTTTAGGCTTGCTGGGATGGTGAACACAGGTAAAAACACTAATCTAGCTGATTAAGGTGTATGTTAGAGTGCTTTTATGGTGTTTCTGACAGAAGCTAACTGTATTGTCTGTATCAATGAATGCCTGTTTTCTCAGAGGGGAAATGGTTTATATATAACTTGAGAGAATTGAACAGACCACATGTTAGATGTAATTAACTTATGAGCAGAAGTGAGCATGAGCCGTTTCAAATGGTTTCTTTAAGCAAACTCTGTTTTCCGATGAATGTATGCCATACTTCTACAGTACATGTGAAAAACTTAAGGCTCACCCAATTAAATGCACAGCACACTTGTTATAACATTCCTGCTGGTACCAGAGATTCATGGCAAGTGTGCTCTTTAATGATTTGATCATCCTGCAAGTCTTGCGCACTTGTTAAAAACCTACATTATTAAGAACTGTGCCATTCCCATAACAATGGTATTTGTCTCAGTGAAATGAAGGCACTCTGTGTAATTGCTGTACCTCCGTCTAAATCCACATTTACAGCTGTCACATAGAAACAGAGGGAGAAAGATATTTGGAGAACCTGCTATAGGTTTCTATGGGAAAGCAGTTACGTTTCCTGACTCTCTGGCATTAGGCTCATAGAGCTGATGGGGCTGCATCCCCCTTCCATAGAGCAACCCTTATCTTAATGAGGAATCGCAACACACAGTCCTGTTGTAAAACAACAATGATGGGGGAAGCAGCTAATGAGGCTATCATGGTGTCGGGAAAGAGCCATCTCTCCCTACAGGCCCCAGCAAACAGAGCGGGCTCTGCGGCAGACGCAGAGAGGCCAGAGACAGAGCTCACATTGATTACATAGGTTTCGAGAGGCAAAGCCGGTGAAATGAAAGATGCCAAGCCTCATCAGCCAAATTAGATCAAAGTGTTGAGTTTTGAGCTGTCTACGAGCCGATTGTTTGGTTATTTGTGGGAGTGATTTTGTTGTGAGAAAGCAGCCATGAGATTATGCTGTTTGTTTTCCCAAAACCTTGGGGAAATTTTTACGCATTTGAGCTTGATTGATCAGGCGCGATGTGTTGTTGCAACATTTCACTGGTGTATGTTTCCACTTAGTTGAATGAATTACTGCTGGGTGTATATGAGATTATTATTATAAGCTATGTAAATGAACAAATCGACCACTAAAGACTGCTTTTCTATTTAGAATCAATAGGAAATGTCTGGTCTTAAAAATTATACAACAATAAGTTGTTATAACTATGTTCCTCATATGAAAGATAGTCCAAAGGCTAAGCTTTCTTGTAATTAATACCAACATTCTGCTAAACATTTGGAGCACTTTCTCTGTGTGATTTAATAGCCTGTGGTAATGTTTGGTTATGTGATAAACAAATCTAAAAACTTTCTTTTGCTCCACTGCTGTGCCATATTTGTCAATGCTGTATTTGGCTTGGTACAGCAGTTTTACTTTCAGTTATTTGGTCACTTGGAAAGCTAAATATCCATCCTATCATACATCTGTGTGAGTGAAATGAATGCATGTATGTGTGGAGTTGAATGTCTACATTATATTTAGCTATTTTTTCTTTTTTTCCCACCCAGCAGACTCTCACCCATCATATCCACCTTCCATGTGTGTAAAGCGGGAGCCCCATGAGGCATCCTTTGCCCCCTTCACCCCCTCCTCTGTTGGGGACTCTGTTCTAGCTGACATCTTGTCCCACCAGTCCAGCCTCTCTGTAGATGCCTCTACTCCCAGCTACCGTACCCATGCCCATGTCTCCTGCTACAGCCAGTATGCCAGCCAGCCTTTTATAGCAGGTACAGCTTTACTAAAGGCTCCAAAACAAGATCAAAATTAAATCAAGCTCACTCTGTTCCGTTGATTTTTTTCTAATAATTTAGTAATTCTCAAATATACACTAAACGGAAGCAGCTGCCTCTCACGTTGCAAAAGCAAAAACCCCATCACGCTTTTTTTTCACTCTACTGTTGTGTATACACAAGCAAAACTGATTGCGTGGCCCTCATTAACAGCAACTGCCCTCACCCCCTTTCCACCCTGCTTTTCTCCAGCTCTGACCCCTCACTTGTCTCCCGGGTTAACAATAGACCTGCAGGTCCTTCCAGCCTCGTGACAGGCCCAAGGTCTGAGGGGCCAGAGGAGGCGAAAAGTGGGTGGTGGGAGGGTGTGTGTGGGGGTGCAGAGGCAGAGACTTAAAGCTGATGCTGGGGGCTGCTTTGGACCCGTAGCTTTCTGTCCTGTGTGCCCCCTCATCAAGCCAGACCCAATGCTGTCAGTGTTAATTACAGAGCTGAATGTGGAGCAGAGAGCAGAGGCTGCTCTCATTGGTCTGATGCTCCTGACAGTTTTAAAGCCGTTTATAACTTTAGTATATTAAAGTTACAGCAGTTTCAGTCTTTCATGAGATAATTTCATAATAAATAATTTGAATAACTGGTGATTGACTAGTGACCTATCCAGTGCATGCTTGGATAGACTCCAGCCCTCTGCAACCCCAGGCAGGATGAACGGCTCAGAGACCAGATAGACAACATGCAGCTTCATGAGACATATTGTGGTCACGTCTGTCGAGATGAATAATCTGTGGTTATTTTTAGCATTTTTTAACTACTTCTCTTCAGACTATTATAAATTTATCTTGATTAATAAATTAACTAGTATGATGTGTTGTGTGTGACAGTGTCATCATTAATTTTTTAACTGAATATACAGTAGGCTATGCATCACGTCACTTCATGTCATAACTGCACCATGTTTTTTTTCATCAGTAAAATGAGGATATGTTAATAAACATATCTGGCAATTTGAAATATGTATTGATGGTATGTGCGAAAAATTTAACACAATTATTTTAGCTTTTATGGTTATTTTATGGCACTTAGGGAAACTTCATGGTCATGTTTAAAACAGAAAAATCTGCAGTGTCTTTACGCGCTATACATCCTGTTTACTTTACTGACACTGAATCAAAAAGATGAACTTTCACTAATCTTAACCAAAGTGCTATTGTTGCCTAAACTTAGCCACACGTGGGACTCACAGGATGTGAATCACAATCTCCAGTGTCAAACCAACCACTTCCATTTGACTTCTGGACGTAAAAAAAAGATCTTCATTTAAAAAAACATTGCCTGTGAACATAATCTTGGCTGTGATTACATTTTTTTAATCAAATTTAATTTGGATATAAACATAATTTCAATTGTGGTAGGGTTAAAATAATAAATATGTTTCACCACACAACTCTCTGGAATAGTAATAGAAACCATTAATTCATACTCCACTTTTCTGTATTTGAGCCTCCTTGTGACTGTTTTCCTTTTGTGTGTCCGCAGGTCGAGACATGGCCAGCACCACCCTACCTGGCTACCCGCCTCATGTCCCCCCCACGGGACAAGGCAGCTACCCCACCTCCACACTCGCTGGAATGGTTCCTGGTAGGTGACACTACACCCTTTTTTATGATGCCATTAATTTTAGTTTACAGTACCCTTCAGTTGATCTTCATTTTTTTTTTAAAGTGAGGTCAGTCTAAGCTAAACAAGAGGTAATGCCTTTCTGTGATGTAATGTATAGTACATGAATACTTGTGACTACTAGTGAGAGATTGAAGAACCCTATAAGCGTTGCTCCTGACTCAAAGGAGTGAAGCAAGCTTGTTATAGCTGTGTTAGACTGCGGTTAGCGTGTGGTTAGCATCTGCGGACGAGGCATTAGATGAACTCAATAGGCGATCACCACAATCAGTGGCCGTGAGATAGGACAGTTCCTCTCAGTTACACTCCAGCTCCCAGCGCTCATTACCCTCACCGTGTCCACACAGCGCACTCTCACCAGCTCCGTCGATAAACACTGCTTTTGCTCCTCTCCTCGCCTCCCCGGACACCCAGGGCTGCAGAGCGTATCTCTTTCCCCTCTACTTAACCTGCAGTTCAGGTTCACAGCAAACAGTTAAGGGTCAAAACACAGAGGCGTGGAGGGCCTGTAAATATTTAAATCACTATCTCTCTTAGGGATGAGCTCGAGTTACGGGACCAGCGGTGTGGATGCTATAGCTGCCAGCATGTGTAGATCTCTCCTCCAAACAACTGAAAACACAATTCCCTTTATTGCCCGGAGACATGTACTTGTCACACTGACCAATAATCAAAGCAAGTCCAAGTATTTACAAGTGAGCTCAATGTGCATGAGGGAAACAATTCTAGATGTACACGGGGCTAAAAGCTGATAACTCAAATCAAATTAAGAAAATTACATTTGATGTATTGGATTATACACCACTGGAAAGAGCTTATGGACATATGAAGCACAAACAATCCCACATAGAAACACAAAAGCATGAAGGCCTTCTTAATCCAGGGGTTGTAGGTTTTTTTTTCCATCTAGTAGCGAATGGCTAAGATTTAGTGTCTGGCCCCAAACAATGTTAAAGCAAGGGCCATTCTTCAGCAGCTTCATATAAAACCCAGCCTTTATAGTCTCGTAAAAGAAAGAAACCTGTGGACCCACAGCATCGCTCTCTGGCATCCTCTCAGCCTCCTGTCCTTCCCACTATGACCCACACAGGGAGGACAAAGAGAGAATGAGAGTCTAAGAGAACCTATTAGGGAGTTTTGAAGCAAAGCATCATAGCTTAAAAGCAGTGAAGTCCTCACTTAAGTAGAAAATAGAGGAAATCCTAAAGATTAACACAGGATTATTAAAACGATCAATTCACCTAAAGGGACTGTGGAGGAAAGCTATAGAAGAAGTCAGGGCAGAAATGCATCAAAAACATTGTTGTGGGACAAGATTGCGATGTAACTGCAATGTAACTTGGTAAAAAGGCGTCTTTTTACAGCTTTATATCTAACAAAAGGCTGTCAGTGTTTGTTAACTCTTTGCTAACGTTTGTTTTTCTTAATTTGTTTTCTAGGAGGGGACTTTTCTGGAAACCCTTATTCTCATCCACAGTACACCACTTACAACGAAGCATGGCGGTTCAGCAATCCAGCATTATTAAGTAAGTGATTTCTATGATAAAAACTACCAAACGTAGATACTGAACTTTATTTATCATATTTGGAAAATCCATTTAAAAAATCTCCAGGCTCCATATTCTCTGTCCTTGGAGATATGTCACATGTGTTTTACATGATATTTGACCACGTGGTTTCCAACGGCTCGTTCTTCTGTTAACTTTCAGGTTCCCCTTATTATTATAGTGCCGCATCCCGTGGCTCCGCACCTCCCACTGCTGCCACTGCCTATGACCGCCACTAGTTACCATGGAGACCAGTTCAAACTGCAGGGCCAGGGCTTCGGCCTCCATATTGTCCCCGTCTGAGAAACCACTGAGGTCAAAGGGAAGCGAGGAGGAATCCTTAAGGAACCCCCACCCCACCACCCCGAGGAAGGATTGGCGAGGTCGAAGCCGATGCACCTAGCCCAGCTTCAGCGTTACACTCTTTGGGCCAAAAGGGCCCGCAGGCGTTCAGAACTCAACCATCATGCCCTCACTTTCTCACAGGCCTGAACATTTCCAGAATGACTTTAAGAGATTATATAAATATATATATTATAAAATATAAATTGAAGAAAAACAGTGTGAAGAATACCATGTGGAAACAATGTTGTGGGTTTTTATTTTTGTTTCTTTGTTGCTGTTGTTGTTGTTGTTATTTTATTCATGGATCCTCACATTCCTTTACATAATGAACTGCAGTATTTTTCTGCTCTAAAGAGAGAAGTCCTGGGGAGATGAGAGTGGTTCCATAGCTTGATGCAGAGACCTGAGCTAGTGTTGCAGGGCCTGTCTGACACTTCATGAGATCCTGGCTCCACATTGTAGGACGGGCTTTACTCTGGTGCTTTGACAAAGTCTTTTGCTCCTATTTCTTCAGTCCCACCTGCATTATAAGCATGTCCTACAACATTTACTGACACTATAGACCAGTGGCAACTTCACCCTCCCTGTGGCAAACAATCAGATGTAAAAAATGTAAATCGTTTTTCAAAGTATTAAAAAACACGATGACCTTATACGTAAAATGGTCTCGACAGAATTTTTAATACTTTAAATTATTTTTTCTGTCACTATTTTTAATGTAAGAAAAAAAAGGTATCAAAGATTTTTCAGAATAGTTGTTTTGTCACATTTCCCTCATCTTCCAGTCATGTCCATGTCCATGCATGATCGTCCTTTTGCTCTTTTTTTGCACTATAACCTCAGCTTATTTGATTTATGTGGCACATTCTCTTAAAGTTAAGTTTAATTAACCTACCGAGTTAGAGCATAAGTCGAACATATTTACGTTGCATAGTTGTAAAAACAAAAGCAGACAGACAGACAGTTGTGTTTTTAAGTAAACATCTTTTTCGAAGTAAAAGTTTCAATTTTCTGAGGAGTTTGTAAGCCATAGCTCTTTGGCTACATGAACAAATATTTCAGTTCTCCTGGGTTATACTTCATTCAGCTACTTAGTCACACCACTAGATGCCTACACAGTTTAGAAAGCTGTCTGCAGTTGAGCAAACCAACTGTAAATTAACTTCAACAATTGCCTTACAAACCTGTTTTTCCAACCTAAATTCATGCCTCTTTAATGAAATTGATTGCCTTTACAAACATGTATTCACCACCCTCCTCAATTTATGTTCAACTCTCCACAAGGACTGAAAGAAAATACTTGTTAAGTTTGCGTTTTGGAAAATATTTTGTGAATGTACTTTTAACTACATTTGCCAAAGACTTAGTTTGATATTTAATATTTTATTTACAGTATATGTATGCATAAATAAATCAGTATTATCTTTTAAATAAGTAGTCAACACTGAACATGTATGTCGTGACTTTTCAAAAGGCAAAACCACATGACGATGCATATGACTGTAATGAAAAAAGGTGACATTCAGTGACTCAATATTCCACCGGTTGCAACAAATGCTGCTTTGTAGAATGATTTGTGAATAATGTGAAGACAATTCTTCTCTGTAAATATGATCACACACACCATTGCAGTATCATACTAATGTACTGGCTCCCTTTGTAGATATACAGACTGAAAAAAAAACATGCATTACATTTGTGTCTTAATGTAATGTTGTGCTCTAGAGAAAGGCACAACTCCCGTGTAACCTGTGGCTACATAAGTAGCAGGTTTCAGATGCTAACATCACATACAGTAGGTTGTCTTTGTCATTTTATTTTATTTTCATGATAATGTCATGATGATGTTTTATGTCACTATGCAATGAGTTAAATGGCTTTCTGTATCATCTTTTGTTGTTGGGCTTAGACTAAGTAACCCCCCAAGGTCTTCTGGAAATGGAAAACAGCATAAAAGTCCAAAAGACCTCCAGTGTGAAATGGTTTCTCTCTAGTTTCACTTTTTTCCTTTAATTGAGGATGTGATCAAACTGAAGTCCTTGGCAACAATCAAAGATAGTGTCCTGTTTGCTGTTAGTAGATGTTGTGATCATTATGTTAATCCAAATTACAGTCATCTGTGCCTCCATGTATAGAAACGCATCCAAACTTATTCCCACTCACCCATCTCTCCCCCCTCACCGCCACCTGTCTCCTCTCTTTCTCACTCCCTCACACTCTCTCAGCCCAGCTACCAGTACAGCTATTTAGTGTAAGGCATCCAAGATGAAGTTTACTTTAATTCCACGCAAGCAAACACATCGTCTGGTACCAGGGTTTAGCGTCATTGCTGAGGGCACCAGATAACAGAGAAACAAGACTTCGGTCCTGCTCTAAGGAAGAAGCTATCCTCTACAAATTGCACTTGGGATTTGCCTATTTCTGTCTACATGTATCCTGACATATCTGAAAATGAGAGTGCACGCCACCGTCATTCAGGCGAAGTCTTTGCTTTAGTAAGTGGAGCACCTCTGAAGGAATGGGTCTTCTGCTGTTGTAAAGATGATACAGGAGATGTGTCATGGACATAAAAAGGATTTCTGATGAAAATCTATACGGAAAGCCTTGTGGCCTCAATCATTGTTCTGTTTCAGTTCTGTTCCAATTCTTTTTGTGCACATGAGAAATAAATTCTTTTATATGTCAGTCGTTGACTTGGTGTCCCCTCATTATTAACCCCATAAGAAAATGATTCAGAGTTCAAGGTTCCCAGGGAAAGAGCCTGCTGCTGGCGTATTGATGTTTGGTTTTATGAATGTGACTACAGAAGGCACTCGTACTGGTTACAGCTCTCAAATGTGAAATAGGTTACATGATGGCTGCACGGCACATTGTTTGTGTGTGTTTGCCTCGTGTGTGGATATTTTGTAGAAATCAGATATATTATGATTTCGGTTTAAAGCAGCCTATAATAAAAAGGAACAACTGCAGTTATGTTAGTGCACGTGTTTGTGTGCAGGACAGACAGAGATGGAGAGTGAGGACAGGACAGTTGGGAAGGCAGGAGACCGTTGTACCAGCTTTTGGACTCCAGTATATTTAATGATGAATTGGTCTCATCCATACCACACTGCTACTACTGCAGCTACATATCCTCTCCACACTCTCTACTCTGAAACACACAAACCCAGCCAGTTGTAATTCAATGTCTCTGCTTCCTCTGCCTATTGTTTATTTCATGGATCCCCTGTGAAGCATCAAAAGCTGCTGTATCTGTCAGCCCCTAACTGTCCTATGTATTTGTCATTCAGGCCTTGTTAAAAGATAAAAAAATACACACACACACACACACACACACACACACACACACTAACACCCCCTCTTCTCCCAGCTGAGAATTCCCAGTGGTAAAATTATTCCATTTAGATGGGAACTTTTTTGTCACTACCCTGTCTAAATTGGCATATCTGGCTCTCTCGTAGAAACCAATAAACTGTGAACCCGGATGCATCTGTCAGTCAAGCTCATCTTTACTTTAGCGGGCCAGATGACAACAACAGGAGAAGAGACACGCCGCAGCAGAATGGGGTGCACTGATTGGCTCTCATCAGTTAGGCATTACAAAAAGCACCTGTCATCCTCGTGGGCTTCTCAAACCCGCACAGAGAGGCCCTGCCACAGGGGCCAATGGGCCTCACGCAAGATATACTGAAACACTTCACCCTCATTGTCAACTTGGCTTGGTGATGCCCTGCAGCTCGGCCTCTTTGGCATGATTCATGTCTGTCACTGCTAATATATACAGTTAGATAAGCCAATTTTAAAGGGCTGGTCTGAGGAAATTCCTTGCAATTCTAAAGTTTTATTCAGACACAAACATATTGCATTACATAATATTTTTATACTGCACTTGTTAATAATATTTGCTACTTCTTCTTCCAATCCTAAGCATCTTAAATAAGACTGACAGGCAACAGGGTAACCAGAATAAACACTGCCACCTACAGTGTAAACACCTAAGAATCAAATACATTTCTCTTTGTGTAAACATCCACAAGATAACCAGAGAGCAAGTCTCGAAGAATCGCAAGGTGCATTATGAGCACGTATTGTTCAGAGAGACGAAGAGTGGTGGTGGTCTAGCAGTGATGTCCTGTCATCTGCCTTTATGGGAACCTGTCATCAGCCTCATCATGTGCCTGTCATAGTTGATGCTGGCGAGGGGAGAGGCCAACCCTGCTGTGTCAATCAACGAGCCCTCATTAGAAGCGGCTTTAATTAGTGGCTGCATGGGTGCAATATTGTTCACAACTTCGTTAAGCCTGTTAATCCCAAATGGATTGGGTTGGAAAGAGGCTGCAGCACAGTGATCCAGTGGTATAATGTGAAAGTGACTTTATGTATCTCTGGTTGAAAAAGCTCTTTTTCCATGTTGTTCGCATCTTCAAAGTCTGCACCTGAAGTATCTGTATGTGTGTTTATCATCCTCATACATGGACAGTCCAAAGGAAAATTTAAGTGTAAATAAAGTTTTGTGGAAATGTTCTTGTTAAAATAAATCATAATAACCCATCCCACAGTAAGATTATTTCAGTGTGGCTGGGGAGTCAGAGAGTTCAAGCCCAGTCTCTGATGATCCTGATCCTGACAGAACAATGATTATGAGGTTATTTTCACTGTCGGCGGGTGAGACCATCCAGGCGACAAGAACATGACTTTGTGATGTTTGTAATGAGTGAGCATTGATTGACTCAACACAGCCTAAAGAGCTCTCCACGTTCAAGCTCAGAGGATGCTCGGGCTCTGTGTGCATCCTATACTGTAGCATAGTTCGCAGTTAGAATAATGAGCAGTCGGGGAGCTGTCTGGAGAAAAGCAATTGCTGTGTTTCTAAACCAGGCCTCATCTGCCAACTATATGCTATTATACCATTCCGATCCCTGTTAGATCAGTCAGCAGTGCAGGGCAATTTCCCTTCAGGAGCTAAATTATCGTTTTGAATGGCCATTGTGCGACACATTGTGTAATTAAGCACTAAATATGCCTCGCTACCTGATTATGTCACTCTCCAAAAGGGCTGAGGAGCTGTGGGGTGAGGAATGGTGTTTCTGTGTTTGTGTGTGCACATCAAGCGGTGGGGAGGTATTTGAGGCTGGGGAGGAAGTGTGCAGGGTTATAACAAAAGACCAAAGTGTGTAAAATAGGGTAGCACTGACCTGCGTGCCCCCTTCAACCTCCTTCTGTCTGACAGAAGCCCAGCCTGGGGGGTGGAGGGGGGGGATTTGATTTGAATGAGTCCCAACTGTTTGGGTAAAACTGTGCAACAAGAGCATCCAGCCCTCTGCAGCCTGAGCAGGATAGAAGAAGAAGACACAACGAGGCAAAGAGGGGAGAAAAAGAAGTGGGAGGCCACAATCACCAACCCCCACCACCTCTGACTGCCTCCACACCCCGCTTCACCCCCCCCACCCCCAACCCTAACACGCACGCACACACTCACACACACTCCCCGACGCCTCCACCCCTCCCCTACCCAACACCCAGTCACTGTCAGGCCAAACACATGATGAATTGCCCTGTCAACAGAATTCATTCAGGGACCAATTAATTCAGCAGAAATGAACTAGAGCCATCAGTCGCTGAAAAACTCAGTGCAAAGAGAGCAAAGTAGCCCCACTTCAGAAAACGAGGAAGCAAGGGAGGGAGAGAGGGAGAGAGGGATAGGGGTGAGACAGGCTGGAGAGTGTAGTGGAGACGAGAGGGCAAGCAAAAGAGAGAGGGAGAGAGAGCGTGGTGGAAGTTAGTCTGACAGAAATTGGTCATTTAATGCTTTAGCGCACTGGAGACAGCCCCTGTCATAGAAGAAGGCATGGCAGGGGCTCCCCTGGTATTTTATTTATTAATTATCCTATGCAGCGAGGGGCCTTTAACTGTCTCAGTCCAGCCCCGTCAGCCCGACTCCCTGTCATTTTCTCTCCACAAACAGATCCTTTAACACCGTGCTCCAGGTTAATGGAGACAAAGCCAATATCCAACCAACCTTGCCTTCTCCCCCAAATACAGTATTCATCTGTACCTTATCCAGGTAATTATGTCCCAGACGATCTCCTGAATATGTCGTTCAGTTGCTAATAAACCACTTTAGAGCTGGCGTGCAGAACACATCTGACCTTTTCAACTCACTGCTTCATGGTGGCAACACCTCCTGAGGAGGGCAGCAATTATTTACACCTTATTGGGAGCTCCATGTCATTGGGAATAAACACAGTTCCAAAAAATTTAATGATGGCTGCATATATTATTCAGGAAATAAGCAAGACAAACTCATGCTTATGCCCTCATAATTGACTGCTGATATGTGACAGGATTCAATGTGAAATCTTTGTTGGTAACAGAAATGCTTTGCCGAGGAGAGCTACCTGTCAGAGGGGATTTTACTCACATAATTCATATATTCGTCACCTGAAATGCTCTATCTCTGTTTCCTTAACAGTGTTGACAAAATTCAACAGAAGCATGCTTGCCAGAGGCTGTTTTGTTGGCGGTGACAAATTAGTGCTGTGAAGGGCGATATCAACACCGGCTAATTAAGGTGTCGTGTGATTTTGGGCTCAAGATCAAGAATCTGCTGATTCATCCCATGGGTGATTATGATGTCCATATGGTCAACGTACAGCAAGCTACGCTGGGAAACACTATCGGCCCACTGCAGTGCCGGCTTTGCCAAAAGTTTGATCTTGTCTTTTGTGGCGGTGTTGGGTGGTGTTCATCAAGGCTCTGAATTATTAAAGGCATCTTTTCTTCAAGCCTAGGATCCTCTAGTGGAAAACACGGGATGAGGGGCAGCTGGGAGGCTGCCTGCGACTAGCTGCTCTTCAACATCAGGAAGTGAAATTCAACGCCGTTTCCACTGTCGTTCATTGATGGACTTGTGTACCTTGGATGCCCCCTTCTTAGCGTCACTTGGTTTTAAGGAATTATCACACTAGACAAGAGAATGGTGACTTTAGGTATGGTGTTTGGTGGTTTCTTTGTTACCTGGCTGCATTGTATGTTGTGTATATGTGTATTTACTATCTTTTATCAATAAACTCAAGGCAAAACAACCGGACATATTTCTCACTACTTACTTTTTGTGGCCAAAAGATGGGTTATTACTCTGGGGAGTCAAGTAAACTGACTTCTTTTCCTTTCTCTCATTCCTCTCCTTTCAGTCCTTTACTGTAGTGCTAAGCACAGTGAAAATACACCTAAAAGACAACACTGGCATACAACCCAAGTGAACTTGACAAATGGAACAGAAAAGCTAACAGAGAAGAAAGAGGTGCTTAGACCAACTGTCACAGGTAAAGTGCTTTCCTGATTTCGGTTTACTCACCATGCTTGAGACTTGTCTTGTTTTCCTGCAGCTTACTGAAGAGATTCTGTCTGTGAGTCAGCTGGTTGTCAGCGTGTCTCGCAGCAAAAATGCTCATTTAGTGCTAAATTTAGAGGGTGGAAAAAGTTATCTAGAGCAGCTTCTGAGGGTATAATAACGTGGTCAACAAGAGGAAGATTTTTTTTTTCATTTCATACGTTTAATTTAAGTAAAAAGCCTGTCATGTTTTGTATTTAAAGACCGCTTGATTCAACCAGAGGACAGCTTATTAACGGCCACTGTAGCTCGAACACAACTCCCATAATACCGCTGAGATACACAACATGGCAAGGCTTCTCATTTATACTGTAAAGAATTAGAGTTAGTGGAAGGATGAGAGTGAAACCTACAGAAAGAAAATTGTATATGAACAGAGAAGAGATGTGCTGTAGAATATAATTAATTAAATGAGACTAATTAGGAACATGAGAGCAGGTGCCAGGCTATGAACTGACAGGGAAGACAGCGAGACAACATGCCAGCACAAAAAACACACACACACATGCAACTGCACAACCAAACACACACAAACACACAGCTGCGGTTATGAGGGTGTATCGTGACAGGCACAGGGACAAAACAACTTTCTGCGTTTTGTCATGTGAAACCCCGCAGGAATACTCATGACAGGAAGCAGAGACCCAGGCACCATGGGGGTCTCTTGCCTTTGTCTCACACACATTCTCTTTATTATTTTGTTCTGCAATGGTGGAAGGAAGTTTGCACCAGCCAAAGATTTCTCTCTCCTAATTATTTCAGCACTTGCTCAAGACTGCAAGCTGTGTAAATTCACAGTTCTTCTCCTCCACTCAGACCTCTTAAAAAACGCTCCTCATTCTGGAGTTGCTTCAACAGGTTACACTTAATATGATGAATATATATTTGACAACGCAGAAACTAATGGTAAAAGTCCAGATTGCATGTTGGAATAAATACTCTTCAACCGGAATACACTGAATCATTTTCTATAGAGAAGAAGTATATGTTATCCAACTGTTTTGCTAATCAAAAGTTACGTAACGACCAACGGAAATAAATAGAACCTGAGACCTGAAAATAACTACATTATATCACAAAGTGCATGGATTACCAAAACTGAAACCCAACCTTACCCAGTTTTTAATCCTAACCTTAACCCCTGGCAAAAAAAAACAGAAACATTATGTGGCAGTAATGGCATTGTTGTTTGCCAAAACTGTACCCTGAGCGAGCTCTTTATTAGGAACCAACCCACTCAAGACAGTTAGACTGAAATAGTGGATTTTGTTTCCTAACCTAAGTAGACCTTAACCACAGCATTTTCAGACCATAAAACATTATTATGTTTTAACCGGTACCAAGTCACGACTGGCAGGGGGGAAAAAAGAGATGCAGATACAAAAGATATTTCCAATTAAAATGAAAAAAATGGCACATTTGTGTAAATGTACACAAATCTATAGAGACTCTGTCATAGGAATACTTGTGCAATCTAATGCAAATCAATAACAACAGCTCCGCCATAAATTCTACTATTACGAAGCTTGCATTTTCTTTTTTGACATTGTCAGAAATATCTTAATTCTACTTTGGGTTTATTACTATGGTCATAGTGAGTGGTGCTAGTGTACTGAAGTTCATTACATTGAAAAGTGTTCCTAATATTTTGCCACTCTCAGGTATGTTAATGGCGTGTACAAGATGTGCATGTTGCTATAATGAATTCACTTTTCATAGGATGTGATACAATAGTTTGTGATTATCGATAAAATAGGGCTCAAATTATTAGTTAACTGATAAAAATAAATAAATAATAAATCTCCTAAAATGGGAGGAGTTGCTTTTTTAAATATAATTGTAAATTGAACATCACAGATTTTTGAACCCCGGGATATTGTGTCTACATAGACTAAATGATTTATTATTATATTAAAATTACAAAGCATGTGAGATCCTGCACTCTTTCAAACAAGATCACCTTATTTCTTCTCAGACAGTAATGAAGCTTTTGTGGAAATATCCCACCTAACTACTCAGGTGGGATATTTTTATTGATTTATTCAGCTGGAGTCAAAGAGTTTGAAAGCTTGTATTAAGGGGATTTAATAAAAACACGTTTTCTTAAAGAGCATAAACTGAAGAGGAAAGTTTATTTATTTTTCATGTTGTTCAGTTGTATTAGCATGAGTGAAACAAAGGGAGACCTATTCTAACATGGAGAACTTGAAGAAACCTCAGACTTTTCTGCCGTCAGTTGCACGCAAACACCTAGGATCTATATCTAACTTTCCTCCAGAGAGCACACACCATAGTCGCATTTAGAAGGCTACGTGGTCCTGCAGCCAAGACTCTGCGAAGCGGACAGCTCAATATCTAGCCTTAGTGCGGCTTGTCAATGTAACACCAAACTCAAGACAGAGAGAGATGGGGGTGTAGGTGTGGGAAAGGCTTTTTTAATTATCTGTGGTTGGGTCGGACTGTGCATCATCATTAGAGAGACTAAATAGCAGTGGTCACTGACTCAAGTAGTGGTAAACGGCACAATTAACAAGCTGAGGAGGGAGAACTGTATTCAATTTGAAAGCCTTCTCTCCTAATCCATCTCCAGTGATCAGCAGTGCTGCTGAGCTACGCCCTTTTACATTCAATTACATTAATCAGGTTATTACCCAGCAAAAAGTCAACATTTTAATCAAGAACTGGCAAAGTAGGGCAGGACATTATACCTAGACATAGATAAGTGACAGTCAGAGGAGTGGAGTGATGATATTCTACTGAAGATAATATTTTACTCATGAAAAAAGGCCCAGCAATGGAAATGGCTTGTAAATCCTGGGTGCATATATTTAGATTTTCTACTAATTTCAAAGTACCAGACTTAATCTTTGATGTCTACATTTCTACAAGTCTGAATTAATCTCAATCTTTAGTGGGAACTTCATGAATCTTTACAGCTCAGGTCAAGAATTCAGGCACTTTCTTTTGTTTTTTACACCCCTATATAGGCTGCAAATCCTCTTGGATTTAATCCTTGCAGGGGTGTTGTTAACACAGAAGGTGTGTAAGAAATGTAGCACAGCTACAGGGTTCACATCCCAATAACTATCCTGGGACTCTGACATCTTTTGATGTGCTCTTTATGGAAACATTGCTGAAATAGGTTCTCTAGCAGGAGCCATTATTCATGTATGGATGGAAACAACTTGTCTAAATGTATGTAGAGCTATCCACTGTAGTCAGGTGGGGGATTATTTCATTCACAGCAGAAAAAAGCCAATTTGTATGAATATGTGCTTACTTCACAACCAGTTCAAGTTGACTTTGCTGACTGATTGCTGACTGCACACACCAAGTGAATCTAATTTAGTAGAACCTCTGGCTAAGCAGTAGTTTCTCGCCCATTTTCTCCCACTAACAGGGAAGAAATCAATTCTTGGTCATCTATGACATTCAGGAGATGCTCATCTTGGTTTTTTTTTTGTTTTTCTTTATCTCCCAGCTTCTTTTTGCATCTTGGCTTGTTAGGAGTCTGTGATGGCTGACCTGAGGACTCGGTTCTGTTTAATGGAGGGAAATTCTTGTTGTCCACCCCATAATGAGAGAAGACAGAGGTGAGAACAGCTCAATAGGAGAGATAACCACTCTTTGATCCAAACGGTCATGCAGAACCTAGAAAGTGCACTGTCAAGCTCCTCGCTTTTAAATCCCCCCTTCATAAACTTTGAAAGGAAAGGATGTGCTTTAGCAATAGGACAAGTATGTTTTTAACATTTATAATAAAAAGTTTGTCTATTGTTAATAACAAAGTTTGCAAAAATGATAGTAAACTGTCTGTCCTCTGAGCATATTGTTTCCAGATCAAGAATATTGCAATATAATAATTGACTTCTTACACTCTGTTATGCACAAAGAGCAGCCCAGTGATACGGCATCTTCACGTATTTTCAAAATATTAAACTGTCTAAGTGCCATTTCTGGATCCCCACTAACAAGACCCATCTCAACTTAAGATGTCTTGTTAAATTGAGACCTTGTTCCCCAGTGGACTTAAATGTAAAACATATCTCTACCCTTGACAAGCAATGTTAATCCATTTAGTGTAACGAACTAACATGTCCCTAATTAAAATATGCCTTTTAATGATACATACTGACATCCTGGAAAACACTGTCACGCTTCCCTCCTTTAATACAGGAATATGCTAATTGCTTTTAGTAACACTGGTGTTCAAATCCCAAGACTACCGCCACATCCGGAGGGAGTTGGTGTTGGGGGCTTGAAACCTTGGTTCAAAAAAAAAAAAGGCCCTTTAACGGCTGTTTCCTGAACATCATTTTGCCCGGCAGAAAATGTTTGATATCTTCAGGGACTGACACTGTTTATTTCTATTCATTTACAGACACTACATTTTCCATTCAGGATTCCCCCCTCCTCCTAGCCTCATTCACACCCCTTCAGTCCACTGCCTCACCTATAGGTGCAGTAGGGCAGAAGGGCAGAAGGACAGAATCAGCAGTCCAGCCCATCGCATGGCAGCTCATTTAAAACAAATCAGGCTGATTGCTGAGTTGCTGCGCTCACAAGGCCCAGGTGATAAAGCAATTAAAGCCTTCTAATTCTTCGGATCGTAAAGGGCCAGTAGGTAATTAACTATATATAATGAAATCCTTTTGTTACCTCTTTGTTTCTCCGCGTTTGATTTCGGTTTCCCGGTGAGTGTGACTGTTCATTTGATGGGCAGTACGGAGACAGGTCTGTGTGGGTGGGGTCTGCAGTCCTCTGTGGCAGGGACCCTGGATGATAGTAGGGCTTTAGTTAATAGGCTCTCTCTGGACAGATGAGGTCCATTAGGAGGTTAATTTAAAAATGAATAGAGGACATAGAAAGAGAGAAAGTGAGATGGAGGCAGAGAGAGGGCTGAGCACATCCACATCACACAGTTCATGAAAAAGAGCAAAATATTCAATCAAATATTTATTTTTCTGTGAAGCAACATTGCCAATTAAGCGTGCGGTAATTAAATAGCTATAGATCCAGAGCAGCCATTTAAGCAGTCTTGTAAATGACCAAATGATAAAAGGAAGCCCACTGCAGAACCAAACACAACTGAACCCTATCACTTCCCATCCATGAGGCCATTTTTTAAACATTGAGGCATTGTTCAGATGCATGGACTGCAGCCCCTGCCTCCCAATTTCCATTTCTTTCTCTCCTGCAGAAAGGCTGAATCTGATCCGGACTCATTGGTGTGTGGATAATGAAGGGGTTACCAGGAGCTGGGAGAGGCCCAGTAATTCCCCACACCGGGGGACTGGGTTTTTGGGTGGGGTTTGGATGAGTACCCCTGCTCCGTGATGCATGCGCTCATGTGAGCTTGTGACAGCCTTACCCAAATCCAAGGCCAGACATAGACGCTGCATGTATTATACCAAGATACAGTACAGAACCCAGCTTCAAACATTCTGTTGCTGCAGAAATGCTTTTCTCCCATACAAATGGAGCTGATGCTGTATACATTAGTATTGTATCACTTTGATCTCTAGAATATATCACAAAGTATCATACTAGAAAATCATTGCATGTATTTCAGTTACTTTGCAACATTTGGCAATATGTATAAGAGGATGTATTTGTCTCTGCTTGTTGAAACCAACATAAACAGAATACATTTAATACAATTCAAATTAAAGACATGTAAATAAAATCTCTACCCTTGCATGTCTTGCTGAGTTCATCGTCCTCCTTTTGCCACAGATGTGGGAGTAACCCAGCTCGATCTAAGGTCACAAAAATTAGCATATCATCTGGCGAAATGGTTAGCCAATGTGTGGGCGTCTCCCCGAGGGGGGTCACCTTAAACATCAGTGTTAAGGAACCACGAGACCCTGCGCACTCCAGGGTTAAGTATCTCTACTTCATTATGATAAAGATGTGAACAACTACCCAACCTTCCAATGCTGTCAATAGACATCGAGTCCTGCCTCTATCCAGCTTGACTCACCCTCTCTCAGGACCCGGCATGAGCCCCCATCCATCATGTGAATATTCCAGGCCCGAATCATTGCCGATCATTATAGTAACACAGAGAGTCCTGATGATTGGCTGTGATTGTGGATCACAGGGATCTGAGGGGTCATCCATCACACTGGTTGGCACACTAACACCTCTGTGTGATGGGGTTCACCTAAGGGGTCAGGGCCAGGTCAGGAAGAGGAGACCCCCTACACAGAGAATACCTCCAACACTTGCTGACCAAAGGCTCCCAAACTGCAAGTAAAAAATAATTGTTTCTTTCTCATTTCACTACTCATGTTGCATAAGCAATCAGTAAGTGGGTGAGACCAAACCCATTCTCTCTTGTTACTTTTTGATGTATCTCTTTCCATACTTGACATGCTTGTTTAGCCAATATAACATCTAGTTGTAGCATTGCACAATATCCAGGGTTTGTTTGTGTTTACCCTTGTTTTGTTACATTTAATTTCTGGCTCAATGAAGACAAACAAGACTTGTTTAAGTTAAAGGTTGAATATGTAGAATATTTATTAAAAGCTATATTTTTAAAAAAAATAATACAGCCACGGGGCGTTTTGAGGGGTACAGAATGAAAGTATTGCTTTTCCATAAAAAAAAAATATTTAGTCTGAATTAATATTTTTAAAATTTTTTGACGGTTCGACAATGACGTTCTGACACGTTCTGTGTACATTGTACCAGCCAATTAACGGCCGGAATTGCGGGTTGCCAGGGTTGTCTGTTGTTCCTGTGCAGCTACTGTAGGCTGGCACTGGGTGAAATGGAGTTGTAAACAAACACGGCCGTGTTGGACTTACTAAAACCAGCGTTTTTTGCTCTCAAGTACAACTTTTCATCACAAAACTTCGAAGGTAAAACAGAATATCTGTTAGTCGCTGTAAATAAGTGGTTGTTTACCTTTGTATGCTGCTGGTTCACTGAGTTTTTAGCGCAATAATAGTGGTACTGTTGAACTCGCCAGGGTCTTAGCTTTCATATGAGATGCTATTTGTTTGTGTACCATGAAGTATCAAAACGGTAGCAATGGAAATATGGAGAGTGGGTTGACTTTCTGACACTATTCGGATTTTGATATGTGATCATTAACCTCTTAACGCACGCTGTTCCGTTCACTGGACGGGACGGATGTTAGGAGGTAGCCACACGTTCTTCTGAATGTTTTAAACACCAACCCTTAAACATATATACTCATGCCGTACATTGTTGGAAAGCTTAGATTGTTCTGATTCATTCAAGACCACTCACGACTTATATGGTTGCTCACAACCGTAATAGTATTAGCGATTAGCTTGGCTAGCCACTCAGCTAAGTGAGAAAAGCTATAATGCCTACATACCTTCAAAGTCTTCCCTTTATCCACAACGATCATCTTATGACACAGGACTTTATGTACCGCTCGCCAAGTATCCATTCTTGTGAAATATGAAATCCGTTTCCATAAAACCGGAATATTTTCCTCAATATGTCCATGTATTTAGTCCAACACGTAATGTAATAACACAAATAACAAACCATATACGGTCCGTTTACGTCATTTCCTGACCTGCGCGTCCATCTCAGAGTACACGTGACTAGATGTTTACGACCGTGAGCCTCTTCTGCTTCTGACGACACCACACACAAGCCAATCGGTGTTTAGGATTAGGCAGTACACGCAGAGACATTGCTGCTACTCCCACTGGCGTGTTACAATGTAATGTACCTCGGTGGTTTCAAGTCAGTTACAGCGAGGGTATGTTCGCTTCCTGTTTTCAAAATAAAAGCACCAACTCTATCGTTATGGTTTTCTTAATAATAAAAGGCAACGGGTGTTTTATTTTGTGAAAATGACCGGAAGTGCATTACTCGCTACGGCTAACTTGAGTGGCTCCGAATTCGCAGGAACAAAACTTTAAGCAGATGTTATTTGGACAAATTAGCGTCACATTGTGGATCTAAAGGGCTACTTTCTCACCTAAAAAGGTTAGACATGTGGATAAAGTGGTATATTTACAGAGTTAGAGCTAAAATAAAATCCGGCACCGGACCTGGCAACCCGACTGCTGGAATTACTTTTTGGTTGTTGCGACTACGATCTCGAGACATTAGATGGCGTTGTTCTGCTCATTCTACATATTCTACCTTTAAGTTAATGTTTACTGATTTAAGTCCTGAGTTTCTTGAGTTATATATATTCGCTTGTTGTTTTGCCATACAATCCATCATTTTCAAGAGATAAAGGGGGAGTCACCAAATTACTTCCTGCTTCTAAGCCTTCCCTGATGTCACCAGTGATGTCATTTTGTCATCTTTTTTGGTGTTGTTTTACTGTCTCTTGCTCGGCTGTGTTTATTTTATTTAATGTTGTTTGTGAGCTCATTAATACTGTGATGTAAGATGTAAAATAATCTAATAATCTGTGTCCTTCTAGCAGGGCTAAACTCTGAGTGGGAGAAGTGCAGGAGACCGTGTGCCCGAAACTTTCCAGTTGTGTATCAAGAGTAATGAAAACCTGTGGATGTGGAATTTGTTGTGTTGTGTGGGTATGTGACTTTCTGGGAACCACACCAGAGTTAAGACAATTTGATTGGGAACAAAAGTCTTGTCCCCAGTTCTTAAAACACTGATTTTTGGGTAAGTGGTTAAGATTAGGGTTATGTTTAGGCAAGTAGTGGCTAAGTCTACAGGAAATCAATCTATGTTTTAGGTGTGGGATACTGAAACACCCCTGTGAGAAATATGGTTCTGCCTAGACAGAGTAGAGGGCCTAGTTAAGGGGAGAGGATATCTGAGTAGCTGTGCGCATGTGATCATGTCTAAATTTGGTTAGTTTTTCTGAGTTAAATCAGATTAAACTATGTTTGATATGTTTGCTTTCATTTCATTTATTTGGATGAGGTCATGGGTGTGAATTGGACATGGGTCATTTAGACATTGGTTTAAATAAATCATGTTTTTTATTCCTTGAACAAGTCTCTGAGTCTGCCTCCTATCACCTTCCTTACCAACAAACAGATTTTTCAGAAAAGATCAGATGTTAATAGACAAGCTGGATCCTTCACCATCATTTGTGCATCAGACCTCCTCTCTCCTGCTTCACAACAGAGGATGAGCAACTGACCCCATCCGACTTGTTTCTCAAAACTGGTGCAACACAACACAGTAACCTGAGGCTATGTGTTGTCATCCAAATGAGATAAGTTTATTTTCCCTGGACCAGCATTTGTTCCATCCGCCTGTAGGGTCGCAGACCACACTAGGAAGCAGTGGGGAGTCCTTCTCAGCACCTGCAGCTCCAGCGAGGTGGCCCGCTAGCGGGGAAAGGCTTGGCCGCTGCCCAAATATCTGCCGGCACCTTCTGTGCAAACGCACCAGCCTTAGGAAACCAGGAGGCAGCAATATTGTGGAACAAATGTCCTCTAATCTCAGCCTGCTGGTCCAGGGTCCTGGGTAGGCCTTCCTCATCGTCCCATCCAAACAATTTTACTTTTGCTCTTTAAGAGGTGTAACAGCAACATTGAGATATACCAGCTTTACTTGGACAGGCACTTTATGCTGACCTTCAATAATGAAGCTCTAATGATCTACAGGCACTCAAAGGAGATCAGACTGTTGCATTTTGCCATGAAGTTTACATGAAATATAATCACAAACTGCATACTCCCTCAGGCTGCAGAGAGCTTCAAATAAAGTATTTATTTGCTATCTCAGTGTTTGAAGCAACTATAAATATACAGTACATGTAATTAATCAATAATTTAAGATTCTGGTGAACATGTGTCACTGCAAGAGTATTTTTAACAATGACTACGATGCAAAGTATGTTAGGATGGAGCGTGTCTATGTTCTAATTTCTTACCCAAAAAGAAATATACCAATAATTTCAGTATGTTATTAAAGATCAACAGATAATTGATGATTTGCATTCTGTCAGACTTGTCTTATCTCTCCAGGTTACTCCGTGTAACTGTTTGATAACGTTTGGATTGACCGTCCTTCATAGTTTAAAGTTATTACATAAATTACTTTAATTCATTTCTGTTTCTTTTCAAACAGCTAAAGATAAACTGATAAATGATGATCCTATAGCATTTATACATTTTCTAACTCAGAGTGTAACATTTATAGAGGTTCATGCATACACAGTAAATTCCAGTCCATTCAATCAGTGAACAAGACCTGTGTCTTGTGTAGCCTTCCACACAAGACGTTGCCCTGTGGAGTGTGTTATTGGAAAATAATATTTGAAATTATTTTCCTGATCACTGGTTTATCTCTTGGAATCCTTCCACCTCCAGTGGAAAGTTCTGCAATTTGAACAAAACAAACAGAAACGCAGTCATCTACAGTGACAAAAATTTATTTTTACTGTTCCAAAAACTGACTTTCCATTTTTCATAATCAATTCTAATAGATAACAATTAAATCTTAGAGTGCATGAAAAGGAATAGTTTTCTGCCCTCAGAATCAGTATTCATATTGTTCAATGTTCCCATTTTAGTTAAGTTGGTAAGGAATAATACTGATGAAAATGGTCATTGGACCAAGTAGGAAAAGGATCAAAGATCAACCAACATTAGCTGATATACAGTATTTACGTGGTTACTTCAAATGAACAGTCGACTGGGGGTGGAGGATGTATCTATGGCAACAGTCTGGTCCCCAGCTGTCACAGTAAAGAAGAAGATGGGTGCCATGAGCAAGGAGACCACTTAACCTCAGCTGCTCCTCAGCTAAGGGGAGTCAAGATGCTGCCGAAATCCTTACAGAACCTCACTTAATATGTAGACAATAACCCCCCCCTCGCCAGACAAAAGATGACTTCAAACCAGCCGGTGGAGAAAAAAAAAGAGAAAAAAACTGAGCTTTGTCAAGGCTCCTCTTCATATGAGCAGAGTTAACTATCAGAAGCTCCAATACACCAGATGGAATGTTTAGGGGTACGAGAGGGGGGAAATTGGCAAAAGCTAATTAGATCTGGTTTAACTGGAGAATCGCTTTAATCGTTAACTGTTAACTTCACATAGAGGGATGCCATTTTGCAGCAGATTTTAAGCTCAGCTGTAACCATCTGCTGAAGTCACATCAAAGTACACAGGATGAATACAGAAACACTGAAAATTAGCAAGCATGAGTATATTTACATGGAGTTTTCTAAAAAAAAAAAAGGAATATCATCAAGTGTAAAACAACAGTACCCATATTTTTTGTTTAACTCTGTGAACACTACTACTAACATACCAAACCTTTTTAAAGTGCCTGGTTTGTCCCAGCTATAATGGCAACAATGAAAAGCACAGATGTACAAATTCCATGAAAATTTAAAGATATAATTTGAGTCATAAAGCTACTCTATCTACTGCATATATACTGCAACTAACACATGATTAATCAATTAACCATTTGGTTTATACATGGTCAGAAATTTGTGAAAAATGCAGATCACAAGTTCCTAAAGGTGATGTCATCAAATTGATTGTTTTGTCCAACTAACAGTCCCGTTTTTCTCAAACTCAATCCTCACACTTGAAGAGCTGGAAGCAGAAAATGTCTGCTTGAAAAATGACTGAAACAATTAACTGATAACAAGACAGTTGCAGATTAATTTTCCTTCAATCAACTCATTGATCAATCAACTAATTGTTTCAGCTCTAGTAACGTATAATATGTGATTCCAGGGACACAAAATCAGACACAGATATTTCTTTTCAGCACAAGTTTTTTTATTCAGGTTCATGAGATTCAAATGTCCAATCAATCTTGAGTTCAAATGAGTTTCAAAGTTTATTAATCCCAATATCAAACAAAAAAATGACAATACTTGTCATAGCAGCACTTTAGTGTTTGGGTTTGCCTCAAAATGTACGTCTCTAGCAGTGCTGAAGTGACTTTGAACAACATAGAACCTCCAGGTTTACACAAACAAGCAGGGAAAGCAACAATATCAAGAATGATGTAAGAAATAAACATCGCTCTTTATCGCAACTGCTGTTCAAAAATATAATAATTTAGGGTTAATCAGCTGACAAGGTTGGACTGACTGACTTTGAGGTTGGTTGGGGAGGGTAAAGGGAGGGAGGTAGGGGTGGGTCTGACAGGGTGTTGTCGCGACTGTGACACGTATTGCCGGTGACAGAGGTTAGGGGGTCAGACAGGAAGGTCTGTTGTTATGAAGGGAAAGAGGACTGCATTGTTCACACACAGCCATCGCTCCCTCCCTGACTGCGCAGCGATGGCCTAATCAGGCTTTGTCGCTGCTGCCCGACATAGACAGCGCAAGCTCATTCTGTGTTTTCTCCTTTATCTACTATTGTCTCTTTGTCTGTTTCTGTCTCCGCGATCAATGACTCTCTTCTCTCCTGCAAGCTTTCACTCTCTTTCTTTCTCTCTCCTTTTTACATTTTTCAATCTTTCTCTCTCTCCACATCTTTCTATGTCTACTCCTGTGGCATAGATTTCTCCTCCTGGCTGTCTGTATGTGCATGTATTTCTGTGTGTGAGCATGTGAGTCTTTGCCTCCAGCCATCCCATGGGAGGCTTCACAGGCTTTAGAGGCCAAATGAGGTGTAAGTCTATTAAAAAGGCAGAGCCGATGTGCAGATTCCCAGCATGGCGTGTCATTCAGGTGCAGTTAATTTCCACTTGATCAACAGTAGATCAGAGCACAGAGAGACTGACAGGTCAGTGCCTACACATCTAACATTTGTCTGCTTCCTAGTAGCCTCAGGTGAACCTAAAAGAACTTTCTATACACACGCTACAGCTGTTACTGAAGTTAATCTCACAAAAACATCCTACTACACTGATCATGTGTGGAAGTCTGAGCTAATTCCAAACACTGTCAAAGTTTCCACATAAATTCAGAAAATGACGGATTGGACCGCATCTCTCTGCAGTTAATTTGCAATGGAGATTCTGTTGATGACCATTCAATGGAAACAGGACAAAAACAAGCATGTTTGTAGGCTACACATAGCCTGCTGTTAGCGTGTATGTGCCACAAAATCTCATGAAAGGACAGAGAGATTAAATAGGCCTGTTTATTCATATGAAGATGACAAATGAAGTAAGCTGGAGGAAAACAAAATGCTTTGAGGACACATTATTCATTATAAGAGCGCCTGTGGGTCATCATGTTTTTATCTGAATCAGGTCCCAGCCCATTTTCCAGACCACACCACCAGGCTAGATGCTCGTGTTTCTGCTTAACCTACTTCGGGTATTCAGGTAGTGTTTCTAATACATGCCTTTTTTCTGCACCCTTATAGAAAACATAAAGCCAATGAAATATGCTGACAACAAAACCTGGAAAAAAGAAACTGTACAATTTAATTCAATATGAATTCCAATCAGCAGCTGCTGTGAGCAGCTCGGAGCAGTGTGTGCATTGCAGGCAAAGTGACATGAGAGCAGCGTAACCAGAGTCTGTCAAGGCTAATTACAGGTGATTCTGAGTGTAGCCTGCTTTGCTAAAAAATTTAATTTGCTATTGATTTGATACTTAAATGGTCTATGTCTATTCCTATCACTATAACATGGAAGCATGGCTGCCAATACACAAAGAGCACTGACTCCTCTCAGGGTGACTCCAAAAAGCTGTGGACAAGTTTTTGTTTTTTATTTTACTCAGCACCAGATGAATTTACAGTTTTTTACTCTGCTAAGTAAGACACCAAATGAGACGAGATGAGATGATACAAATACATAATTATCCACGATGTGATGTGGCAGTGATTTTCGCGATACAAACAAATTTCTCTAAAGTTAAAAGGTTCACATTTTTCTGTCTTTGGGGAGGTGAAAAACACATAATATATTTTATTTTATACACAAAAGGGACTCTTGTGTTTCTGGTTTCTGATGCTGTTGTTAATTAATTAAATCCTACTAAAGGCACTGGTCTATATCACTTATCTGTAGTATTTCTAAGAGATGCTGCAAGAGTGATCACTACTATTGCTCATATAATTAATATGTCTATGCAGTCAGATAAAGTTCCAGATGAGCTAAAAATGGCAGGAGTAATACCACAAGTGCTCCATCAAGGACTATCGAAATAATTATACAGTAACCAATAAATGAATATATTTTAAACAGTAAAACAATCAAACATCAAGAAAGAAAGAAAGAGAGAAAGAAACAAAAAAACAAAGAAAGAAACAAAGAATACAGATAAAACACCAAAACATTTAGGCCTGGGGCCTGTTATCTCCAATATAGTTCAGAAAGAGGTCCCAACTATGAAAAAAAAATGCAATGGTTTGTCCCTGAGTCAGAAGCTTATAGATCTGTAGGGATATGTTCCCCAACACTATGGATCCATTGCAAAACCGTGGAGTCTGAAATCCACAGACGAAGAACACATCTCTTTGCACTAAAAAGAAGCACCTTAAGCCACTTCAGTGAAATGGGGCTAAAGTTCAATGCTGCTGATTGTTTTCCCAGAATACACAAAATAGGTTCAGGTCTAGTTTTTTCTAAATATAATATCAATTTCTTTACGCGCTATATCCCAAAACTCATTTTGGCTGAGTGACTTGCCTGTTTTCCCCTTCCGCATTACATAATTGCGCGCACCCTCACCCGGAAGAGAGTCTGCTGTGGATCCACGGCATTATAATACATCCATGATCCACAGAGATAGCTGTAAACAGACAGTAGCAACAGACGATGACCAACAAAAGTGGGCCACGGCTTCCATCACCAGCCGCTCCCACGGGGGGAAAAATAACACTACATATATAGTGCGCGTTCCTGGAGGTGGAGGCGGAGGCAGGAGGGGTTGTTGCTGTTCAAGTTTTTTCAAAGTGCTGTGTGAAATGCAAGAAAGAGTCGCTTTAACAAGAGTCCTTCAGGGCTGCTACGACAAGCTAAATGTTGCGTTGGCTAACGCAAGTAGCTAGCCGACTTTATCAAAATACAGACAAAGTATTTCCTCTTCCTGCAACTTTGCAAATGTGAAGCCAGAATATTTTCTCTTCACAAGCTGCCATCTTGCTTGTGTGATGCCAGAGTCTGCGCAGTACAGACGGCCGGGAGACACTGCCCTCTGCCGTCTGCAGCCTGGCAGATATATGGGTTTAACAGCGGCGGTCACAGCTGTCAAATATGACGTCATTTCCTTTTTATATAGTCAAATAACTTAGACAAACAAGAACTACCTGAAGTGACAAATTATCTTTGGGAAGAATTTATTTGATGTAAACTTTGATTTATTAGTTTGGCTCATGTCCCATCTGCTAACATGGAGGGGTGGGATCCATGACCGTTATTGCAGCCACTACAGGACTATCGAAATGTTTTAGCTTCACTCTACTTAGGGAGCTGTCACGATGTCCATCTTTATATACAGTCAATGGTCATACTAGAGAACCATAATTGAAATAAGTGCACTGCAGTGCAGTGCAATATGTGTTTATTAATTATCGAATAAATTCATTTATTCACTCATGTTGAGATCTACTAACATGAAAGCAAAGGTTAATTAATTATTGAAAGTGTGCAAGTGGACACAAAAAAAGACACATGCCATCAAAGTGAGTATTTCACTGTAGTCGGCTCTATCTGTGCGTGATGGCTAAGGGGGGCTGAGGTCAGTAGCCCAGCTCTGACCTTTCTGGGCCTATTTCTCTGACAGACATTTGTCACTCTGCGGAGGGCTGTGTGCTATAATAGATTATTGACCACCTCAGCAGTCCCATCACTCCACACAGCTTAAATCCCCAATATAGCCACCTTTATCGCCACACAGGAGCCAGAAGAAAAGACAGAGAGCAACAGCATCAGGAAGGAACACATTATGATGAATGAAAAACTGATACATACTACTACATTGTGTTTATTATATGCATGTGAATGCAAAAATGGCTGAAATCTCACCACTTAAAACTACATGGCTTTTCTGAATGCAAATCTATTTCTGAATTGCTGAACACAATCAGTGAGATATTTCACAATGATCTGCAACACTTCAGAAATACAGAAAAGTGCACCAGTGTCAAGTGTAAAGTGCAAGTGTAATAGCTACAAAGTCAAAGCCTGTTCCTTTAAAAGAGGATGGGACACTGGTCGGTCTCTGATGAATTAGGGGGAAAGTAGGTCTTTCCTCCATATTGTGTGTTTTGTGTTTTGGCACATTCTGGGGTCCTTAATTGTATGATAATTCATCTCGGAGCACTAATTTACCCCCTGCCAGTCGCTTTAAATGTGGGACCATTTTGTGTACCAGCTCTCAGAATTAGAAATGAGCCAATGGCTCAAAGAAGTGTGTCTTCCAGCTAAGGAGCATATTTATAACCATATTCTTCAGCTTTTCTTCAAGATTAGGGTTTTGGGCATATTATTGCCCATATGTAGTATTTTCTGATAGAAAGGCATTGTTTTATTAATGTTTCATGAAAAAGGTGAATACAACTGTGATTGTATGTAAAGTAATTTGTCTTTTTACAGTGAGCTTTTTCTGCTGTGAAATGATTTGTTGCAACATTTGAAAACTGGTACTGGTCCACAGAAGAAGAACACATCTCTTTGCACTAAAAAGAAGCACCTTAAGTCGCTCCAGTGAAGTGGGGCTACAGTTCAATGCTGCTGATTGTATTCCCAGAAAACACAGAATAGGTTCAGGTCCAGTTTTTTCTTAAATATAATATCAATTTCTTTACACACTATAACCCAAAAGTGATTAATAAGAGGGAAAATAGCAAGAAACATTGTTCAGAAAATTAGCTTTTTTTCTCCACTGAAACATACCACGCACACATAATGACTCAAATGCAGTGCAGTGTCATGGTTTTGATATGGCATGTTGGGTCTACAATATGTCCCTCTCCAGCAATTCATATAATAACTACCTGCTGTTCGGATTCTTGGGCCCTGTCTGTCATGCGATTGGGAGACATTTAGGCTTATTTTGCCATTGCTTATTTAGCCACGGGAGGCCTATTAATTTCAGCAGGCCCTGTCCTCTCCAGGGGCGATCACTACCCACAGCACGCGCGTCCCATTGTTTAGATCCATTTACATCTGTGGTCAATGAATAATGACAGCTCTACGGCGTAGACTCTAACACAGCAAAACACTTACTAGCACACAAATGCACAGGGACATGAATAGACACATGCATTGAAAACATATTTCCTCATGTAGGATGCACAAAAAAGGAAAATATAATTTCTTTTAAATGCTTTATCTGCAGAGGATTATGATTAAAAGTTGCACAATGCCAGGAAAAGCTGTAACTTTCCTTTGTGATTCTCCACCCTGTTAGAAATTCTGCTAGTACGGCTGTTATTTTGGCACCCTCCCAACCGTATTTGACCCATTAAATTAGTCACATTGGTTGATATGGTGCCATGCTAATGTTGAGGTTTCTCTCCATCGGGTGCACAGACTCCTGGCACACGGTATTTCACTCTGGCTGTGCAAAAGAGGCTGTGCCACTGCTACCACACATCATAGAATATTAACCCTTTTCTGTTCTCTGGCAAACGCACCAGATGGCACAGCACAATAACAGCTGTCAATTTCAAGGCAGTGCCTCTTTGGTGGATTTTTTCCCCCCTTGCTCTTTGGGACACTGGGAGGATTTTTTAAGACATAATAAGCGAACTGATGTGCTGTTTCAGATCGTAATGAATCAAATGTTACAGCGGAGCAAGAAGCGTGTTTCCTCCCTGGGAAACCAAAGAGGTGTTACTGAGCAAGTGCAACAGTCAGTTGCAGCACACAAACACACATGTAAACACACAAACGTACACGCCCAGTGATGAGGCTGTGGAAGAGATCTTGCACATTGAAATTGTACAGCACCAGGTTGAGGTTTCCCCTCCTTCCACCCGAGCGATCGTAGCAGTCGTGAGATGAGGTCCCTGGTGCCCCCTCAGCTGCCACTCTAGTTAAATTAAAACAGAGGCCTCCAAATACATTTCTCATTGTGGGCCTAAAGCGCAGGAAAGTTGTATTTGGCCCAAGTGGTGGCTGGGGAATTGTCCCCCTAACCCAGTCCTATTCGCCTTATTTACATGATAAAAGCTGGAGTCAGGAAGAGCCACAGGCCCCAGGCTGTGGTGCTTTTTTTTCTTCTTCCATTTATTCATTTCTTTACCAACATCACCTCTCCTTCATCAGAAGCAAGTGATAAAATCATAGTAGCAATTTAGATTTAGTTTAACACATTCTATGGAAAACAGCACAGGGAATTGCCTCTGCACCTGTCACGTGTCTCTACCTACGACCTGCATTCCTGAATAGAGAGTGTAGAGAGTGTTTTACATACCTCTGACTGGCCCATCATTTTGTGATTTACCAAAAGCAGGGCTTTCCCAGTCATGTTTTGAGGGGCACCATTTCTCTCCTATTCTGAAGAGGACTCAACAGTCCTCAAGATTACAAGAGTATGAAAAGAGTAATATGGATTTTTACCGTAGTCTCCTTTTCACTTCAATCATCTGACTTTCTTTAGCTGGAGTTATGAAAGGCAGACACAAACTGTATAACTGTCACAGAGGTCATCTATCCTTCTCATACTATGCTTTGTAACTCAATTTCCCACCTGGCTTGAGCTGAGGGCGACACACAGAAGTCAATTCCAATACCAACTCCCCAAAGTGCATGTCCAATCGAGAATTCTGCAGTTTAACCTGAACGGACTTCATCAATTGCAGAGTTGAGGTAAATCAATTTCGAATTGACCCTGAGTCCCGAGCGCTATCTCAGGTGACACTGCATTGTCTATACATGCTGGCTATCCGCACCTGACTCTGTTAAATGAATCTGACTTAATGACATCACACTGGAGCGTATAACTACTGTGCTTGCCAGCTATCCTTGCTTTCATCCCTTCTTTATGCCACAGGTTTCTGGCCTCGAGGCTAAGAAGAGAGAGGTGCAGTCAGCAGGAGGTAAAATCCATACACATCTCCTGAGATCGCATCACACTCATCAGTGTAAGAACTCATATAATCCTTCTAATGCCTGTCAATGGCAGCTCACACTGAGACAAAAGTGTCCTAATTAGAAAATGAAAGTGCAAACACACTTGATCTGTATGTGTGTGTGAAGAGGAGGAAGAGTCTGAGAGAAAAAGAGATGATGAAAAGCTAGTTAGGTGAAGAGGACAATGGAACACACAGATCATTGAATTTGCATGAGTGGATCGTCTATTTGTAATTTTCATAATTAGCAGTATACCTTTCGAATCTACAAACGCCCTCTTCATATCCCCCCTGCCATTTCTCCCGAATGGTATCCTCCCCCTTAAAGATTAATTGAAGCTGGGATAAAACAAAATGGTTCCCAGGGGGTGGCCCACTGTTTGTTATTCATGTGGGTCTGAAAACAGCAACAGTAAATCCTCTAAGTTGTTGTTAAGCTGGGGATATTACCATATGTGTGCCATTTCCATAGACTGACAGCTCCCTCTGGATCAACTGGGGACTATTGATCTTGCAGCACTCCATTTCAAGTTAATTGTGCTTGAAATGAGGTCCACACTCCCAGGCATACCTTTGTTTGAAAGGTGGATATTCATTTTTATTTGGCAGGATGTTGATATCAAAGATACAGGATATATTTCATATTTAGTTTATGTTTATCCTTCAGAAGCAGTTTCTCTTGAAGTGATTGGTCAAACAGTCAAGCACCAATAATAGGCTGAAGAACGCCAGTGTTCAGCATTAGTCACACATTTTTCTCAGTTATGATTGGACAGAAATAATGCTCCTCCTACACTGATAATTTAGGCAATGGAAAGAGCAGAACATCATTTCTATTTCTATTATTTTTTTATGTGTAACAGAAAGAGAGTTTCAATGAAAATATTGATATCGATTGATGCTTTGACACAAAAAATGCATTATTTAGAGATTATTGCTATTGTTCTTATATATTGAACACTTTGCAATAGTGAAACATGAATGAGGACACATGTATGCATGTATTTTGTGGTCAAGGATGTATTGTGGGTTAGTATGAGTGCTCACAGTTTGCTGAAATGTTATTTTATATGAATTAGGTTAACGTACTGTAGATGTCTGTCTGTGTTTTCAGTTCTGGCTGGTAACCTTCTTTTCATCTGTTGTGTGTTTGCAGTAAATGCCAAACACAAAAGGAATTAATCTCATGCAAAAAAAAGGGTAGACTTTCCCACCAGCTGGCCAATACACAAACAAACAAACACTTGAGCCAGTATTTCATCTACTCATTTGCAAAGATTATTCAAAGGAAAAGCCTGAACAGGAAAACATGAAAGCTACTTATGCAAGGGCTCTTAAGGTTTTATTTTTCTCATTTTGCCTTGTTTAGCCTTAAATCCTCATCAGGGATAAATTGTCCACCCTGCAAACTTGCGCCAAACTCACAGGAAGGTGAACTTTGCTGCTGGAAAACACTTAAAGAACACTGAAAGTTTCACAGCTTTGTGGCTACTGTACGTACAGTATAATCCCTGTCATGATTAAGTGTAAATCGGATTAGCATATGTGACATGTGTGTTTTTACAGCTACTTTTGACAGCCCGATAGAAACAGAGTGTGAAAGGTAGACTTCCAAGGAATGAAGCAAAGTACAACCTCATTAAGACAAAAGACAAAAAATGGCGAGGTAAGCTCTGTTACGGCCCAAATACTGCCACTCTCACTGATTACACCTCTCAGTCTCAACTGCATCGTAATCCTGCCTGGAACTCATGCAGGCGGATTCTTTAGCAGGAGGAAAAAAATAACAGAGGATATCAAATGAGTGTCAGTCCCAATCTGAAGAACATCTTAGAATATTCCCATTGCTCATTCCTCTGAGGAAACGAGCACTTTGCTGGGATGAGGAGGGATGCAAATTCCATCTTCCCCAGTAATCACTCCCATACCAGTCTGATGTCCCTGATTGTTACTGGAGCCATATCTGTTCCCAATATCAGATCACAACAAATAAAAGGTGTGTAATGGAGGACATTAGAGAGGCCAGTGTATAGAGGCAGGATTTAATTTGCATGGCAGATAAGCCTTCTAGTCCCACTGGTGGGGCCACAGCCTTGGGGGCAAAATCACACCCTTTCCTCCCTTTCCCCCATCTCTTTTATTCTTTTATTAATAGGATCCAGTCTCTTCAAATCCATTAAGTCAATTGAGCAGGCCGTATATAATCTGATTTCAAATCCAGCATGAAAATGCTTAACCAGTGGCCCTGGCTCCATGCTGATTTTCTTCAGGCTACTGGCAGGCCTAGTGTGGAGGCAAGGAGATGAGGAGACACATGGTGAGAACATACAAATCTCTGAGCCCCTGAGTGAGATGCAAGAAAAACAGTTATTATTATCAGAACTTTTCATGAATATTGAGAAATTGCTAATCCTACTGAGCGTTGAAGTTTTTCCACTGGTGACTGCAGGGTCAGTAAAATGTACTGCATGCATGGCGTTAACAAAAAAGCAAAGAATCCCGGAGTGTTGTATACAAAATAAATATGTTACATCTTCCGGGCTACCTATTTCCAAATCCCAGTGGAGGAGAGAGAGATTGAAAGAGAGAGAGAGAGAGAGAGAGAGAGAGAGAGAGAGAGAGAGAGAGAGAGAGAGAGAGAGAGTTAGAGAGAGAGAGAGAGAGAGAGAGAGAGAGAGGGAGAAAGCACGGCTGGAGGCTTTTTGGTCTCTGCCCTCTGCGCACTGGCCTGACTGGGGCCAAGTTACGCCTCAGTGCCCCGGCGAGCCTCAGCTTTACACAGGCAGACAAACACACACACACTCACAGCTGGGGTTACCAGTTATTAGACAGCAAGAGGAGAGAGCCAAGTACACACTTTCACAAAATCATGCATTCATAAATACATTTACACACCCTGAACTCTTCTCTCTACAACACATAACTGAGTGACATGAAGGCGAGCGCCTTGACAGCTTAAAATGCTGCATAAAAGGCTACAGTGATTTCAAAGGGACCCCTGTAATGAGCTGCACAGGCTTTCTGTGTCAAAATATTATTGAATATATGTATTTCAGTGAAAGAAAAATTATTAGAGACAACATATTTGATTATGTTTTGTAATCTGAAACATCTAATCTAAAATCATTTTGTCATCATTTATCCCAGCTGCCTCATGTGAAATCATTACCTTCAGGACTGTCTCTTATATTGACTTTGAAAGTTTGCCTAAGGTCTGCCAAATGCACAATATTGCTTACTACAGGTGCATTATGAATCCTGTGATGTCAACCTTGAATTACATCTGTGCACCACCACACGCCCCACACCCCAATCCACGTCTTATTAACATAGAAGGCAACAGCAGCAGCAACAATGTTTTGCTAACAGTTCATGCATTACTACTCAGGGGAGGGTTAGCACCATGCATCCCTGCATTTCAAACACACACACATGTTCCCCAGTGTGATTCAGTGGGAAAAAAAATAACACAACACTGCTGATCAGAGCTGCTCAGCCCGCCTGCTCTGCACTCAGGGCCCCTGACAGAAGCAGTGATGTTTGAGATGCAGGGAGCTCCAAGTTTGTCCATCACTGATTAGTAAAAACTCTTGCTTCTTCCTGCCCAGCTGCAACTGATATGCTTGTCTGTGGATCCTGACACCAGCTCCGAGCAAGTTTATTTTTACAATGAGACATAAGTGGACACGCACAATAGCACATGTAAACAAATACACACAAACACGCATGTAAGAAATGCGTGCACACACAGACAAATGCTCTGCAGTGTGCAAGAGCTGTTTTTTAATTTGTAAAACACTGCTCGGCAAAGCTGGAGCAAAGCAGGCAATTAGAGACTCTTCTTCCTGAGCACTTGACTGTATTCCTTTAACCTTTACACAATGATTTATGTCAAAGGATTTGTCACCTTCGCAGTGGGGCCTTCACACACAGCTTTTCAAAACACACAATAGGGGAAAAGGAGGGGAGAAAACTTAAAATCCTCCTGTGAGGATTTGGGAACTTATATAACTCCCAATTATCAAAACTTCTTCTTGCAGCCTTTGCAGGCCTCCCCTCTGTTTGTAAGACTCACAAAATATCTACTGTGCCACTGAAGAGTGTATAATGCCTGTGTGCCCACATGACTGGCGAAAACACTCCTGCTCTTTCTGCCCCGCTGAGTCCTGCTGCATAATGGGGGTCTTGAAGGCTCTGGGCTCAGAGCAGGCCTGCCTAACAAAGCCTTGGTGGCTTGCAGCAGACAGGAGAGTGTGTTTGCAAGCCGGTTGCCAAAAATTAATTTTCAGGAGGTTTTCTGTGGGATGCAGTGGCAGCAGCATGACAGTGTGAGGTTTAGATATCTTGGTGAGCGGGGGAGGGCTGGGGTTGAGATATGTAGGTCTTTTGTGAAGGTCCAGAGAGTTGGTTCAAGAAGGGGAAGTTCACAAATTGGTTGTTCAGAATAAATTTCAAAAGTAAGTAAGGTTTTTTTTTCTTTTCTTTATTACTTTTTGTTTGTTTGTTGCAATTCTTAAATTTCCACCACTTCATTAAGCATATTTTAGAAATAATTTCAAATTAACCACACTAAGAAATACACTTTCAGCAGCCTGTCAACTGGTGTCATATTTATTTCATTCAGTCCCTATCCATCTCTCATAAGTACTTTTTATCCTCTACCCTAAACTATTCACTTTCCTTTTTGCTCCACAGTAGTGTACCTGTTTACCTGTTGGGTGGTCTTGAGCTGGGCTAAACTAAAGCCCCAGTCCCTGCAATCTAAGTGTAGAGTAGCTGCTAATCCGATTTCAGGAAACAGCCAAACCCCCACATCCCTCTCCCTCCACTTGCCCACCCCTCTGTGCTTTCACCATCCCAGCTTACCCTTTCTCCTACGGGAGGGAAGAAAATAAAGAAAAAATTAGTGATGGTGAAGGAATTGGAGGGAGAAGTCACAAAGGAATATTTGGTTATTAGAGTATTTTTCAGCAGGTGCTACATAACCTGGGCTCTTGTGTGTACTGTATCTGTCCCTTTAATAAGGTGTGACACAGAGTACCTGCTCACTGACTGGGCTCTCTTCTGAGTCCACTCTGCCCTCTCTGGGACGTTACCGGGGCCAAACATAAAGCAGTGTTTCATGGTACTGGGGCTTATCTGGCCTCTGAAAGTATGTGAGACATGCCAGGAAACAAAGGAGCGTCTCTGAGCCCACTACTAGGGTGAGCATATCCCTTTCACAGGCCACACATCTCCCTGGCTTTACTTATTTGACAGGCTCATAGTAGTTTTCAGTAGAGAAGGTCTGCACCTGGAAACAGATTGACCAGCCACCACCACTGCTGAGAGAAGAGGCAAAGACTGTATGTCATGAGAAAATATGTAATATACACATATCATATACAAAAATGTAATACATAATATATATGTAAACTTATATGTAATTTTTAATCCAAACACTTTCTAATGTGTGTGTCAAAAAAGAAAGTCAAATTCTACTTTTGAAAATAATTTACTTCTCCTAATGCCCATAATAATCATTACAAAAGTGAATATTTTAAGGTAAAATATGAATGAAATGACAAATCACAAAGTGTACAGTCATGGCCAAAATGAACTTCCACTTCCAGCCTGTTGGAATGACTTCTTTTGCTTCTTCTTTTTTATCCATAACATAAAATGAACAACACAACTCCAGAAATACTCAAAGTCCTGCATTCAAAATTTGGCTGGAAGAAATGAAAAAACCCAAACTACCAGCGTATCAGTAACAATATACGTTCTGATGTTCTTAGCCTTAACCCCAAGCGCATTGGTCCCAACTGTGAAAGTAATTCTTTAAAAACTGCTCACAACTGCTTTTTTCAGAAGGATAAGTAATTTCCTATAAAACCGGGTGTACTATAGTTTTTAGCAAACTTTTCTTCAGCAGGACTAAATGATGACTTTTTAAAGGGACTATTTTCAGAAGTGGATTGGATGTATGTAGGGGGGGGGGGGTGTTACATTTTCTTAAATAGTTGTTGGACCACAAAGCTCTATTGTACAGGAGAATAAGCTTTGGCAGGCTTTGACAGACAATAATGTGATCAAATAATTGATGATAAATATAGAATCTCATCAGGCTAATCCTGTTAGTAAAAGTATAGATACACATTGTACAAAGTTCTTGTTATGAAGCATGGCTCCTTATGGTTTGTTAAATAACCCATGTAAGCAGAATGTTAATGTTGTAGCATAACGTGCATACTATTGGGAAGTTAAGTTTGTAAGAAGCACAGTAACTACAACTTCAAATGACAAATGTAATGAGACACTCACAAAATAATGCTCAATGGATAACGAGTCAGGATCTAAAAACTCCACACAGAACTTGAGAAAAGTGAACACACTTTTTAACATTCCACTGCTGTCAAAACAGTGTGCCCTGTGATGAATATGCAGATGAGGAGCTTGCTTCGTTTTACATGACCCATATACAGCTTTGTTGTGAGGAGAGAAAGCTTCAGAGTGACAGTATATGCTGAGGCTGGAGACAGACTCGGTTCACCCTGAGGAAAGCATGGCCTCAGCTGGCCAAACATGAGCAGTACAACACACAGCACCTCACAGTTTTGCTTTCTGGTGAGTGTGTGTACAAATAAATAATCAGCCATTTAAATTATACAAACAAAACATTCACTTTCATGCATTTTTTTAAAACCATGATTTAAAGCAATGAAAAAAATATATTAAACTGGCAGGCATGTTGCCCTATTCATGTACACAAAAGACTGACAACAGCTAATACATGAATAAATCTGCTGCCTTATATGTGACATGATGAAATCCCACAACACACACACACACACACACACTTACACATACGGTGGTGTTAGGACAGCATTGTGTGTGACATGAGGGGATCGGTGTCACTGTGTCACAGCTGATCCCTGGTGTACTGTCAGACAGCCGAGACCCTCAGGGCCCTCTTTTACTGCTGAGAATACAACAGTCCATACGGCATCTGTCGTACCCGCTGAAACACAAGCAAGAGAGTGTGTGTGTGTGTGTGTGTGTGTGTATGTGTGTGTGTGTGTGTGTGTGTGTGTGTGCATGTCTGTGTGTGTTTCACATGCATGCCTCTGTGGGCATGTTGGTGTATCTTTGTTTGCTTTTGCATGCATGTGTGTGTTGGGGTACACATTTGATTGTACATTTCTTATTCATCTTGTTGCAGACAGATTATCTGATTGAAGTGCAGAAATGTACCACCTGTGCTCCTCCCTAACCTGCCATTGTGGCTACCTACTTGTTTAGCCCCCATCTCCAGAGCTCCTCATGTGTTTATTTGTCCCATCACTCTGGTTGTAGCCACTGATGACCTTGGTCTGGCACTCCTGCCACAGTAGGATTGCTCCATAAATGGTCAGTAAAGACTGGGTGTCTGGGGGGTTAAAAGCCCCCACTATCACAAACAAAGATAAGTAACAGTGACTTGGTTGGGATTGTGGTAGGGCTTCTGCCCTTCTGGTACAACTCTGTCATCAGGTTTCTTGTAGGGCGGTTTTATTGCCTAATTCAGAGTTACCCACTGCTTTAAAATCAATAATTTGCTTTCTCTATAGTATACAGACGAGTGAGAATTAAACATCATAAAGACTAAATTGTTTTTTCTTGTTTTCACCATGGCACAGTGGCACTGAGATATCTTAACAACTACTGAATGGATTGCCATCAAATCTGGTACAACATGAATCACTTTGTTCATCCTGAAACTTTACATCTAGCACCGTTATCAGGTCAAAATCTCAATTTGTTCAATTGATTACTTGGTTTATGACTATCTGTTACTTGGGAAAAACTAAAGACATTTTCATCATTCTCAGTTATACTTTTTGTTGAGAGCTAATCGCAAATGTTTGAATGCTAACTCTCTAAACTCAGATAGTGAACATGGTAAACAATACCAACTATCAAAATTAAAACGTGGCACAACTCGACTCCAGTACATCATCCTTTATTCTCCAAATGTTTTCAGCTTCTGTTTCCTCTACATACATTTTAAAGATTGATCATCTGACCCATAAACAAAATATAAAAAATAAAAATAATTAGATTTTCCAAAATTATCACAAACAAAAATTATAAATAGTGCTATGAAAAATGTTGATTCTATTAAACCAGGACTTCTAATCTTTATACAATATCATCCAGAAAATGTTTAATTTAAGTTTAATTCATTATGCAATTCAGGCAGACAAATACTATATTCAAGCTAGCATTTCGGGGCACAGTCTATTTTCTTTTTTTAATATTTATGAATAATACAAAACAGTTACAAAGTTCAACTGCACACTAAGTCAGGTCATCCATCTAGAATTTCAAATTGTTTAAAAAAAAACAAAAAAACAACTACAACAAAGAAAAAAAACATTAAACTCTACAAAAATTGATTCAAGTCTAATTCCTCATTAGCCCTCTTGGGCTTAAAGTGCCCAGCCTAGAAATCCAGAATACCTCAATTTTAGGGAGCAATCTTTCCAAATCAATCTACGTTTTAACATCAGCATGATAGCATTATCATTGTGAGCATATTAGTATGCTGACATTAGCTCAGGTATAGCCTCATTATCACCGTAGACTCTTGAGCTTGATGTCATGTGTCAAAATTTCAAGGCTACCATGATAAGACCTTAGCATATTAGTTAAAGGACAGGTAGTTATAAACATAAATGATACAGTATGTAATGAATTTATTAAACCAGCAACATTTTTGTAAAGCCTTCAAACTCGAGAAACAGCAACCAAAAAGGCTAACCACTTAGGCCTATTTGTTTAACCGTTGTGTCTTCATCGGAGCTACTGAGAAAAGTGCTGATCTAACACTTCTATAGCTTCTGAGAAGAAAAACCTCTTGAAAAGGCACCAAGGAGCTCTGTCCATTCCCAGGCAGACTGCTCCAGGTTAACTGGTTTTCTTAATGTCTCCTCTCTGGTGAAGTTTCTTTCAGTGGGCTGAAAGGCAAACAGGGCCCCGGTGAAAGACTCATTCCCCATTAGTGGAGGTAAATGGCTCTTCTGTGAGCAACCGGTTAAAGCAGGGTAGGATAAAGGGCCTCTCCACACACTTCTTCAGACAGATTAGAGAGGTGACTCTTGTCTCGAGGATGTAAAATGTTTATACGTGCGCAGGGGGAGCACTCTACCATAGGAGCCTCAGCAGTGTCACAATCACGTTCATCATCAGGAATTCACAAGGCAACACTACACTGAATCATGATGCATACGGTCTTTTTAGTCGAGGCTAGAACTTCAAGCCTGCATTAAAATGTTATCATGAATATCAAATGTTATAAATAATCAGTTTAAAATATTGAAAATAACTAAATGCTTTTAAAATAGCTTAATTTATTTTTTATTTTTTTTAAAAATCCACCTGAGCTTTACAGAGAGTTGCAAAACTACTTCCTTACTTTTTGAGGAAAAATTAAAAAAAGGCTGCACCTAATCGCAGGTTCAGTGCTTCCTTGCCAGCTAGCAGCCCCTGATTGCATTTCAGCCGAGAAGTAAATACTACATGCTCAGTTACCAGGTGAAATCAAGCAGGCAGATGTGTCTGCAGCCTCAGTAGACACTCGCTGGACCCTGCTTCTGTCTACCTGTGCCACAGAGTTTCTAGCCAAGTCAGCTCCTCCTGATCCATGTTGCTGAGTAGGTATGTGTGTATAACTGTGTGTATTTGAGAGTAGAAAAGGATGGAAGAATTAAGGTGACTTTTTATGGAATAAAGATAGAATATAGATCCAGCAATGAATGCTCATGTGTAAGGCCGAAATTCTTTTAATCAATTCAATTTTTTTATATATATAACTCAATGTACTACCGATAACTTCAGATTTCTACCCGCTCTGTTCAGAATTCACCAGGCGTGTTTGTAATGAAGAGTGTACAAAGGAAGAGAGCAGCAGAGGTATGTTTGCCAGAGAAGGGGTGAGAATACAATAGCCCTCCTTCCAAGGGTCTGTAACCATAGACTCTAATAAAGTCACTGCCTGCAAATAAAGAGCCACTGCTCAGCTCGCGTTACAACAACAAGGACAGCATTATACAACTGGGCTATGTTTTGAAATACACCACCAAATGTTAGCAACAAACAGAACACAGTGCACGTTATCTATTATTTATGATTCAGTAATACTCAGTTTTATTCTCATTTGTAGAGCAGCTGATCATGACATTATAATAGAGATCTTATTGTGTAAGGTTTCTCCTTCTGAGACACTGTTTTTGTGGGATTCATGCACTAAAAGTTGATTGTGTTGACCAATGACAAGCATATGACTGTATGAACTTTTTTCAGCCTGAACCAAATAGTAAATACTACTTTACTCATGAACTTTAATTGATTATTTTGTGTTATTTACAGGAAAACCAACTAAACCACTAGCTATCAATGCTTTTAAAATAGGCTAATAAGTTTAGAATAATAATATTTACATATTTAACATGTACATTTTTTGAAAGAAGTAAAAAAAATCCTGACTCACTGAATGGTTCCCCTCTTTTCCAGCAACCTGTCAGACCACTATAAAGAAATGGATCACTATTCAATTACGTTGGATGGTGTTGCATTCAATGTCGTAAGTAAACAATTTTCTTTCATTTTTTTTATTTTTACAAAAGTATGTAAATAGGAGTACATATTGATAATTAAGCTGCAGGATGATTAATAAACATTAATGTGGATCCAGACAGAACTATTTGAGGTAAAATGCTAAAACATATGGTGAGATTGACTGACTTTTACCTTAAATGAAAACCTCCCTCATAAACACTTGTCTGTATTGTGTCAATAGTTTGCAACCAGCCAAAGATTGAAGGAGCCTCTCTTTGCAAATTTCAAACCTTTGTGTTGCTAAAGGTTGTGACCTCACTTTTTATTTTCCCCGGGGCTGTTGGGTTAATGAAGTAACAACAAACTGGGCCTGCAGCTAATTTGGAGTGGCACTTCCTGGCCCCTCCTGTGTCTGTGAAGACGTATTTCATTTTCTCTTATCTCTGCCTCGGTCATGTGGCTTTCCGCATGGACGCCCATGTCTCCCCCAGTTGCATGACTAATGGAAACTTCGTTAATGTCATTAATCTGCAGACCAGGACATGAACCAAACATGTTTAACCTTTCTGGGCAGGCCTATGCCACCGTAGCTGTAGTGACTGTCCACGCATTCTGTACTTGTGGCTCAGTGCGACATGCAGCGATGTGAGAGTCTCTGGTCCACATCAATTTCAGCCACTATAAAATCATATAAGACTAACACAGAGCTATCATTCAACATGGCAACTGAAGCCTTTTATAGAATAAACAGTATTTTTCATGTCTTTTAATTAGTCCACTGACATGTCAGGAAAAATACTCCATGCTTTTTGAGAACATCCCTACATCTCTCTGTTTTCACTGAATATCTATCTTTCCTAATCAGCTTCACCTGAGTGAACGGATGTTTATAGATGACAGCACTCTCACTTCCACCATGCACATTTAAACAATGGTAATGTCAAAAGACTGCTTAATGACTAATCAGGTGGCTGTGATTCATGCCTCTTTCAAAGCCCTTATTCACACATTCCACCAGCTCCATGAATGGACACTCTCAGCCCCATATGTCATATACTTTCATTCATAAAGAAGAAAACAAGAGAGGGGGAGCAAGGTTGAGAAAAAAAAAAAGGAATCTCTCTGGTAGGATGGGTAACCCAGGGGACATTTTCTTTTGTGTGGCGCTCAGCTTATGGGGCCAAATGCCAGCAGGCTTACCTCCACACTGTCTGTCTATGTGTGTCCCCCTTTCCTTTGCACACAGTAATTAGGAGGATCTTAATGGAGAGGGGGTTTATTAGTGTCTGAGGAAGGCTTTAAACGTCACTTTAATTAAGGGGGATTCGGCAGACAGCTTGTGTGGCGATGTCACCCATTTTATAAAATCCTTGTTTGGGCACAACAGGAAAATAGAAGTGGGTCTTTAAGAGGAGGAGGAAAAAAGGCCTTCCAGAGGAAGGCCGTCTAGACCTGCGGTCAGAAACAGAATAGATCGTCTGACCCTGGCAGAGCATAAAGATGACGGTCATTATCTGCCAAGAAATTCCACATGTGTGCACGCGGGGAGTAACACCCCCTCTCAAGAAAAAATTCAGCCAAACAAACCGCCCGCCCCTGCTGAAATTGTTTCATTCAAAAGATAACCTCACTGCTAAAATTTTGGGGGGGATTAATTTATTCTCAGCATATCCTATGGCCATTCATGCAGGATATAAAATCCTAGATTATTTCCTGCTTGGTTAACCCGCATCCGGCCAGTCCCTCTCACAAAGCCATTCTAATGTTGCCATTAGTTATGCTCCTCTGGTGGCCAAAAGATTGATCCCAGAGACTTGGAATCCAATAAATGTGTACATGAATGGTAGAGGGAGATAACATGTTTCCCACAGATAGTGCGAGGGGCCGATCAGTGCTGAAACATCACTGGAAAAAGATGATTAATGATATCATATTTGAAAATAACCTCAACATTAAATTCTGCATTAAATTCTACAATAGGATTTTCTCATTATAGTTTACTTTTATATTAAATAACATAGTTACATGACATGCCTCAATGTGCAGACCACTATTCCACTAAGTCTGAGAGAAAGGTTCCTTTCTATTAAAAAAAAAAAAAAAAAACACGGCCCAACTGTAGACTGCTCAACTGCATGGGTACATCGTTGTCATTTTGTTGTTTTGTTATGTTTATTATATTATTCATACTTTTCTAATTTTGCGTTAACACCATTATTAGATGCAGGCTAATTTTTAGTCTTTAAAAAACTGACTCGAGAGGTCAACATTTTTAATTTCTTCAGGTGTTTGCCAACAGCTGTTCATTTAATATGTTAACTGTGTAAATTTTAAAAAATGGAATAAGGAAATTTTTTTTATTGGATAATACCCAGCCAAAACTACAAAAAAAGGAAACTTCCATCCCAGTGACCAGAAAAACAACATGTACTCACTCATAAAAGCTAGTGTTGTCACAGACATCATGGGGCTATAAAAGTAGAGTCTTCCACAATAACTGCAGCTGCTGGGAGCCTACAGAGGGGATCTGATAATGGGCCCGAGGGGAAACGGCAGCGTGCTCAGGGACCAGGGATTGTCTGGAAGACAGATAAGAAGACACAAGGAACAGGTTATCAGCTAGTTTATGAGGTGTCACTCTGCTGAAACACTCACCTGTTCTGCAGGAAAATCATTGAATCACAAACAGGCATCCCATTAATTCATGCAGGGCTCTTGCTGTTATGGATCATTTAAATGTAGATGTATTTTACACCTTTTAAACCATGTCTCTGGCACAATATTGTCACTCTCTTATCGACAATTTGTTCTATTGTGTCAGAAAAGAAAAAAAAAACATTTTATTAAAAAAGCACATTTTGTGTTTTTTGCTTGTTTTGTTTGCTTTTACTTTATATACATGTGTATCATACAGAAATCAAAACTAAAATTCCATCTACACTCACACACATCATTGACATAACTCTGAAGTCAGTGTGTTAACTGATAAAATGTCTCACATCAAGCCTAACCGTAACATGTTCGATTATTGATGCTGCACTTCAATACAGCTCAGAACAGGCTCTCAGGACAGTTTTTCATTGTCTAACAATGTTGTATAACACATTTTTCTCTAGTCACTTCAAGATTTATATAGATTAATTGTCCTGCCCTCAATATTATACAACTGATAAATTCCTTTGTCACAATCATTTCTCTGCAACTAAGAGTAAAGTGACTAACAATTTTCTGTGACACCTTAAACCCAGACCTGTGATCTGAATTACCTGTGCATCAGCTATTTGAAACTAGGTAATCAAACAGGTCATTTTGAAATCCTCTCAGTCAGGATGGCTGCATGCATGCTCCCTCTTGTGTTTTGACCGGACAATACCGTTGAGCAGTGAAAAAGAGTGATCTTAAAAGAGCTACTTGACTAAGATGAATGGCAGCTGACCTGGGAGTACACAGAGGTGATGTGTCTTATGGCACTACTGGAAAGGTACTCTGAAGACATTTCCTCTATAGTTGGAGAATGGTGATGTCACCTTACTCTAGGCCATTCTGAAGAAAAAAAGTCACATTACAAAGCTTGTGTGTCATTTGTTGACAATAAATTCCAAGGACCAAGACAGTAATGTTTTGTCCTTATCAGTCCTTACAGTATGTCTGGTATTGTGCTTTTTCTGGTGTGACTGACTTCGTACTGTATATGTATAAACCTACCAGAATGAAGGACTACATTTTATTCTTGATACAAAGAGGAATTGCATTTCTCATAATTAAATCATTCTAAATAATAGAGTGACTTCCTCCACATATGATAAAAATAACACCATGAATAATTTTAGTTTTAGGTAATTATCTTTAAGCAGCTTGTCTAGAACACTTACAGATAGGGAATGTATGCTTAATGAGGTGGTTAACTGCAAAGAATGTTTCTAAAAACTTTACTTTGTCATATCACTCATAGTCCATTATAGTTTACTTTTATACTAAATAACATAGTTACATGACATGCCTCAATGTGCAGACCACTATTCCACTAAATCTGAGAAAAATGTTCCTTTCCATGGGTACATCCTCCAGATTTTTTATCATTATTCTTTCACCCACATAAATGATCAAAAAAAATGACAATCTCTGTGCAAAGAAGAGACGGAGCCCACAAAAGGCAGTCTGACAGCCATTTCCACAACAGATGTTTCTACAGAGGGGTGTCTTCTCTCTGCTGAGCAGTCTCACACATGAGAGACCCCCAAAAGCTTCAGAGAAACGTCCAGAAAACCAACATGTAAATTTGTAACTGGCACGTCTCAGACTAGCGGGCCCACGCTTATTTTACTCATTTATGAAAAAAAAGAAAGAAAAAAAAAGGAAAACAAGAAATTGTTATTGAATCATATCAGTATGGATGATTTAAAAAAGGTGGAGGGTTAGAATTAGAACTTCAATATCAGAAAAAGACAACAGACAACATTGTTATGTGTTATCATGAAAAGATAAGTCCCTATTGATCCAGGTTGTGGGCAAAGGCTGCACTATTGACAGGAAGACAGAACATGTCGGAGGGGCAATATTTCATACATTTGGCCTGTTCACTCCATCACTATGAGAGGGTGTTTTTCTGGGCTGTATATAATAACACGTGTGCTCTTTATTTCCCTCAGATCAATGGTAATGCGAGAGGGGCCACACAAGATGGATGCCATGGGCAGGTTAACCTATCGACTGCTAAACAGAGACACACAGACCAAGACAAGACAGACCAGCCCATTTACTGAGATGAACTTGAGCTAGTTGTATACTGAATTTCCCTACTTATTGTACCTGTCTGTTCTAGATATGCCTGACAAATCTTTACTGCTGAAAAAAAAGTATCTAACATTTTAAGGAATTCATTTATTAAGTAATTTGCTTTAAATGTATGAACTGTATATGCATCTCTGAGGTCATGTCAGTTTTTCTTCATTAAATAAAATAATTGTTTCATTTGATTTGATACAAAATCCAAACATTTTTTAAGCTTCATGGTCTACAACCCTTCACTCTTGCGTACCCTGAGACTGATTGAGGAGTCTGAAGGGGAGAAAGAAAGAAAAGTGGCAATGAGCTGCCTGGTGACCACTTCCTGGAGACAGGATAGGAGGCAGACGGGAGGGCAGGCTAGCCCACACAGGTGGCCCGGATCTGGATCAGGTCAGCCTCGCCCTCGGACAACAAGCCAGCTAATCTCATGCTCATGCTCCAAGACCCTTTACCAACCTGCAGCTCTTGATAAAGAAAAAAAAGTGCAAAGGTAAAATTTTTATTAATGACATATGCTAAACTTAGATTTCACAAGTGTTATTAACAGTTTGCTTTTGTAAAATCCACACAATACAACTTTTAAATCACCTTCAAAGCCGAGCAGAGAGAGGTGAAATTATCAGTAAGTCTTAGAGTTGATTAAAGATGGATTATGATTGTGAGGGTTAGACTGTAAAAGTTTCAATTAATTAAACTGCACTGTGCTTGAATTCACTTTGTAAAAGCATCTTTTGTAATGCTTTGGAACAGATACGTTAAGTGTTTAAAATTTTTAACAAATTCTCTCTCCAAATAATGTGCTGATCCGATCTCTGCTGCACAGGTGATTCAACTGAAAATATCTAGTAATTCTCCTCCATTCTATTGTGGATGCAATGCTACACATTCATTAAGAAAATACAATCAAATCTAAATATGAAGTCACTCTGGCTGAACTGCAAATTGAACGTTAATAGAATAATACTCCGACAGACAGCTCTGAGCATTATTGTCTAAAGTTGGGTAAAGGGTAATTAATTTGGCAGTGTTTTGGTGACTAAATTCATCTTTTTTTTGCAGAGACAACCCCCCAGCCAACCTCCAGTCCCCATTGTCTGAATGAAAATGGAAATCTGTGCCACCAGTACAATATCCACATTATGTGCCCTGGCTCGACATTGTTGAATGACATGCTTGATTGTACCCTGCCATATAGGAACAGAAAAATGTTAGCACATATTAAGGTTTGTCTTCCACTTACAGCCATATGTAATATATGAGTTTGTGAGTTTTAAAATGATTTCTACAAAACCTTTTAGACATTTGTAGAACAATATGAAATAATTAACCAGACTGCTTTTGCTTTTAGAGCATTGTTCTGGTGTTTATTTCAAATTTGTATTAAATACAGTTTATAAAAGAAAATGTGCAAATATGTTTCATTATTTATTTTACTATTTTTCAATCATATGCAATGAATACAACTGAGAATGTGTTTCCTCAAACATTCAACATGTTAATGTCTTCCACTATGGACATTTTGAATAATAATGGTGCTTGAGTTGAGAGGTGTAATGCAATATCATGTTATTATTAGCAGAGGCTATTAGAGATTGTACATATGGATGTGTATTGTATGTGTGTGTGTACTGTGTTTGATTATACAACAATATGTTTGTATGTTTTTCTGGATATTTTATTTTCATGTGCAATTGTTTAAGTAGGTGTGCAGCAATACAGACTCTTAGACAAATATATTATATATATATATATAGTAACATTTATCATTAAAGTGCTTTTCAAATTGAGGCTGATATATTTGTTTTATGTTCATCCATGTGAAACATAATCTGAAATGTCCTCTCTTTTTATGTCTAAATATGAACAAATTTAGTTAGAATCACAGATTGGATAAGTGCATGACTGACTGAAGATACTTCAGCACAGTTAGCACAACATGCATCTCTCTCTCTCTCTCTCTCTCTCTCTCTCTCTCTCTCTCACTCTCTCTCTCTCTCACTCTCTCTCTCTCTCTCACTCACACACACTCTTACACCAACTACTCAGCCCTAGCATGTACACAAATGAGGCTCTTGCTTATGAAGACAAATCAGAAAAACTGACGACTTAACTAAAATTGAGAGCACTTATGTTGCATCTGTACTAATGAACTTCAAACTTTTGTGTTTTTCGGGTTGAGGTGTGTCACAATGTAATTAGGCCTATTTTTAAAATGAGGCACATTATCTCTCTTAATTCATCTCTGTTGATCTGATATTAACTATGAATCTGTTTTGTTGCTTTGTTTTACACTTGCACCTTTCAAGAGGAAACCATCTCTCCAGAAAGTGTACTGTATGTGTGAGACCTGTTGTCACTAATAACTCAATGCTGCCACCTTGTGTCAAAATACGTTTGGTTTCAGCTCTACTAGGTCTGTCAGCATGAGTTAATATTTATGTATTTATTATTTATTTATCTATGAGGGAAACATGGTTTGTGCTCCAGGGTGGCTTTAAGATCATTTGTTTTTTGTTTGGGAATAAATATGACATTATAATAAAGCTAAGATTTCACTTATACATTTATTTGTACATGTATGTACTCTGCGTTGAAGCATATGTGCGTATTTATTAGTGTATATTAGTGGCTATAGGTCCTGCCCAGTGTCAGCCATTGTTACATTGAGAAAAACAAGATGCTCTCCTTTGCTGTAGATTTTACACACTCTCCCCCGCCACCTCAACCCCAAATGTCTAGCCATGAGCTCAGAGTTGAAACAGAGTTCAGCCAAGTTGAGAATTGTTCTTGCTTGTTTTATCAGTAGCGTGTACCATATTTCCCAATGAAATACTACAGCAGGCAAGAGATACCGCCAGGAGAGCGAGGAAACAATTGAATGGCCATTAATGATTTACAGGTACATATCTGCTATAATACCAACACAGGCGGAGGTAACTGAGAGCAGGATCTGATGACATCATTGATGCTGCCTCAGATAACACCTTGATCATCAACTATGTATGGATCCAGCAAAAGATATAAGATAATGTCCAAGTGAGAGTAGACTATTTACTGACCAAATGTAGGCTAGACTGACGCTGAGTGAGGAACCAAAGATAGGTCGCAGTAAGCTTTACATTTATTGTACGGAGAGTCTTAACCAAGAATATTAGCTAATAAATGGCTATGTTTTCTGTTGGATGTGAGGAAAAGAAATATAATGTGATCTACTGTTGATAAAATGTTTGATAACAGCTGGAATACATGCATTTCTAAAAGGGTTAATGTGACTTTGAACACCACAGATAAGATTGTGTGTGTGAATGATGCAGATTTCCACTTATTGAATCCATTGTAGCCTGCATATGTGGGATAGCTTAAAAAATATGAACTGATGATGAAATGAAATAAACACTTCAAAATAATAAACAGAAAATTTAAATATCAGTTATTAAAATGCAGATATTATATGGCTAACCATACATAGACCACACAGATATTAGTAACTCTCTACACGTTGTCCTCTTCCCCTTTATATTCAAAGTATTTGTGTAATGATGTCATTCCCTCCTTTTCATTTATTTTGGTATATTTCATCATAAAGATGAGGGACAGGTTAACACGTCATGCACTTTGCTGCAGTGAAAAGAGTTAAGTCCACTAAGTCAGTCTAGGTACATACTAACTTCCATACCAAGTACTCAAACTGTGAAGAAAGACAATTACATATTCAGATGGAAAGGCAGTCAAGTTTTGAAGTTTGCCATTTTTTGTGAGAACAGTGGCTACATATACATGGACCTTAATGCTCCACTAATAATCAGAATAATAACACAATTAGAATAAAAATGCCTCATGCAACCCCCTCAACCAGAAAAGACTGGTCCGATCAGAAGGAATTTTCAATTGCGTTGAGAGGGGTCGCATAAACCTCTGATAATCTGTTCAATAGGAAACCCTAACTCATGGCTTTTGTCAATCACATTTATTTGTCTTTTTAATATAGACTATGTTTAATAACTTGTTGAGTTCTAAAAAAACAAAAAACAAAACACACATTAAGGGTTAAACACAGAACAGGGAACAGGATAAATACATGATAATACATAAAAAATACATAAAAATACATAAAAATCTCATATTTTATGATATTGATGAGTATCAATATTAGTATTATTATCATCATTATTGTTTAATGCTTTACAACAAAAATAAATTACATACACCAAGTGCATCAAATAAAAGGAGCATAGAGCAATGTTTAAAAAAAGAGCAGGAAATAAATAATAAATAAACATTAATGTAATATAAGAATAAATACAGTACAAATAGTGTAGTCGTCGTAGTAGTCGTAGTAGTAGTAGCCTAGTTGTTGTTTTATTATAATTATTGTTACTATCATCATTATTATCATGTATGTCCATGTAACTTAGCCTACTGTGTCTATGCCTCATCTCAGTCTTGAACTGATACAATGTTTTTTGTTTTAAGAAAAGATGTGAATGAATGACTGAAATCTAACCCTTATTACTTTCACTTACATTCACTCATATTTGGAGCAGAGGAGCTGCAGCTGTTTACAATCAGAGGAAATGACGTGCAGTGTTTTGAAACTAGCAGCAGGGACAGAGAGCTTGTAACCACTGCACTGACCAGCCTCCCCCTAATACATCTGGGGGAAACTTTCACCTTCATGTCCCCATACTTTGTGTCACAGTAAGTGTGCTCCATTTAGAGTGTGCTCCGATATAAATAATAATAATAATTTTGGTTTGTTTGGTTTCTGCGCGCTAACCGTCAGCTAGCAGCTAACACAACAACACTTACCTCGTTAACGAACACATCCTCCCCGTTATTTCTCAGAGGATGAATGTTGACCTTGTTGATGTATTGATGAAACCTGGCAGTGGACAAGAACAATAAGTTACCTGTGGATTATAACACGGGTGTCTTGTGGTTCACCGTTTAGCTTGTGATAGCATTGTTTTTCTATGGCGTTGATAAGTAACGGTAACCTGAACCACTGCTGTCCGAGTAGTTAGCTCAGATGCTAACGTTAGCAAGCTTGTTATATTGTGTTTACATTAGAGTGAAGTAAAGATTATTGTCAGGGAACTCACTCTGTTTAATGAAGACGTTTGGTAGCTTCCTCGATGTTCTTAATGGTAGTTGTTGGTGCAGTTTAGTTAGTTTACCGACGCAGTGATAAATTCATGTAGTGTGATGTGAAAATAGTCATAGTTATCTAACCACTACTACGGCGGCGCCAACAAGCTTTCATAACTGAACTTTAGTGAGAAATGCTTTTGTAACCTCTTCATGTAAGTGTCTATATGCTGTGCCATATTTGGTGAATGCATGACAACTGTTGTGTTATTTAAGGATTGAGCATCTGCTGTCTACTCTGCATGTCCTCTGCTGCACAGATAGGAGAACGCAATGGACCTCCACAAAATCATCCACAGTGCGCTGCACGAATTTATCCGGGCTTATATTCCTGATGCAGATCTCAGGTAAAAACATTTTTTTAAAAGCTCTCTGTTTTGTGTGCATCTTAACACCTGGGGTGGAGCTAGGTGGCCCCTAATACTTTTTCAAAAGCCCTGATTTTTTATTTTTTATTTTGTTGTAGTAACTTTTTCTTAACAGTGACTTCAACCAGCTGCTGACTGAATTTGAATGAGTTAGAACAGTTGTGATTAAGCATGAAACTTATGAAGACATTTCAGTTTAAGGCGGTGCTACTGAGTGAAATGCTATTAAAATGAATGTAATATCTTTTTAGTTTTCCTTTTGAGCTAATGCCTTATTGTTATTTATGTATTTATATGTGCATTCTTTTTGGAAAATACATAATAAAGACCAAAATAAGTTGCTACTACCACTACTAATGTTTCCAGTAGTCATAAAATGCAGTCAAATTAAATTCTGAGTATGTGAACCATCAACAAGGAAATGTGGCCTGGCTCTGGATGCTCTGGGCTTAGGCCCAGATCTGGTCAACTCCTACATCTGCCCCTGCTTAAAATGTGTTAAATCAGTTTTACTTAACATCTTTCTTGTAATTCAATGCAGCACGCTGGACGATGTTCTTCTGTCTTACATCACTGGAGTCCTGGAGGATCTTGGCTCCCAGCAGAGTGTTGAGGAAAATTTCGATGTAGAGGTCTTTGCAGAGATGCTTGAAGCATACATACCTGGCTTTGCTGAAATTGACAGGTAAACAAACAGTCATGCACTCTCTCTGTTATTGATAAACAAGACTAGACAGCTGTGTTATGCTGACATGTATTGTCATTATTAAAGTAAAAAAAACTTTTTTTTTTTTTTTTTTTTTTTTTGCAGTGTTAAAGTCTGTGATATGATGTTCAGCCTGGCTTCAAAACTGGCCACAGCTCGGACCTCAGGTAGTGTTCCTAATATGTTTTATGACATGTACAATAATATATAACAGCAGTGTTACCTTTTCCAAGTGGGTTTCCCATTTTCAAAAAACCCTAACCCACTGACACTCATTTCAGATAAGGGTCATGACCCCGACAGTTATACTACGGTTTGTTAATTTGTTTTTCTTTTTTCTGTCTTTTTAGCTGACGAAGAAAACAGCGTGCCAAAGGAAAGGACAGATGAGATTTCACTAAAACTCACCAACCTGCCCAGTGCACCTCCACCAGAGAGAGAAACGCAGTGCCTTACAACACAGACAGAGGGCGCCACTGCCAAGGTAATCTTTGAAGCATACATCAGCACATCATTGGCTTTTCTTGGTACATTTAAATCTCTATCATTAAACTTTGTACTCGTGTGTCCTGCTGTTGATATTTTTTGCCATAGTCCAAAACATTTAAGCAACATTCATTTTTCCAGGTGCCAGTGTCTGAGTGGGAGGCCCAGGAGCAGCACCTGCTGGAGATGTTTCCCAAGTGTAGTCTGTCAGAGGCCCGCAGTGCCCTGTCCATTGCCAAAGGAGACATGGAGGAAGCTGTGCGCCTTATTATAGAGGGTGACGTCCAACTCAGCCCCACTCCTCTTAATGTGAGTCTCTTCAATACACAGAAACACTGCCACTGTTTCTGTATATGTTAGTCTGATTTGATGGTGTATGTTGACACCAGTAAACAACAAGACTGTTCTATTTCCTCAGGTAAACCATGGGAAGAGTATTTCCTTACAACCAGACCAGAAACTTAAAGAGAGCATCCTTGAGAAGTAAGTATGAATGTTATTATCCTGAAAAGAGCAGAACTGCTGTCACCTCTCAGCGGCCTTGTTCATGACTGTGATTCATTTTCATAGGTACATGCTGGTTGACCGGGAAGAGGATAAAAAAACACACCGGCCTGTCGCCCCCAAAGATGCAAGTCTCTGTTCATGTGCCAAATTCTCAATGTAGCTTACCAAAATGTTCACAAATATCACATATCACATTAATTTAATGCATTCTGGTGTCATTTCTGCAGGCTCCAAAGAAGCTAGTTCGGTACCACAGTAATCAGGTGGTAACCACAAAAGGAGAGCGATATCAGCTTGTGAAGACAAACGAGACAGAGGAGATGAAGAAGACGTATGTCAACCTCAAGCCTGCACGAAAGTACCGATTCCATTGATGACAAGCACAATTCTGTAAGAGCAGCTACTGACAATATTGTTTACGTTATTTTTAATGTATTAAGTTGGTTTAGCCTTTATTTGTTAGATATTTATACCAACTACAGGTAACAACACAGATATATGTTAGTGTGTCAGTGGCTTATTTTTAAAAATGTTACCGTTATCTGCCTTGGTTAAAACATTTAGTGTTTCAGTTATTTCTCTTTCTTGTGGAACTTTTGAAATTTTGTGTGATATTTTGGTGGGAATGTTGTAACTTGTGTTTGTGTATCAACATCTACTTTTTGCCATCTCAGCAGGTCTGATGTTGCACTGACAGTCTTTTTTTTTGTGTTTATTTTACCCCCCTTTTTTTGTTGGATTCATATTTATGACATGATGTTGTAGGGATGAGTGTATTTTCATTGTTGTAAATAGGTTCTAGTGGTGCTTTAGACTTTCCTCTGGATTACATTACAAGTCTCAACTGCTTTTTGTACATGTGCATGTTAAATCATCGATGCCAATTTCATCTAGAAAGGTTTATTTTTACATCTCACAGGAGTGCAGTGCTGTGGACATGTTTGCTCAAGCCTTGTGTTTTTGGACAGTTTTTAAACAAAACAGGTTTGTTTGACAGAGACAGATAATTTAAGAACATTTGTACAGTCCTCATCTAAGAGTTTCATATGTGGCCTCTCCTAGTTATTGTTTACTTATGAAGATGAGACTAGTATGTACCGTACTGAATGTTAGGCAGGTTTACTCACTTACTGTAGCTGGATAACTTTATTTAACAGATTTTTTTTTTCTTTTTATCAGTCCATTTTCCAGATTTCAGGGGTTTCTGTAATGAAGCAGGTTTTATATTCAAAGTAGTCGAGTACCGCCTTGAATTGTCATCATGACAAGTAAATGGCTGCTACAGATGGGTAAAAAATTGAAGGAAAGATCAACAAAATGTGCTAGTATTGTGTTGGGCCACCACATACGACCAGGACATGGCATTGATTATAAAAGTCTCTGAACTCTACTGTAGGGAAGAAAGACCATTCCCTCGTTTGTCTTGGTGATGGAGGTGGGGAGTGCTGGCCAACACACTGGTCCAAAATCTCCTGTAGTTGTTTTATTGACCTAAACTGAGCCTCCATCATTTTAATACATGCCACAGAGCATGATTGCATATTTATTGCTTAATTGTGCCATGCAGTGTCCCTGTGTGGAAGCATGTGCATCTATCATGTTTCTCTACTCATTTATTCAGTTTTTCCTTCAACTTTTCATCTGTCTGTAGCTAGGATGGTCTATTTCTACGAAACTTGAGCAGCATAAGAGCAAATGTTAAATATTTGTCAGTGGCATCTCTAACTTCTGATTAAACAAGGGGTGCACTTATTTTTACAAACCTTTAAAAGAATTTTATTACTCAACTGTAATGGAAAACATTGTATAACTATCAAATCAGTTGTAATTTTCTAACAAAAATCCAATTCTCAAGGCGTGCACAAACTATTACAGCACTGTAAATTAGTGGAAAAGCGGAGGAATGTGACTCCCTCCTCAATGGTAACCAAGACTTGCAGCTGGAGGACTTGATTTTAAAGTTCACTCAAACAGCATTTTTATTTTTGATATAGATGTTTAGATTTTGGAACGTCTCCGATCATGTGTTTAATTGTGACGAGGGCCGTCGTGTGCTTTCAGGGTCTGTTTACCTCATGTTACTCAAGTAGTCCTCTATCATGCCTCCTTTTTAATCTCATTTTGTGTTTTGTGAATTATGCTTAATATGTGACTGTTGGTTGTAAGATCATGATTGAATTCTCATTTTATTCTTGTTAGTAGTACATTAGGATAAATGGGTCGGTCAGGATTTCAGTTTTTTATGAACATATACTGTTTTATTTGTGCTAATTTCTGCAACCATTTGGAGCAAATTATAAGCAAATGTGTTTGATTGGTATACGTTTCCTGAGTATAAGTGTAACACAATAATGTTGAAAAGATGTGTTGTTACTGATACCGATCATTGTCAGCAGCAATGTGGTCTTTAATTATGACAATGGTGTTACTGTAGAGCATGGAATAGATTTACTGAAGCTGTTTAGTCACAACTGAGTTTTAACCGCTCGCTTTGAGAAAACGCTGACGCACAATTTATAGTAAATAAATACTAATTTTTGTAGACTACCATTCACGTTTCCTGTGATTTGTTCAGCCATGTTATGGAAGATACTGCATGGAAAAAGATGCATGCATATTTCAGCAGAGTAGAACTTTTCAAACAAACTTTAATTAGAGAAACAAAGAGAGCACATACTTAATGTTCAAAACAAACAAAAACAGGCATCCATCAATGAAAACATGCCTCTATCTGTAGAAACCCTTGTCAGTCTCACCTTTTTAAAGCTGTTTTAATGCCAGAGTAAGTGCCAGAGTCAAACTATTTTTTGACCATGAAACACGTTTTCAAAAATCAACTTCTTGCAACATTAGTGCCACACCGTTGTTAGGTACAAGGCACATACAGTAAACAAGGTTAACCTAGCAATAAAGAGATGAATAATTTTTACAGAGGAAGCAGCACTGATCCATAGTTGTGTAAGTTGTAAGAAGCAGATATGCACACAATGAGCAACTTAAATGCTGAATGTTGCCAGAATGTAACTTGAGAACCTGAAGATACCTGGTGAAATAAGTGCTTAGATATAATTAAGTCCACTTAACTGATTCATCTAATTTGAAAGGCAAATAATGCTCTTTGAAGATGAAGATATCCATCCACTGGTTACTTTGAGGTTTGGCACATATCCTTTCCTTTTGTTTTATACACATTTTTACAACAGTTCGACAAAGCACTTAAAACTTACACAGCAACAACCTTTTTTTTTTCAAGTTCTTTCTCTCACTTTAAGGTCTTCAAAATATGGCGTCATGAAAGCAGAAATGAAATAATATCTGAGGATTGTTAATCTAACAGTGTATAGCATGTTTTCAACTGGAATTAGACTTCTGTACACATTGAAGCTTAATTGTAGCTCAGTTCTACTGCATCTAATGCATTGTATTGAATAATTGTATTGTTGCAGTACAGTGCATGAACCAGCTAGCAATATAAAGCTTAACATGCAACTTCAAACCTGACCGCTACATTGTACATCATGTTGCTCTGCAGTGGCTGATATATAAGCTACATTCCAGCAGATTCTCCTGCTAATTCACTCAGTTTATACCATTTTAACATATCTACTCCTAATGCAGTTCACTTAAAGCACTCATCACAATTTTGACCATCTTTTAAAAAACAAAAAACAATCACCTGCAAATACTCTGAGAGGTTTTGCCGTAACATACCACTAAATTATGGTACTTTCATTCCTAAAGTGGATTTGCAACTAAAATTGCAGTGTGTAGGTTATTTTCAGCGCTCCCTCAATTATCACTGGTATGCATTTCAAACACACAGGAGCATAAATAAAACACACAAGTAATCACTCAGCTAAAATAATTTAGCTGCAAGCAGTCACATATTCCTTGAGCTGAATATATGGTTCCCCCCCCATCACACCCACACATATTTTCAATTGTATGTCATCGCTGTTTTTAATCACTGTACGTGTGTTTTATTACTGTGCCTACGCTGTCTTGTTGAAACAGAAACTGCTTGCTGATCACTCCCTTCAAAACTGCATCATCAGTAGAGATAACACAGATTACAAATATTCCAAAAACAGAAAGACCAGTCATCTTTAGAGGTAACCAAATCAGTTGTAAAGCTGTCTTTGTGACAAAGATGGAGAACACAGCGTGGTCATTTCACATTTCGTAATCAAGCAACAACTGTGTTATTACATTTAAATGACTAGTAAATAATAAAAAAATACTAATACTTAACTAGTGGTCTAAAAATTGAGGTTGCTCCAAAAGGTACCGATCTCAGACAGCTTTTACTGACTGGGCGAGCCAACATGAACTCAAATACCCATCAGCTTGAATTATGAGAATGTTGAGCGGACACTGATTAACACAAATATATTTGGACTTAAGCCACATTAGGCTTTCTTCAAGGACAAAAAAAAAAACAGCCCCTTTCCATTAGGGCAAATCCCATGAGTTATTTAAATGTTCCTTCTGCACTTGTGTTTGCAATCACTCGGGATACGGCTGAAGCAGGATGGTTTCAAGATGGCCACTTATTGCCATGCAGTGATGATACGTAGGTCTGCAGTCAGAATGTGTATCACACACACACATAGAGTTTCTGAAGAAGTCTAGAGAACAGTTTTAAGGGAGGGGCTTTAACTGTGGTCATATCGCCCCTTAATCATAGTTTTCAGTAAAGGTCCAACCTACAGAGAGAAAAAGGATTTTAGATTAGGATAAAGTACTTCATAGTGTCAAACATCACAGTGTTTTACTCATTCTTCCAAGCTGCATGTATCTTTTCTTTGTACTAAAATCAGGTAAGCCATAAATATTCACAGTAAGTGGGTTGCTGGAAGGGTCAGCATGCCCCTGGGATTTTATGCAGCAAGTGACCTAAATGTGGATCTGATTTGATGTTCTAGAAACTGGCAGTCTTTCATTCATGTGCAATTTACGCCATCACTACACTGAGGAAAGGAAAGCATGAGGAGGATATAAAAACAAGTGCTTTTACTTCATGTGGATCTCCAAGTGCTTCTCCCAGCATCTTCTCAATGTTTCTCATGATGGCCACCTTCTGATGAGCTCGCAGAGGGTATTCTATCCTCTTGGGTGTCGGGGCGCCCTAGACAAATGAGACAAACTTGGTGAGGGATCGTGGAAAAAGTGTAAACCAGTGTGGTGGCAATTGTCGAGATGAATAAAGTTGTCGTGGCTACGTAACGTACTTTGTACCAGAAGTTTACAGTGATTGTCACTCCACCGCTCAACAGGGATTCAATGTGATGCCACCTGAAGAAAGAAGAAAAATACACTCAATTAATCCAACTCTGGTTGACTGTCAAAGAGCAATTGCCTATAATTACTTAATGTCAACATCATAAGTGCAAGCTGGAGTTTCTTGGATAAACTGACAGACATAAGCAGCAAATAGATCATCTCAGACATCTACTGTATGAGAAAGAGGCAGTATAGAAATCTGGTAACACGCTTAATCTTGGTCTTTTTCTTATGGTGACAGATTCATAACAAAATCCCTAAGCATAAATGCTGCCTGGCTTGGGGGCAGTAACAGCTCACAGTCTGACTTTGTTCTATCATTGAGTCTCTATTGGTGTGGATTTCTGCATGACAACTGGCATATTACCCAAAAAGAAATGTGCCTCCTCTTCTCATGGGAGTTGGACACCACCCTATAAACTACTTTAAATCAACTCACACAACAGTGAGTTTAGTTCAAATTTAAATAAACCAACACCAATACCTTACATTCACTGTGGATTCAAATCAGCTTTATTACTGACTATAACAAACACATTATAAAGTTACTTTTGACAGCAGCTGTCTACTGATCCCGGCCAAATCAATCAGGCACAGATGAATAATTTAGCAGATACATCAAGGAATAACATGCTGAAATGCAAAGAGCATGAAAATATATCTGCTGGCAGTGCATCCAAGAGCTCAGAGCCAAAGGGGATGACAAACTGATTTTTCTAAGTAAATAAACAGATGTACAGTACAGCTGTACTTCTTACCAATACATTGGGATGTAGAGCACATCTCCTGGGCCCACAACAGTCTCATAGCCAACAACATTTTTAAAATTGGGAAACTTCTCATAGTCAGGGTTGTCAAAATCAACCTACATATTAAAAAAAAAACATGCATCCATTAGAAAACATTTATATTACTGTATTTACATATACATTTAAAAGACATTTCATTCCGCCTAAATTTGTATTTCTGACAAAACGTCCTTGTGTTCTACTTAAAATGGAGAAAACAGCTTTCTTAACTGTGCTGATGGCACTGTATTATGTCTTTGAGGTGATTTCCTGTTTCTAAGAACTTTACTGTTAATTATCTCCACTGCTGTAGATAAAGGCGACTGAACTGAACAGATCTAAACTATTAACAACCTTATAAAACCTGAGTAAGTTTTTAAATATCTATAACTTACTTGACTCTGCCTGTCACAGGGGTGATGCACAGGGTATGGATAGAGACATTCAAACTGGTCTGGAGGGAAGAGGATGCATCTCTTGTGCCCTTTGATCTGTGCAAAAAAGTTCTGCTGCTCGTCGTAATGTGCTGGTGTCACATTCCCTACAGTGAGATAATATTAATAGAAAATGTGATGTGCCAAAATCTTTGAGTGCAACATTAGAAAAAGAAGTAAAAGCATTTATAATGAAAGAGATGAGTTGAAACACAGGCTAGCCTTGGAGCCATCCTACTTATAGAAACTAAAACTGCAGAAACTACATTACTTATGCAGTGAGCAACAACTGTCCACAAAGCCCTCACCCTCCATGCCTATGAGCAGAAGGTTGGATGTCAGCTGTCCCCAGTTTCTCTTGGCTTGCTGCTTGTTGATCCAGTTCCAGTTGAAACCAAGGAAGTCGACGACAATCTTCTTTCCTACTGTGTCATTCAGTGTCTGCTGCAGATATATCCTTAAGACATGCAAGATGTATGAGTCACTTTTTTCACACCAGTCGCAATGCAGCAAATCTTCAAAAGTGCAAAAAATGTGTCTGCAGGACATACGCTTTCATTCTTTTTAGGATACTTTTATTTCAGCAAACTTCATCTCCTTTATCCATAAAGAATAACTTGATATTCAAGGAAGTAGACAGTGTAACAACATACAGATAACAGCAATTGTAACTGTCAGCAAGTCAAACAGTGCGTTCACTTTAATCAGTGATATGTATATCTGTGTTTGTGCGTGCATGTGTGTGTGCTTGTGTGCACAGCCAGGCTATGGCAAGTCACAGCAATAAGCTTCTTTCCTGGTTCTCCAGTATAATTGCTTAGTCATTCACTTCACCCTCCTGTGTTCCATTACATTTCATGAGAAAAAACAACAACACCCATCACTGTCAGGAACACCTGCAGCACTGCCACATCTTGCTCAGCATCAGCTGAAGCATGAGTAATGTAAACCAAGCTTACATTGTTTTACTGTGGAAGTCAAGCAAAGTTGTCCTTGTATAATAAATCTTACCTTTCATCTCCTCCCATTTCTTCCATTTGATGCATTCTTTCCACAAATTCAGAGAATTTCATTTCCATTCTCTGCGACTTGGGGACAAAGTTCTCAAAGTTGGACATTTTTTTCTCATCGTAGTAGAGGAATTTGTGGTTTTCTGCGATGTAAACAGAGAAGTCTCCATGTCCAATATTTTCTTGGAGGTATGCAATGTCCCATTTGAGAGCTGGATAGACCAGGTTTGTGTCTGTTAAAACCACCGGCTCCTGAAAACAGATAAAGAACATTTAATTAGAAAAATATGCAAAAACATATGGGGTGGGGGTGTATTTTTATGTGGGAGTAAAAAATTCCAATATTGATATATTAGCATAATATATGTATAGAATATATATACATAAGTACATATTTTTTAATCCCTCAAATGTGAGATCAAAAATAAACTAATTGGATAAAATGACGTCAGTGTACTGAAACAGTAAGCTTTATTTAAAATAATGATTACTATAAATAAATAAAAAACACAGAATAATAAAACATGTAAGTATATATTAAATCTGAATTAAGAAAAAGCATCAAATATACATAAAACGCTGCCTATATAACACACACATTGCAACATGCTTATGCATCTGTGACTGGCTACTGGCTATAATAACAGCTACACTTGTAAAAACAAGTCAATTATTTTCATTGCATGGTAACATACAACTAAAATCTGCTGTCTCTAGATAAAAAACTGTACCCTGTTCACGGTCTTCACTCACATGCACACACATTAAAAGAAACTGTGAGTTGAATGAGGAAATAGCTATGGGATAATCACTGCAAAACTAGGCTACTTAAAGAGTCATATCAATTGGTGTCTTGAATCATTTTCAAGTGACTGTTCTTTATGGTATTTTATAACCTAAAGAAAATGCAGGAGATTATGTGGTGGTGGTGTTTACTGAAACCACTGGTATTTATACTTCTGCCTTGAATGACCCTTTTTTTTTTTTTTTTTTTTTTTACAAAGAGGAACATGAATGCCAGCACACGCACTCTGTGTGTGTGTGTGTGTGTGTGTGTGTGTGTGTGTGTGTTTGTGTATGTGCGCGCGCTCGCCGGACACGCGGAGCGACGAGGGCTACGTGACTAACTGAACGTAGACCCATGGGCGCGCTCCCGCTGCCTCTGCACAGCACTGGATCGGTTTCACTTTAGCCCAGGGACAGGAGGAGTCCGGTCACGGAGTGTTCAAATGATGCTGGGAAAGTCCCCTAACGTCGTCTATTAACTTCAACGTGATGATATGTGGCAACTTCTTGTATGTTAAAGTGTACGTGTCTTCCTCTTTCTCTGCAGGTGCCGGCAAACGCGCGTATCCCTCACACACGTGCGCGATGCTCTGCATTTTGTGTTAATCACTGACGTTTTAAATGATTAAAAATGCATCTTAACGTCTTGGTTCTGCCTTGATTTGACTTACATCCCAGGTTTCCCCAGGGTTTAATGCTGCACACTGTTGTAATGTTGATGGTTGTTAACGGGACGGTAACCACGCGCCATATTTGGACATGTCAACGCTCCTCTTTTATACTCGTGTCGGACGCGCGCTTGTCATTGGCCGTATGCCTGAGTTCAGTAAAAGATACGAAGAAGTAGACAGCTGAATGTTAGTTTTAAGGTCAAATGAAAAACTGGAAGACGAAAATACAGTGAGAGAACATAGGGAACTTTTATGTAGAGTAAAGCATCCATGTGTTCATTTAGTAATGTCGTAGGGTAAACCAGTGGTTGTCAAAGTGAGGTCCCAGGACCCCAATGAGTCCTTTCCTTAAGGGGGTCTCCAGCATAGAAGAGAATCATTTATTTTTACTATAGTCCGTCCATAAGTAACACAATGACAGAATGTATGGTTGTATGAATTTATTTTTTCATAAACTTTCTGTAATAAAACATCTAAAAGCAGACCCTGGGACCAAAATCTTATTAAAGGGTCTGCGATCTAATTTGCATCACTTTAGGGGTCCATGATATAAAACAGTTTATTTATTTATTTAGTCTATTTTAAATTATAATATGCAACAGTGCAAACCATGCACGCCTGCTGAATGAATGAGAGGACACATGAAGCATACACTTACAGGCGTTCATCTTTCACTATTATGTTCCTCAATAATATAAGATCAGAAAATGATTTGCAACTATTTTGAAATTGCTTAACCATTTGTTTCTGCATATTCGAGTTCATGCATAAGTTTCTCTCATCAGCATCATAACTTCTTAGAACACTCAACCATCATAACTTCCCACAAACATTTGCAAACTAGCAACTGAAAAGATTGATATTAGTTTTATAAAATTACATTATTTAAAAAGCTCAAATTTAGTCACATCAGCACTATTTCAGCATAGCCACAGATAACAATAACTGTGTGTTTGTTGTTTGAAATCATCTGCCCATTCAAAAGTTTGCAAAAATGTTCACTTTGTAAACCATTTCTCAAGAGCTGGAAATCATCATGGTCTGTGTAATAGAATCATCATAAGCTGAGAGGACACTTTGTCCATTTTTAAATGTATCAAAGGTGACACATTTCTCTTCCTGTATAAAATAAAAATGACTAAATAGATTTCATAAAAGAGAATGTCTCAGTTAGGAAACTGCAGGATCTAATTTGCTATCTTACATCTTTTTAATCTGCATCTGGGTAAGCAAACCAGCAAGTGCATGTTTCTATTTAGTTTTATGTTATCAGCAACATAAAGTATTACTCAGGAGAATAAGTTCTGTACAGCACCAGTAGGTGACCCATCCTGTCTTCTGTGAGATGCAACAGGCAGATGTTTCTGCTAACCTTCTAAAACTATCAACTAATGTGTTGTTTAATCATCAGTCAACCACAGACATCACAGCTCTATGATGAGACCACACTAATCATGTCATATCTAAGATACCTGTGGCATCCTAAAATATCTAAAGAAAACTAAATGTATCTGGGTTCTCTTCCATTTCTGAGGCCTAGGTGCACAAATAACAAAGTCGTGTGAATTAGGACTCAACTTGAAGCTTTTAGGATGGGGTAAATTGGATGTGATTTCCATTGACAACAAATGACAACACACTTTCTCTTCCATGGGACCCATCGGTGTGCATGATGACTTTCCTGTGTTGAACAGCCTTACGACCTTGCTTGGAAATGCTGCTTTTCACAACAATGCTGAATAAGAATATTAAGAGATGGGATAAGGTTTTCCATAAGTGAAAACAATGCTGCACGTATTCCTCTTGTATGCCAGTTACTCATAAATGTAATTAGGTCATCCATCTAGGAGGTTGGTAGACATACAGTTCCACCAATGAAAGCATCAACATTTATCTCAGATGGGAGGTCCACATCAAATCAAAGAGAGTAGAGAGAAAAACTGCAGCAGCTGCTCTCTTTCCCTTGTCTGATGCATTTCTGAGCAAGCAACAATCACTGTTTGACATCACTGGCTGGATTAACCTTGCACTTGAATCTAAATTGGCTTTGTAGTTCAATTGTTCAATTATTTCCAAAAACACAAGTACTTTACTGTCACAGTTTTTTAACAAGTGGGTTACATCTGTGCATACATTTGCCAAGCATGGCAGATAATGACTTGTGACTTAAAATACACCTAAACACAATTATATGCACTTTCATTTTCAATATGATAATGTCAACTAATAACTGTATTTGATTATAGTTACAACTTCCTGAGTCAGAGGGCAGGGTCACTATTGAGTCACTACAGTGGAATAGTCATTTTTGCATTTCATCTTCACTGAAATATATATAGAAATGATGATGTGATTTCTTGCAGAGGACACCAGCTGGTACACTATGCAAGTGACTGGTAGATTTGCTTCACTCACCAATCAAAAAACAACACTAAGAGTGGCTCCTAACATCTGTACACTCACTGACTGGCCATTTGGTCAGTGGACAAATAAGTTCATTTTGCACCCTGTCTGTTGCACCACAAAGTTTCATTTACAATGGTCAAAAAATTGCAGCCCCTGAGATTTGGATATTGACCATGTTCCGATTTCAATACTTTAATTAATTGTTCTCTAACTTCAGAAAATCACATCACTTTACTGTAATGCAGCCTTTAAAATCATAAAAGACACGTATGCCATATCATTAGCCTATCCAAGATGATATCTAGCCTCACATCATAATATCGAAATAATATCGATATATTACTTTAGTAAGCCGTAAGTCAAACTATAGTCAAAAACAGTGGTGCAGATACTCAGTATGAAGAGTTCCGACATCCCCTGAACTGACAGGGCAAGTAGAGAGCGTTAAAAGTTTTAGTAGGCTTGCAGCTTTACCTCGTTATTTATTAGCATTTCGGCTCTGGGGTCCGTGTGAGACAGTCTAGGAATGGGCTTGGTTGGGAAAGAGTATTTTCGGAGCTGAGACTCATCCCATCCGCGGGCCTGCACGCCGGAGAAACCGGCGCCACCTTCACTCGCTGCCCGATCAGCCTCCACTACCGTCGCTGCAGCCATGGTTGTCGACAAGCTGCCTCCGTCCTCCTTACAGCCAGAAAACCGGGCGTCCCTTTCGGACACTGCTCTCCTAGGCTACGGGGTCAGCGACGGAGGTGTTATTATAATTTTCCCATTCACAATTATTGATTTAAGAAAGGAAATTTGCGCAGTTCTGAAACCTGCAGCTCTGCTCCCGGAGTCTGTTCCGTGTGGGTGTTTACACACTGTGTTGACAGCCAGAAAACAGACGACATCAACTAACACAGTCAAGAAAACACTTTTTGTGCTCGGAGTATCGGACAGCGACACCAGCTGCACTGGCTGGCCACATGCTCATGTTGTAAGACAGTCTCTTCACCACTAGATAGAGCTATTGCATCTGCTTCTCTTCCAACTTTTAAACAGGCACCGGAATTAGAAGCACCATGGAAGTCATTATAGTTCAATAACGGAAGAAGATATTTTACATAACCACGTGTGGCATGGTGCTCTCAGACAATAAACCATCTTTTTGGACCTCACGCCTCTCATATATATATATATATATTCTTTAATTAGATATGTACCTATGGTATCAGAAGACATGTCTATGTCCAGTGAAATGAGGGGCTGATGGGCTGGAGTTGGGTTTGACCCTATTTTTCAGTGGAGCAGTCCTCCTGGTAACATAAATATCACTATTCTTAACACATTTAAAATTCATATAACTTCATTTAAATACATGTATATGAGTATGTAAAGACATATTTTGTTTTTTCAATTGTTGCATCCCAACACAGTGCATTACATCTTAGTTAAGACAATATCATGCATGGAGATGTGCTGGGTTGCATAGCTACTAAGTGGATCCCAGGATCAGGTTACAGTCACAGTTAGAAGGTCAGAGGTCAATCAGTAGAGTACGGCGCATATGTGTGTGTGTGTGTGTGTGTGTGTGTGTGTGTGTGTGTGTGTGTGTGTGTGTGTGTGTGTGACGTATGTGTCTGTAGATAATAAGACTGTGTCTGTAGATGAAGATGTTGAAGATGTACCAGAGCATGATGTTTCACATTTACAAACACACACGCACACGTTTGTTTGATATTTTCAGAATTAAAGCTTCATTTTGTAATTGACTGACACCGTTTCTGGTTGATGTTCGTCAACCTGCTTATTTATCCTTATTCTACATGTGATTTGTACAAAACCTTGGCATTTCACCCATGTAGCACATAGTTGAACATTAAAACAGAATAATTGATGTGTACATGTTAGCAGTATTTTAATGTTGTCAAAGTAGACCTAATTTAAACACCCTACTGTTTAATATATAACAATCTATAAAATAAGATCACTCAGAACAACTTTGTATTGATTCGCAGTGACCCTTGATTTGCAGGGGACAAGTAAACCCAAACCATGCTAGCGAAATGCCCCCCACAGAGCCACCAGATCCCCTTACTGTAAGGGTCAAGCATATATGTATTTACAATTTATCTATATGTACAATTGTTTGCACTGAAAAGCAATGTTAAAATCAGTAATAAAATATTGATCCCGCTTTCTTTCTCTGTATACTAAGATATGGTAATGAAAGGCTGGGCAAACACTTTTGAAATCCAGAGCCAATATTTAACTATCATCATTGTAGTCTCAGCATTACTTTATTGATCACCTGGCAGTCATTCTTCATGAGATAGCAGACAGCAGTACACACTGTACCTTGCTCAGTGGACTGATCAGCTGATGGAGGCTTGCTCTGTTTCGTCAGTGCCAGAGTGGTATTGAACATATCTTATCAATCACTTTGATCATCATTACTCTGAATTTTAGAACTTCTTGTGACAACTTTCCATGAATCTAGCTCAGATTAACAAAAGCATTTCCTGAAATGTCTGTAAAACTAATGCTTGTATGTTTTCTCTTGAATTAGGCCTTATCAGCAGATTTCCACCCCAGGGACTACTTTGGGCTCCCTGGTGGGTTCCCATGCTCTGTGTTTCCTGTGCAGATCAGTGAGCTGAGCTGAGCTGATCCCTCTGATGCTCCTCTCCTCCCCATTCTTTGCAGATACCCAGGGAAGGGAGATTGACCACCCTGGTGAGTCCCAAGAAGCTTGTATCTCAATCCTGCTGATAGCAACAAACACATACACCACTGCAGTCTTCTCCACAGCAGCTGGACTTCTGTTGAAACAAAGACTCTCTGAGGAGTCACTGTTACAATAAAACAGTCTCTTGATGAGTGATATCACCTGCTTGGTTGTAGTTAGTTGTAGTTTTAAAATGTTTAAAAATCTTGAGCTCAAAGCTAATGCATTAATTGCCAACAGATTAACATAATGATGAAATACAGGCAACAACTGATTTTTGTTAACCACTTTAAGACCACAGGATGGACGTCCCACTCATCTGTCCTCATCTGTGTTGGCTTCCTCTCACATTCATACTGACCCTCGCCCCTCTAGGTGTTGCAGGTCTAAAACCCCTAAGCCATAAATCCTATTAGTGGGGGATGCTCTGAAGCATTATGAGTTTTTTTTTTCATGTTTTACTGATTGCATTATCACTTGCTACCTGAGATAAATCTGCCCCCTTTATTTTGGTCTATACCATTTATATGTCAAAAGGGATATTTTGTAGAGCCACAAAAGTAGTAATTTACACAAAAGCAGATGAAAGCGTGTACTGGTTCTACCTTGAACCAAAACCTAGAATTATTTTGTAATTGGCTTTTATTGATGCAAATTTCTATCAATAGCCACTTGCATTTCTGCAGAAACTGATTATTCAAGCTCTGTCAGAAAGCATCTGCTTAAAACCTCACTCTTCCCTCTGCTGTGTCACCTCTCTCTCCACCACCTTGGGCTCATGCTTTTTTGCAAATTGGATATGGCAGGGCCAGCCTGGGAGACGGAAGTTCAGACCCCTCGGTCGGAGGTCGTGTCACTCTCTGGGTGGGGGAAAAGGTTGTGTGTCTGAGTCATGATCAACATTATGTGCTGTTTCACATGCCATCATGAAGAGTGTACCCTTCAGTTCATCTCTCTTCCCTTCATCGTGAGTGCATATTGGTTCATTTGTGGGTATAACATTGACAGAGAAGATGTATGTTGCATGTTTTTGTCTGGCTATGATTCAGGCGTTTGTGACCTGTGGTTGTCCATGTGACCACTGAGTGTAGTACATCATGTTATGAACATAAAAACACACCCATGATTAAAGACATGTCCTTTAGGAAAAGAATGAGAGGGTAAAGGGTAAGGATTACAGTGTCAGTCTGGTGCAATTTAAGTATTAATCTGCTCTGTCTTTTCTGGAGCTGATCTCTTTTTGCTTCTCTCAGTTGCACCTGACGTTAGGTCTCCAGGTTAAGCATAGTATTATCTTCAAATACTGCCTACTAGAACAGTGTCCTCTCTTTCAACTCTGCTACTGATGCACAATTGATGTTGAAGCGCACAGTATCACAGGTGTGTCAAACTGTTGAACTTTACAGTGGGCAAACATGTTTTTCTGTGTGTCTTTCCAACACATGCACCGATTGCTGTGTCAGTTGTTTGATTATGTCTACATGCGGGTATAAGTGGCCAATTTTCTGCTAAGAGAGAGCCAGTGCATGACAGAAACACTCACATACTTAACCAAACAAAAAATCGTTTCATTTTACACATCTCATTTAAAGTGGTGTTGTCAAGATAAATCCACAATTATAATTTTAACATACCTTTAAATTATTGTGAATGAACATTTTTGATGCACCTCTTTTGCACTCACAATCACAGTATACCTATTGCAGAAGTTCCACAGTAGCCGCAGGGAGAAAGCTTGGTATGCTGATGCTATTGTTGGTGAGAGGGTTTTGCTGCATGCCAGGCAGAGCAATCCAGCCAGCCCACAGGGGTCATCAGAGGAGGGAGGAGTTTTGATTATGATCATTATTTGGTAAATAAGATGTCAACAAGGTGTTTCCTTGACACTTTATTTAGTAAAAGGAGGAAGGTGCAGAAATGAACGCCCCCTTCTCAATGGGACCTCTAATCTCCTCTTTCATGTCCCATCGCGTCTGAAGGGCTTCAGCTTCGGCTGCCATGTGCTAGTCTGCCTGGGCCTGGAACTTCTTACTTGCAGGTGGGGTGAGTATCCTGGCAAGCATGTGTTTATAAAACCCACTTGTTTGGGCACAATACTTGAACTAACTTCTTTTGAGCGAACAGTGTGAATCTGTGCAAAGCCTTTTCCCAAAGTCCTTTAGAAGGCGACAGCCCATTGAGAGTAGAGAAGAAGGGATTACCTTCCTCGACAGTGGTGCATTTCCGAGAGAGCTGATTAGCTCTGCATTCATTGTTAAATCGAGCAAAGGAAGGCCCTAGAAGAGTGAAAGGATCCAAATAGGTGGGCCCAGAAATAAAACAGCCGCAGGAAGCCCTGCACAGGCAACCCAAAATTTTCCCAACATTTCTTTCCCTCACTCCTAAGGAGGTGCTGCGTGAAAAAGGAGATTAGCATACAAAATTAGAGGCAGAATGATTTTTAAGGGCAACTTGCCTCATGCCCTCCACCCCCAGGCCCTACTCTGTCTGGACAAAGTTAATTAAACTAGTATTAAACAGTAAAGAAACTTCCAAGTGCTCGGGAGTTAGGGGGCTCTTTGAGGATTAACATGATGAGGGAGAGAACGGGAGGTATTTTGTTGAGGCGAAATTGAGAAAGGCGTGATGGAAGGAAGGGTATGCTGAAGAGTTTTCCATTCTTACTGCTTTGCCCCAAAGTATCCTAACCCCAGTGTGAACAATGTGAAGAGTATGTCTGTGTTTACCTCAAACCATCAGATATTACTATCACAAAGAATGTGTTAAAGAAGGATGACCACTTTCTTTTGGCTGAATGATATCATGATTTATTATTCTTTCATTACATTTTTATAGAAAATAAAACAAAAATGAGTAACAATAAAACAAAACTAGGAAATGCTGTGCAATAAATTAACAATGTACAGTGCAAAGTGCTTCATTTTATATACAATTAAATACATGGAGAGGGCAGTAAAGGTCAGTGCGAGCCAACTGATGTGAGAGCAGACTGTACCCTAAAATGTCCAAATGTGTCTTTGTGAAATAAAGTTCAAAGTTTGGCACTGATAATTCATATTAATACAGATGTCTGCTGGGCTGAACTTCTTATAATTTACAGAAATTCAACCTAATCAGTCTTTTAAATTATTCATTTGTAGTCAATTATGTATAGCTCAATAGTCAAACACTCAAAAACTAATAACTGTTTCAAATTCAGGTTTTTGTTTGTATGAAAATAAATAAATCATGTTTGGGAGAGATTTGAAGTCAGTGTCCGAGAAAAATGCCCAGTGACTTTTCAAAATGTATAAAAATATATTTTATATACATTTATACCAAAAAAAAAACTACAAAGTTGTAAAAACCTCCTCGTCTTCTCTATTGTGTTTTTTTTTGTTTGTTTTTTTGTTTTGCACATTCCACTTTTGTTAATCTTTAATACAAAACTGACCATGAAGACAGCCTTAATCTGCATGTTTGCTAAATTGATTTTTTTGTTCTTTAAATATACACAATCTGAACACGCACAGACAGTTTGGACGTTGACAGTAGACGTAGTGGTACAAATATGATGACAGCATTGGAGAAGCAATGAGGATGCTCAGTGCTTCTTCCTCAGTCTGAGGTTCTTCCGGCGGCTGCCAGCACTTTCGTTCCTTCCCCTCTGACCTCCTTTCTTCACACAGAAGTACTTGGTCACTGTCTTTCTGCACTGCTCACACTTCACCGCACAGCACCAGTGGAATTTACAATTACAGCTCGACACCATCTCAGCTTTGCGCTCCTCCACGGCCAGCCCGCACTCTCCACATAGCCTTTTGCAGCTCCGTTTCTCCCATTTGCTTAAGTTCTTGCCCTTCTTGAGGCACTCACGGCCCTCTGTGCCTGGCAAGCCCAGAGTGCGGTTCTCTAAGCAGTAATCAGGGGAGTCTTCAAGGTGGACCAGCTCCTTGCGTGAGATGGAGTTAAAGGTCTCAGCGATGGCCCCTCGGCTGGCTGCACTATTCCCTGCTCCACGGAGGAGATCCACCTTCAGAGCCCTGTGGTACTTCTCCTTCAAGTAGTTCCCCACTTCCCTGAACTCTGGCAGCTGCAGCCAGCAGGTCTGTGTGGTGCAGCTCCCCGACACCCCGTGGCATTTGCATGTCCTCTGCATGGTTCCCTTCACAGCCTGGAGTTCAGACAAACACAGAAGAATTGAAACAGGGACAATTCACGAGTATTATGTTTTGTTCTGAGTTTCAAATGAAAAACTCAGTCATAATAAATTGATTCTGTGGGTGTGAGTATACACTCATATACATATGCACATGTGTGTCTATGTAGGTATTAATGTGTGTTCAAGTGTGTGTGTGTGCAAAAAACAGGATGTCCATTGTCTCCTGATTGATGTGTTGTCAAATTAACTGATTGTATTCTAAAGGTTTTCTAGTGAAGTTGAAAAAAGGATGAATACACTGAAAGGAAGAAATGATAGCTACAAGGTCCTTTGCTGAGGTTTTTTTTTTTTTTTTTTTGTCCTGACTTTACCCAACACAAAACAGCTGTCAGTTGAAAAGGGACGTATTCTTTCCATGAGGAGGGGATGAACTTTTCTGTTGAGCTGAATCAAAGTTTCACATTGAGTCCCATTGTCACCCCAGAAGAAATAGGAGTATTTATTTAGCATGTTCATTATCAACATGTTTTCTAGTGTGAGAAGACCCAATGGAGAGTCCCATTGAGAGGAGAAATGAAAAAGGAGTTTTTCTCTCCTTCTATCCCCATTTTTTTCTGTTACAATGATGCTCCAGGTGCCATGGGGATCCCAGGGCCCAACAGGGGGGAGCAAAGGCACCATAAACAAAGAGCACTTCAGCTGCATGCCTGTGGTCCCCTCAGACTCCCTTGGGGCTAAACAAAGACCAACATAAATGTGGGATCCTTATTGCAAGAATAAAACTAAACACTTATTTTAAAAAGCAGCATAATATAGAATGCTGTGCAATGTCTGGCTCCCCAGGATCACTAATTAAGCTTGCACCAGTGATCCTGAGATTCTTGAGTTGAGGTATTGTCATAAGGGGCATTCAGCACTGGTAAATAGGCCCTTCTGGTACACCGAACACACTGTTATTATTGGGGACGAGTGGCACCTCACTTATAGCGATATGAAAGGGATGCTTGGGTGGCACACTCAGTGTAAATCTGAGAGGGGAAAAATGATTCAAAAGGTGCTTTACACTGTGCAATCAGTTGGAGGGCCAGGAGAGATCCCCAAAATATCAACCAAGCTGCCACTCAGTTTTTGTGGGTTATAGCAGATAAATACTGTATTTTGCTTAACAAAAACAAGCAGCCTGAAATTAAAACCAAGGTAACAACATCACTCCAAATGGATGCAGTGAGTTAAAAGCATCCAACTGTACCTTGCGCCCAGCCTCGTTATTATGGAGATTCATGGCTGCCCGTGCATCCTGCCCAGTCTCCAAAGCATCAACAAACTGTTTGGAGATGGCCTCACCAAAGCCAACATTATCACTGCAGCCACCCCAGAGCCATCCATGGCCACCTAGGAGATAAAGAGAGGGAAACTTATCCTGCTGTTTGATTGCTGTTTAAATTATCTGTTCACACATCAACATCTTAGGTGAACATCATCTTTAGTCAGAAGTTATTTCACACTACCTTTGCTTTACATACAGATCTATGTATTTCTCTTACCTCGTTGTCCGTTTCTGCTGTCATCACAGCCACAATTGTCAAAGTCCCCAAGACTGCAGTTCCTGGTTAGAGTATACATGACGCCAGCGGAGCTGATGGCATGGACGAATGCTGTCTCCCGATTTGCTAGGAACGGAGAAGCTCCTTTACTAACTTTTTTCATCACACAGATCATTGAATAATTATTTAGACATTATACAATCTTCCAGAAATCAGTAAATACAAGTAGCTGTACATGGATATTGTCATACTGGGACCATGTAACCAAACTTGAGGTTAACTACCTTTGCCTTCTGAATGCAGCTGATATGGAATTGCACAATTTGTCTCATGTCTCGTTTGTATTGTGAAAACCAGTATTGCTTACACAAGCACAGATTAAAAGCAGTAATTGCCATGGATGATGTAAACTGGATGTTTTGGCTCTAGGACCATGGTCCCAGTAACGATCCCAAATGCAAGCATTTCAATTTTGCAAGCAAAAAAGCCCTCCTCTGTGAGAAATGACAGAGTTTTGAAACAAAGCAAATGGTCACAGTTACCAAAATCTTTTCCTAGGGGTATTTCCCATCCAGAACCATTAAAGGCTAGACTTACCACTGCGCAGGCTGCTGTGCGTGGACAGTTGCAGAGCTCTCTCAGGGCAGTTCCAGCGGTCCCATGCAAACTGGTATTTGCACTCCTCTATGCCACTCTGAGCTCCTGCTGCCACACTGCTGGAGTAAATCAGGTATGCCTGCAGAAGAAGAGGCAAGGGAAATCATGCGCAAGCCCCCCACATCTAGCAACAAAGACAACTTGGTTTAAGACAGTGAGATGAATCATCTGGCTTGATTTAATACCCTAATAGATCTACCTTGCAGTAGATTATGATCTACTGGTTGAAGTGGTTGCATCCCACCTATTAAATCCAGCCCAAATAGTGGAAAATAACTTTTAGGAGGTTGAATAAACCCAGAATACACAGCTCAGACATATAAAGAGACAGTAGAAGCAGTCTCTAGCAGTAAAAGGTTGTAGATGGCTGGCAGCTGGCTTTAAAATGTGTAAGTTGTGCAGGTGTTCAGTGAGTCCAGAGCAGATGTTACAAATCATCAGAGAAGTTTTGGCATTTCTGAGCTGATTGAGTGTTCACAAAGTCAAATCATGTTTGATAATAAACTAGGAATAGTGTTGTCAGCCAAGTTTAAAATGTCAATGAACACATTGAAATTTAAACTTTTCATCGTGTTCATTGAAATGTGTATGCATATGAACAAGTCTTCTATATTATGGAAATGTATATAACACACATTCTTTGTTTAGTGGGAAAAACAATAAGAATTCAGTCAAACATTATCATGCTTTTTAAAACTGAATGGTGAATACAATGAATTTGTAAGTTCTTTTAAACCTGTACGCTCTGTTCTTGGCTTTCACCCGCTGATCTGCTACTTGTTCAGACTGTGTGAACGATAATATAACTAATATGTCTCAAGTGGCCTTTGGAGAAATGGAGTACCACCTCTTTCATAGGGGTCTGGCTCACTAATGATGACCACCCACTACAGCAATGCCTTGCCCTCGCCTCTCCTGCCTCTTAACACATTCACCCGCGGATACACAGAGCCTCTGAATAAGGTCAAGTGTAGGGAGGGGAAAGAAAATCACAAAGGGCCAAGAATATCACTGATACATCATTAGCGCCATTGTTGCATGCACACAGGTACCAGAGCTTGTCCTTACACTTCAGTTAAGACATCACAAGGATGATAAACTTGAACTGAGTACACTGGAAAAACACAGAAACCATGTTTTCTCTCCCTCTCACTTTTGGGAAAAGGGACAGGGAGGAAAGATCAAAAGAAAGTTGGCTTACCTTGGGTCCAGTCATCAAGAAATTATTCACTGACCTGGAAAAGGAGACAGCTTATTCACTCAAGGAAACTGAGTGTCCTTCACAAATTCCTCTGCTAACATCTCTCATTAGTGCGCTTTGTAACACGCTAAACCGTGACACCAGTAGGTAACCAAACCGTAGTGAACAATTCTGCTGTTTTTTTTAAAGCATTTCTAGAAATGAAAGAAATGTAGCACACTGGGGTAATGCCATACAATAAAAAACTCAATCAAGATTTTATCATAATGGGTCGAATTTAGAGTATTATAATTGAATAGTCCCAACCAACATTCATCAATTCATCAAGGACAGATGATGAATCAAAGGTTTAGGTGAAACTTTTTTACATTTTTAAATGAGCCCCTTTTTTTAATAATGGGCTTATAAGTAACTAATGGCTTTATTATTGGTTAATAAATAATTTAATAATGCTTTATTGATCAGTTATGAGTCCTTAATGAGGAAGAATTTGGGGTTGCCAGGTTGTAACACAGCTTGAAATGTTGGTAACCCATTTCTAAATGCTCATGGGTTTCACACTTTCTAATCAGCCATCAAGTCTGCAGCTATAAATATTAGTAAGTCATAAGAAAAGTTTTTTAATCCATCAAATGTGGATCTTGTGAGTGGTTACAAATGCTTAATGATAATTTCCAGCCCCTTTCTAGTAATAAGCGGTAAGATGATGTAACCAATCAGTGGGCGTTTTCACACAAAAGTTGTTCTTACAACTGATTCACAAAGCATTAGTTAACAATTCACTGACAATTATTAAAATCATTAGGTTAAACTTTCAAATTCTTTATAAAGGCTGGTTTTTCAATCAGCGGTACTGTTTATATGAATAGAATAAGCACAATTACAATTTATGTGAAGAAAAAATAATGAATTTAAGTAGTCAAAATACTTATTTCCGATTGCTCAATTAAGTGATTTTGTGGGTCATTCTAAGCCTTTTGAATAAGTTATAAGGGCCTATAAACAAATGTATACTGACCAAATTAAATGTTTGTGTTGCATTTATTGCCATAGCCATGAAATGTAGAGTTTGGAGATGAGCATCATCTGAACACAAAATTCAACAGGAAAATAAAGGAAAAAAAGCCATTTCATCCTAAACATTACTTACCAGCAGCAGTATGACCTCATGTGAGCCAGGAGGATGAAAATGTAATAGAAAACCTCCAAATGCATGAACATCCTGACAGGTGAGGGGGGATGACGGTCACTCAGAGCCCGTCCAAAGCCTGCAGACAGTCTAGCGGTGCAGAGGAAACTGAGCTCCCAGCACATGCAACTTCACCAGGGCTTCCAAGGAGATTCAAGGAGGGGGCTCTGAAATGGAGCTGCTCTCGTCCCAACAAGAGATTATCTGCTTAATTAAAGATTTTCCCCCCTCTTACTCTCCTGGCCAATCAGAAGTATTGCACCAACGAGAGACTGCGGTGATCAAAAGGGCACCCTGGGCCTTCAGGGCCGGGCAACTGGGGCTTCCCTGCCTCTATTCAAGAGCAAGGAAGATCGGTTTAATCCTATAGGAAAAGTGTTACACTGATCCCTTGAATTTCTGACCAGAAAAAAAAGTTTATTTAAGTTATCTAACTCGCAGCTGATTGTCAGGGATTAGTGGGAGATGTAGCCCTCTGGATGACGAATTGTTTATAGGTCTACAAAAAACTGTACCGATAGTGTTTGTTCTTGAGGAAGTAATTCACGGTTTAACAAAGATGTGATTGAATCAATGTTTATCACTCTGAAACACAGAGACTGTTACGGCAGAATAATAACAGCTTTGAAACTGTCTTATGACCACTTGATGCAGGATGGGGTCAAACTCCCTCATTCAATTTGCAAAACGGGTGATTTCAGGGAATATTTATTATATTATATATTAATTAAAGGGGTCAACTGCAGGAACTTGGCAAATTTTTCTCAGTACGGAAGGTCTATCATTTCTACTTTGGCCGTATCTGCACCGTTACAGTCGCAGAATTGGTCTGATGGGTCTTTTGGATGAGGTCAATTGATACGCAAAAATAAGTAATATCATCTTTGCTTTTTAATTAATCCAAGAAGAAGAAAGTCCATGAGTCAGCTATACCTATAAGAGAAAAGTGTCGCACTATTTCGAGTTTGTTTTTTCTACTTTTGTAACTGTCACGTTTTATGAAATATTTCCGTGGTGTCAATCTAAAAGTCATTACAGGATCACTTTGTTTCACTCTGTTCTGGAGTATTTAAGAGATACATTTCCCTGAATGATGATCCCCCAACAGAAAACAAAGGGTGAGGGATTGGGACATTGGATTGAGCCTATAGTCATTGATCAGATATGCGACATTTGCATCACTAATCCAGACGGTCCCTACCTAACACTGGATGAAGGGTTATTCTCTAATAACCCCGTCTGACCCTTAGGTCTCTTCCTTTTGGCTCAGGCAGCCCTTTAGCAAGCTTCTTGTGTGCAAATTAGGATTAGAGGGGGAAAAGGTGATTTGGAGGGCGAACTTCTGAGGGATGTTTGGATTAAGATTTAAAGAGGAATGACATGAGACAAAAGCTGGATCCGTCCTGTTATTTTAGTTTTTTTAGTTTAGATGATTCCTAACCGAAAGCATCACAAAAAATGAATTATTGCAGCAAGTAATTTTCAAGAGCTAAATATCAGCAAACTACCATAATTATCTTGAGTTGCTGCATTTGCTACATGTGAAAAATAGCGGAACATCTAAAGCACATTTTGCACAAATGAAATTGCATACTAGGCTCTAATGTGCGTCGAATTGGACGTGATGAGAATTTACACGAGTATGTTTGAAACTTTTTGGGCCGTTTCATATCCTTTTAAATTTATGAAATGAGATTCCCCAGGGTCACATATTTTAGTTAACACGCCCTGTGTGGTGCTAAAACCCCCTGACTGTCCTCACCGGAGTGTCTGAGTTATAACTGGCAGTGTGACCGCACAGAGGTGTTACATGCCGAGAAGAGGATGGCCTGACAGTCAGCAGCCAATGGACAGAGGGCTGATGTCACTGTTGGGGCACCAGAGATCAGCAGTGGTGGGACCACTTGCAGTAACTTTTGGATCAGGCCCACTCAGTCTGGCGGCTGCAGCTCTTTGGCACATTTACCAATATCATCATGTTCAACAAGCAAACAACATACTGCTTTTGCACAGAGGGAAGATGTACTGTGGCCAATTGGTTGCTCATTTAACTTGTCATAATTCTCCAGCAGAGGGAGCAAGTGCGCACATCCTTCAACTGTTTGATAATCACTGTAATACTCCACCTCTGAGCAAATTAAACTCAAATAGTGAAAGCTGGAAGGGATTTAACCATTTGCCCAAGGGCTCTTCAACAAACCAGCTACATAGCTGACAGGAAATTTTGAACTCAACTCATATGATGTCTCAACCACTCTGCTGCTCCCATCAGCACCAGCAATAAAAATGAGTGAGGACAAAAACGAAATGATTGCAAATTTTATTACTCCACAAAAGATGTAAAATGACATTAAGTACTGTATCTACTGCAAGCTGTCCTCAAGGAATGTGGAGACTATATGTACAGGTATTTTAAATATGCATGGTTTAATGGTCGTTACGTATGCTGTGGTCTTACGACATTGTTAGATATGAGTGAGACAAGTAAGTCAAGCATGAACAGCAGAGGTAGATTCCCATCAGATGGCATGCAGACAGGAGACACAGCTTTCGATGAACAAGTACAAGATGTCCAAAAGCAGCACAGGTAGATTTTTAGAGATACTGTGACTTGCAAGATAAAAATAAAAACAGTCAGAGATTCTCGACAATTAAAAATTACCACCTTAATCCCTGCTGGATAACCATAAATGTGTGTTGTGCTGACAGACAGTCAAACCCACAACTATCAGTTAAGTTTTGCATAAATACCAATATGTCACTGTACTGCACTATGGGAAGGAGTAATCTAACAACCATTTGTCACATGTGGAACAGGTTTCACTGGATTAATTCACATATAGGCACGTGTTTTTTTGGGTGGACCTTTCACACATTTCGTTTAGGGTTTTTTTCTTCTTTTTTCACATATCTTTTGAAAATACTGTGTATGTAGTTACTCAACATAGGTTTCTGTGTTATGTGTGCAGTTATACTCTGTATATTCTACTTATTAACTAAGGAAGCACAAAGTGTTCATGATTTTTGACAGTTACCTTATTTTCTTCCTACATTTAAAGGAACTTTATGGTATAGCTTATGTGTTGTGATTATTTCAATAACAGTAGCTCATTATCAGTATCAATAATAGTTGTTATCATTGTAGTATGATAAAGAATGTTACAGAAATGGTATGCTCATAATTTTTTTTATTCAGTATACGAATAAGGAGTATTACAGAAATTCAACAAAAACAGCAAAACATACTTTGTCACAGGTAGAAAATTTGGTTTATTTATGGTACATACAGTGGGCAAAAACATTCTTTGAAAAAATTTGCCATTTTTTAAGGCATTTAAACTTCAAGAAGTTAACACTGTAAAAATGGTTGTACTGGAAAAGAGAGTGTGTCAAGTATTACAACAATATCCTGTTTAGGAGCAATATTTTGGCTTATTCAAAGATTAAATCAAAATAACCTATCTTTTTTTTTTTTTTAACTGGTCCCTCTTTTGTAATATAAATAAGGGATTTCACTTCTTCAAGAGTTCCTTACAGACAGTCACAACACAGCTTTTAATAGACAGCAAATTTAAGCCCTAATTGATTTCCATAACTTGCACTCAAATTTTTTAAACAAGTGTGCAACTGAAAAGTACAATATATTACCCTTATAAGGCATTTGGGCAAGAGTCCTGATATATGTTTTGAGTAATATCAGACAGCACAAAAGGCTAATGCACCTCCTACAAATGCCTCATTGACCTTATCTGAGGGAGAGCTTATATCTAGATTCACAATAAAAATAAATAATTCTCTCTTGTCCGATTAAGAGTGAAAACTCTGGTTTTATGCTTGTGCAGAGATGTCTCAGTGAAGAGGTTGGATGCAGGAGTCCGAGGCGGCTTCACTACTTAACCAGAGGTATACATTGTGTTACACCAGAGAACTTCATCCTTCATGAAGACTTTCGTTAACAAAAGCCCCTTGGACAGGAAACATTTGGTGAGAAATAACAGATTGAACTGAATTCGCTCTGGGTTGCTCTGATGTCACACACGGGCACAGTTCAAAAGTGTGTTGACTGTCTCTGTGTTGGCCTTGAACACAGCAGCTTATGGTTTAGTAAGACTACTGGCTTACCAAAAAAAGAAAACCTTAGCTTGAAAAAGCTGAACAAATATCGAGATCAAACTGTACTCCCTGCGGAGTGAAACAAAGCACTACTGACAGAAGTTAGACCAAAGACCCTTAATAAACAGACACGATTAAACCTTGCCTGTAGAGAAACCTCACTATTAAAGGATTTCAATAAAGCTCCCAAAGACTATTAATAAATAGCACATGAATAAATAAGAGATTAATTATTCTATAATCACTGCTTTGACACACTGCTCAGACTGGTTTGGTTGTGCCAATAGAGACCTAAATCCCAATTAGCCCCCCCCCCCCCAAATTATCTTTGCTCCTGTTTGATATTATGGTGAAAAAGCTGTGCTTGCAGGTGTAGCCAAATTGTTGGCTGTGGCGAGGCGAGGACACTTCAAAACAAAAGACCCACACAATTTATGCAAAGGTCTACGACTCTTTAAAGCCAATATTAGTCTCTGGAAGAGGTTTAACTTATAATCAGAAGCATGGTAATCACCACTCCACCACTACTACTGCCTCACCGAAATGCTGCTATCACTGTTGCTACGTTCGGTCTTGGTTCGTCATTTCTGCATCAATTAACAGTTTTAAGCTGGTGAGGCTCAGCCACTTTTGCCATCACCCGTCCGCTGCCTGCGTGCAGCTATGATTTCCTTTGACACTATCTTACGGTCTGTGGCCAAACCCAGGCTGCACATAAGGTCTATAAAGGCAGTTGTGAGATTGAGCTTGCACCCGAACTCACTGGTGGCATAGTCAAAGGGGAATGTGTGATGGTAGTTGTGGAAACCTTCCCCTGAAAAAAACAACAAAAAGAAAAGGCTTAGTTTTATGCTTTAGGTCAACAAGCTCACAGACATGAAGATATGAACAGTGTAGGTCATGATGAGGCTGATGACATCACAGTATTACAGCAGGGAGAGAAACAGTGATAGGCAGTGTGTGACTGTTATTTAATTTGATGCTAAGTTTGATGCCGAGTTATTTTTGCACTTGAAAATCTGTAAGGCAGACTGTGGTCTAATGTGATTTACAAGCACAAACATCAGGAGTGCTATTTCATGGTAACAGCACAGGTTAGTCAAGTAGAAGTCATATACATTGATAACATTGGGTGCATGAAATTCTTTAGATTAAGATAAAATGTGCTGTAATGCTGAAGTGATATTTTTGTGTTTGAAGTTATCATCAAACAACTGCTCTGATTGCTTAGGAACATGCAAGTAACAAAGAAAACATGTAACCAATCAAAAAGGACACAATAGGGCTTACAAAAGGTGTAAATTAGTGAAGGTGAAACATACTATAATTGTGCCAGGGCATTTTTTCCTTTGCACTAGAGAGCATTTAGTTCAGTGCTGGGCTACATTGCTCACAAGCTCATTAGACAAGATGGAGTGGACAGTGTTAAAGGATAATGTCGCATTTCTTCAAATCTTTCCTAAAACAACCGTCATGTGCCCAAATGATCACTGACACATGTTTTTCTTGCTATAATCATTTCTCATGTTGTGGCGATTTTCAAGCTCCTTCATGATGCACTTTCAATGTAAGTGGGGAGGAACAAAATCCACACAATTCCATGCAAAAATGTATTCAAATGTGTATTTGAAGTTAATATGAGGCTTCAGCCATCCAAATTAGTTTCTAACTTAATTTAGTTATTGAATTGCCTTTTTAGTGTCAAATTCCCCCTTTTCTGCCATGATCCTTCCACTGCAGCTGAAAAAGAAAACACTGTCTGTCGAGACACAAAGAGGGATTGTTTTACTGAAAAGACTAGCAGCTTCATATATGATTCAGATAAACCTTCAAATATATTTTTTCTCAAAATAAAGGCCATGGATTTTTCCCCTGTCACTTACATTGCAAATGCGTTTGAAAAGACTCTCTTAATGTTCAGTATGAACAGGAGGAATGATCACAGCGAGCAAAGCCTCTTTTAATGTTCATTTGGGTACCTGACTGTTGTTCTAAGACAGACTTGAAAACTTGTGAACTTATCCTTTAGTCATAATACATCTGCATGGAAAGTGTGTCAGAACGGTGCATTCTTGTGCAATAGCTTCTTAGTTTGTGAATTTAGAGCTGTTTTGCAGTCAACAATGCTCAGTGCTGTTTACAGCATCACACCCCCTCGGTGTCAGCCATCACAACAAGAAACAATGACGCAGAAAAAAACCACCAGTGCCTAACTCAACGACACGAGGTCAAAACCCTGAATATGGCTGGACTATGTATGACTACTGTTATGTAGCTTAATAAAATTAAATTTCATATAAACTGAACGGATTTTAATATTTCATTATTCATTATATCTACAAAACTGTGGTCATATCTGCAATGTCTATAAATATAGTAAAACACTAAGCTTCACACAAACAAATATGGCAGATTCAGTTGTTTGAGTTCATCTGTGGGACCAACATTTATCTTCCAAAAGGAATTATGTCATATATCAAAATGCTACAGAGACATTAGAGTCAGCAGTAAATCACCAAAGAGCTGCACAGATCAGTTCATTGGGATGACCTGACCTCACATCTCTAAAACGTCACAGCCAATTTCCAAACAGGTGTTATTTGGATAAAAAGGCCACATATTCAGAATTTAAATGGTTACTTCCTCACTTGAAAAATACAACACATTTAAGCCTGGCTTAAAACATCCGGTGTGAAATTAATTCTAGGATACTTTGCTATACTAAGTTTCGGCAGCCTTTGGACGACCAGTGATGCAACTTTATCACTTAGTAACTCAGTCAGTCAGTTCCAGACATTTGCATTTATGAGGCTGGCCCCACTTGAGCGGTCTGGCCAAAAAAAGTTAATAAACACACAACACAAAGTTGACTGGCTCTATGTTTCATAAGCAAAAATTGGCACAGCCAGCACAAAATACACATCAGCCACTGGATTACAAAACAGTCCCACTACAGACGCCCGACTGAAGCTTTGACAGAACCCCCACTGCGGTTGAAGACAGCTTTAAGCAAATGATGAAAACATCATTCAAAATCCCTCAGGCACAACAAGACACTAAACAATGCAAAAATGCTTAAATAGAATATGCATGCACATTATCATAGGCAGATAACAGTGAACATGGTGTTAACGTACCTATGGCGCTGAAAGCTACCAGTGGGTTTTCCCTCGGGTTAATGGTGAGGTCATAAGGCCTGTTGCCCCACATGTGTGCAGCGCTGTTGACCAGCCAGGTGGCATTGAGAACCATTGTGTATCTCAGGAGTCCAGGGACGAAGTATCCCACATGGAGGGATTCACCCCAGAAGTACCAGGGGACCAACATGGGCACCAAGAAGCAGAATATCAACACAGAGAGCTTGTAGTGCCTGAAATGAAGCAGAACAATGTATATCTCACACCAAATTCATTCTCCCCTGGGATGAAATAAAATAGATTCAACTTTTAAAAATGGTCTTTTAAAAGGTTAGACTGGCAGTGAATCTTTGTTGTATAAAGTGAATTTATTTGATTGTTAATATAAAACAAAAGTCTGCACCATCTTATTTCTATTGTTATGAGGGCAAATGTAAAACATATTAACATTATTATCTCCGAACAATTTGGATATCAGCACACAGTACACAGTTCACAGTTCACAGCAGGGCTGGGCTGGGCAATATATCAATATAATATCGATATCATGATATGAGACTAGGCATTGTCTTAGACTTTGGATATCATAATATGCCATCAGAGTTGTCTTTTCCTGGTTTTAAAGGCTGCATTATTGTAATATGATGTCATTTTCTGAACTTAATGGACTGTTCTAACTCTAGCTTGTTTTAATGCACTTTGTCATTATATCCACATTGCCAATTATTATTTACCAAAATATTCTGTGAAAGCATCAAGAATCATCTCTACATTATTGTTGCAATATCGATAGAGGTATTTGGTCATAAATATTGTGATACTTGATTTTGTCCATATTGCCCAGCTCTAGTTCACAGGGTCTTCTAATTGGGTGGCTCTGGTCAGTGATAATCCCTTTTGCGTGAGTGCAACACTGACAATCTGGGACTGCTTCCAGAGTAGCAGAAATGTTGACAAATGACCAGTCAGTGTGGACTGTGTGGGCATGCTACGATTTGATCCCTGGTGCAAAAAGCATCCCTTATCAGTAAATCTGCCCCTAAAGTGTTATCATGACCACAGTGACTCAGAGTATAACACCCTGTGTAGCTTGAGCAGATATAGCAATATATTCAGCTGCGACATTCAGTGCTGATGCAGAATGGAGTGTCACATTTTTATATTCCGTCTCACACTTGTAAGCAGTGTTGCCATTAGTATTATTATTATTATTAAACCATGATCATGATCATTCGCCAAGTGGTTTTAACTCCCCAAACACAATTTAGTTGCAACATTGTGATATTAAAATTTATTGAAAAACATGTAAAGTAGATATTTTTTGCAGATGTGTCCAGTAAGACTGTCCTGTAATTAGCTGTAAATAGTGACAGCAGCTGTTAGCATGTGGACTCATGTTATGGCTGTACTAAGACAACTGCAATAGAAGCGGTGACACAAAGTTGCATAAAAACAGTCTTATTGAATCTTGACATGGGTTGTCTTTGTTGTTTCCCTAGTTCAAGAACACTGGAAGTTTTCTCCTTCATTTTTGCTGCTGCAATCCTAATTGAATGAAATGTCAAGGGAGGAGTCCTAATTTAAATGCCCCCTAATGCCCTTTAACATTTGCGAAATCGAGCGAGGTATATTAGAGTAGATCCAGCCAGAAAGACCAATTTGACCTGAACATGCAGTAAAACAAAAGACAAACAGTGGTTTTCTCACCGTCTTTGTAACATGACAAATTTATCTGCCTTCAGGTCTGACAGGTCCAGTTTTCTACCCTTTTCAATGACGTCAGGGTGCTTGCGAACCAGCAGCCAACCGATGTGGGCGAAGAAGAACCCCCGCACGGCATTGTGGGGGTCTGCATCCGTCTCAGAATACTTGTGGTGGACACGGTGGTCTCTTGCCCACTCATATATGTCATTCTGTGCACACACAAATAGAAATGGAGAGAATTTGATGACGTCAGGGATCAGTTGGTTACAAAACAATACACAGATTATGTAATGATACTATTATGTGAAAATCATCCAAATTCTACTTTTTTGGTAGTAAATGCACTAAATGTGATCAATAGTAAGCATAAAATGGCTTAAGTATAAACACATGTGGAATATTTGATTTTTTAAAGTTTTACCTGAAAGGCCATGGAGTTGGCGATAGCGAGGAAGGCTCGCAGAGGGGGGGAGGCCTTGTAGGATCTGTGGCTCCATAATCTGTGTGCACCAGCGGTGATACCAAGAGCACTGATGAGGAAGCACACCGCAGCTGGGAGAAAGGGAGGGTGAAAAGGACAGACATTTAAGGGAAACTGTCACTAACACACTGAGATTAATTTTACACCCACGAGAGCAGAGTTACTGGGACACCATGTTCTTTCCATTACACCCCGGCCTCGCTGTCATGGGCAAAGTGTGGGGAGATGGGACGCTGGGAGCAGGCAGGTCTGCCTCTCACACTTTTGTTGTTGCAAAACTGCTGAATGTGTTTCTATGTGAAGCCTAGACAAGGCTACCCAGGATTTGAGAACCGGGGGCTTCTGGCTGGCAAAGAACATTCTGTTGTGGTGCCACGCAGTTCACAATGGGGTGTCTATGGGAATGGTGATTGTGCTTTGTCTTCGGCAGTGAAATAATATGCAGCTCAGCATTGCAAAGAGAGGGGAAAATTATGCAGTGCCAGAGTGGAAACAAAGTTGAGACTGTTCAGGAATTTGAGCCATGCCTCAATAGTCTACATACTGTATATAAGGCACAAATTCTATTTATTCTGTAAACAGTTTGGCTACAGGCTCTGAAATTCACATGCCTCAAATTTGGGACTTCCAACACATTCCAACAAGCCCAAACAGTTCACACTCAGCCACAGGTTTTTTAGCTCTGTAAAAGAGGGGCAAATATAGATTTAGAGGTTCACAAGCATGGATGTGTATAATGGAAATTACAAGGCCTGAGTGACTTATTCTCCATTATTCCCACTGGCATGACACCCCAGGCTGTGTAGCCTGCATGTACTGTAGTTTGCAATGATCACACTATATCAGCACATTCTGTACTCTGGCTGTGGCCTGCAGGGAGGGAAAAAACACACCAAAATGCAGCAAAGTCTAGGCCGTGATTATATTTACTGTAAATACTTACTCCAGCCAAGAGTTAACGCCGATGCGGAAGGGATGACGGTCACTCCATAAAGCGCACCGAAATGTAAGAGGGACATAAGTATGATATTTCTCCATACTAGTATCCTCGGCGGTTTGGGACCTTCTTTCTCTTTATAGGTGTCGTCAAAAACATCCTCTACCGTCGATGTTTCTGCCATGGCATCTCCGTTCTGTTGCTTGCCATCGTGATGATTTCTGGTTTCCGTTTCGGTCATTTCGCTGTAGGGGTTCTGTAACAGCAGTGCGCAGCAGAAAAAAAGAGATGTTGCTCAGTTGGTAAATGCGCACGGTGGGATGCAGAAACAGAAAGAGAGAGAGAGGAGGGTACGGCGGCTGGCAGTGTACATGCGGCAGCTAGAAATGTGCATTCACTTGCGTTTTATGTCCATTTGTAAATGGCTGCTTCACCAGGTTGCGCCTACTCACCGTGTGCTGAAGACACCACAGCTGCAGGGGATCCGGGAACTGAGAGATGTGGGTGCAGATGAAAATAGAAAAGATGCGTAACTGGTGCGTTATGGTCCCCGGTTACTGAAGTCCTCTTCTTATTTCCTATTCCGACGTCGTTTTAAAGCAATTGGTCGATGAAAAAAAATCATGCCTACAGCTCTGAATATCCCATTGGCTGTTTGCTTATCTGATGTTTACCACCATTCGTGACTATTTCCCCGTCAGTATTTGATCAGTCACTGCAAGAGCCAACTTTGTGCCACATGTTTCGAGGAAGCTTCTCAGTGTTGTCAAACATGCAGTATAGACAGTTATATATTTGTCTTCAACGTGACGAGTCATCACGCACACATCACGCTACTGTATGATGCAAATTGGGATCATGATTGAGTTTAAAACTTTTTGTGAAGCCATAAAATCATATTCAAAAGTGGAAAGACGTTTCACCCTCAGCAAATGAATGTGGAAACAGCCTGTGTCAAACATTGCACATATATGTACATTACACACAGTGAAACTCAAATATGCAAATGACTTTACAACGGTAGAACACATTTTTGAAAAGACAGGAAGTTCAATTTTTTCATTTCCTAATTTTTTCGTTGTGAATAAGTTAGAAATAAGACATATTACGATGGTGATTATGTTTGGCAGAGTTAGATAATGACATGTTTTTAAAAGAAACATGAAGGTATTGTTTTAAATGTTTATTTGTCACAAAGGTCAAAAGAGTAGCACCAAGGGTTAACATGGACACACCCATATCCTCTGACTGCTCCGGGGCTGACTAATCTGAAAATCATTCAAGTAGCCTATAGGGCAGATATTTTTAAAAATCTGTTTTGAGTTATATTCAGCATAGTTATTTAGATAAATCAGCCATGCATGCTACCAAAGTACCAAGTACAAATGTTGTACAAATATAACATTATAATGGCAAGATTGTAATTTAAAAAGAAAACATCTCATGAAGTTCAATGATGAAAAATCCTGAAGACCATTTGCTTAGGCTGAGTTTTCTTTTTTTGCATGCTGCATGTACATTACACATTTCTATCAAGTTCTGAGCCGTGTTTGTTTTATAGTTAGAGGTGACCAAGTAAAGCCACGTTCAACACACCCAGTCTAGCAAACATATCACATTACTGTATGGGACTTATATACTGTGTCTCTTTTGTTTTTTAAAGGGCTGATGTACTTTTAGAAATGTTCAAACAGAAAGTTGTGTCGTATAAGAAATTCACTGCCCCATCATTCAAATCAACATCTTGATCTAAATATGAATTTAATCTGATGAAACTCTGCAACGGGTTGAAACAAACGTCAACTCGTGACTCCATGATGCCGCAGAGCAAAGACAGTCTCTGTTTGAGTCATGGGCCTGTCAAGAAATTTGCATTCATATGACTGTGCCCTTTAGTTTGACTCTCATGTCACTTTTCCAAAAGAAGTACAGACACTGCAGTTCAAAAGCAATTTAGTGATTCTGCCAGTTAATTTTAAAACAAGTGTAGTCTGACATGGTTTGAACTTTGGCCAGAACATCCTAACTTTTGGTGGGCAGTTTTCTAGTAGAATATATGTTTTATAAATCAGCAGTCAGAGATAGAGAGGGCAGATAACTTGTTTCTCAAACCAATATGGTAATACTACAATGCAATGGTATACTTTCAAAATAATCAGCGTTTGGCCAACAAACCACAAAGATATGTTGCGACAGTATATCTTTTTCAAATCTTAAACTTCAGTGAAGTTTGACAGATCAAAAGCAGAACTGAGTAAAATGTGCTTTTTTCTATGCACCCGAGCACCTGGCAGTACATGTAGTTTGGTGTTAAAAAAGGTTATCTCCCAGTCTTGCTGTTGAACCTGACACAGCCTAGATGAGTCTGGCCATTATCACCTCATTACTCCACTCCAGATAAGAGTATGTGTAATCCCAAAGCCAAGGCCGCATTGTTTGCAATGTATGACCTCATATAAACAGTGGTAACCTCTCAGTAACTAAACCTGGCCATTCAAACTGTACACTTGTTATGTCATGACCCTTAGTAAACTCGATAAATGGGGTGAACCTAGGCAGTAATTGTTTAACAGCTGTTAGAGGGAAACTTTCCTTGAAGGGTGGCTCTGGAGGAGTTGAAATGATACCATCTGCTGGACAAACATAGGTAGTGCATGGTAGACAAAGAACAGCAATAGGACAAGACAGAAGATGGACACAATTTTATATACATACAAATGGATGGATGAATGGATAGATGGATGGATAGATAGAGAGATAGATAGATGGATACAACACGACACAAAAGTAGCACTGACTGCAGGACCTTTGCATTAGATTGCACTTTATTGTTCAGGTGTTTGTGTTACTCTGTCCACCGTTGCAGTAAAGCATAATCTGTTTAATCAGAATATCTCCATCATAGTGTTGTGTTTAAAGGCCTTGCACATGTACACAGGTGTTTTCAATCATAGTTAATTAGCACTCTGCTCGATAATGATACAAGTTCAACAAACTCTATTGACTAACAGACTAAATCTAAACAGGAGAGTGAGATAGTTGTCAATCTAGCTAAATTTGTTCATGTCCACACAGATGATTGGTCAACTGTTTTTTATCAAAATGATTAATTATTATTCATGTAAAAATGCAACACAATGAACTTTTCGAATGAGATTAATTTGAGTTTTCTTTTTATACCATCATAATGTAATATCTTTTGTGTTTTGGACTTTTGTTGAAGCACAAGTTGAAGATGTTACCTTGAGCTTTGTGAATTACTGACTTTTTTCTTATATTTTATAGACCAAATGATTATTGAAAAGATAAGCTTTCTGAAGTAATGAGAGTTGTTGAGGGGTTAACGCCCACCTCTAACAATGTATTTGCTACCTCTCAAAAAGTAGCACCAGTTCACAGTGTGGAGTATGCGGGAACATGTCCACAGGCACAGCCAGAGATGGAGAAAATGGCTCCCCTATGAGTTTCTTCTTTGGGTCAGGGGCACAACAAAGCTCCCTGAAGTTCCTCATAGCCTCTCCGTCCGGTTTACAGGAAACATAGACCAGCCTGCGGATAGCAGGTTGGTTTCGTAACGCTCTGATCACACGGTGATGCAGGCCAGCACGAGCTGGGTTTACCACAGCTGTAAGCCTTGCAGAGTTATACTGGGAAATAAGGCCAGGGAGTACTGCCTCCGCCTTCCCTGGGATAAACTCACAGTTCAGGACATTATTGAGTGCTGCGTTGTGTCTAGCATCTTCTACCGCCTGTTCTATGAGCTCTATACCAATAATTCGTTCCACTCTGGGAGATACAGTAATGCCAATAGCACCTGTCCCACAGCACACGTCTAGGAGAGTGTCTCCCACTTCTGTTCTTCCTCTACCTTCCTCCCAATTTGGGACACACAGGTCTGTAATTGTGCTGTAGAGTACCTGAGCAGCTGCCTGATTTACCTGGAAAAAAGCATCTGCAGAGATGCGGAACATAAAGCCCAAAACCTGTGAATGACAAAATGGCATGGGGACATTTAATAAAAACAAACACAATATAAGCATACATGGAGTTTTTCTTGCTTGACTAGAATTGCTGTTCACTCACTCATATGTGTTTAATCATGAGACATTTAAATCTGCATTTCTGTTAGTACAAAAAATTCTACCAACAATTAATTATCAAAAGAAGTATGTCAACATTGTCTGATACAGCTGAACAAGAGACTTTAAAGTTGGAAAATGTTGGAATATTTGCTGTTTACAAATTGAAGTCACTTGCTTGTCACTAACCTCCTCATAAATGTGTGGCTGGCCATGCAGGAGCTGATAGGGGGATTCCTCATGAGCACAGCGAGTCATGCTGCTCTCTTGGAAGAAAAGCGAGTCTAACTGACACACAGCCCCCGTACCTTGCGTAAAGTAATCCACCAGTTCAGCTTTATGAACCGCCACCTCCTCTGGGGTCAGTGTCTGTGGATGAAAGTACACTATAGCCATTGTGCGGCCCTCTGCATTGGTCCTCACTGTGATCTCTCTCCAGTGACCCCCAGTGTGAAACATCAGACAAGGCTCCAGGGAGGACAGGCGTAAGAAGTCCTGGTAGCATCGGGCTACCTGTTTGTGCTTCTCTGGCATGTTGAGTAGGTGGTCTCCGTTGACGCAGACAATGTTTCCACCCCTGCCAGTGCCCAAGTAAAACCCGACTGTCTTTGGATTTCCATCCACTCCTCTGTTGACAGAGAACGTAGACTTGTTGCGGTAGCCATCCCTTACTGGTGAAGGGAGGATAGGCAGAACAGGGAAGCTGGCTTTACTTCTGACAGGTGGTGAGGAGTGTGATAGGGAGTCACCTGAGAGATAACCAGAGAGCTGCGACAATATGTTCTCCTGCTGTTTTTGCTTGAGCTCAAGTTGCTCCTCATAGCTCAGCCTCCACAAAGGGGTGACCGCATCAGCCAACCTCTCCTCCCAGGATAGAGAATCATTCCAGGGAGGCTTCTTTTGACTTTTTCTCCACTTTTTCTTTGACGGTGTCTTACTCTGATCAGCTTGAATCGTATTATTAGATGAAAGTAACACACAACAAGTTTCCTTTATCTTGTGTTTAACAAATAACCTCATGACAGACCTGCTGTGTAGAGCTGCCCAAGCCATTCTGATTCAAAAAGAAGTCGATATGATGGTTGAATGTACTGCATATGTCACCAATGACTTCTAAAACACACCTTTTGCCCGGTGTACATCGGAGCATGCTGGGGGTAGCTGTCATGACGTGTTATTTACGAGCCAGATAGCTCCCCCTGTCGTCATCTCTAGGCGCCAAGGGGCAAGTAAACATTTCCGCTGTGTCGCGATGGACTCAAACAAGGACGAAGCCGAGCGGTGCATTAAAATAGCCCGAAATGCGATCAGTAACAACCAACCGGACAAAGCCAAGAAGTTTCTAGAGAAGGCTCAGCGCTTGTTTCCGACAAATCAGGCCAAAGGTACGTCGAATAAACGCGTTTTTAAGCCGTGGTTTGATGTGAAATGCTGGGCCATGGCTGTTAGAGCGAGTCAGCTAACGTTAGCATAAACCGTCTTATCGTTACACCAGCTGCTGCTTACCGACACTGGTATTTGTAGTTTTTTCAGCTCCACCACCCACAGTTTCTCTAATATATATGGTTGCTACTTGGGTTACATTGGTACCTACTTATTCGCAGTGAGAATGTTCATCCTTGCTATCAGCTACAGTGCTAATCGTTAGCTCACTATGCTCTTACATGTACTTAATAGGAAGACACTGATTTAAGCTAAGTTGTGTCCTTTATTGTTGTGGCTCCTCTTTTTCTTTACAGGTTTATTGGAGTCGTTAGGACAAAATGGAAAGCCGCCGGATGAGAATGGCAGTTCTATGAACGGAGATGGACCCACTATGAGGCATCGCAGCCCCGGAGAGGAGCCTGATGCATCCGCACAGAGGCCCACAGAGTCAGCCAAGCCTTACACCGCAGACCAGCTGGATGCTGTCAGAAAGTTAGTAGAAATTGTCTTAATTATAATGCCACCACCCAGCTTTGTACCACAATGTCTAATGAGGCAGTAGAGTTGGCATAATTACATGTCACTACATTAGTCAGTACCTACATCATGGAGATTTTGCAAAATATCAGTACAGTACAGTAATCAAGTATGGCTGGGTATCGGTACTCTATACTTTTAAGGTATGGATTGGAATAAATCGATACCAAGTATTGAAATGTCTCCAATCAAACGACACCTGAAATCAATCCTTTTTGCTCAAATATGACTATTTATATGGACTTGCGTACAGCCAATCAACGCAAGATACTACTAAATGCTCTAAAGTGTGGCTATAATGCACGCCTGTTACGCCAGATATAAAGTGCACCAAATGTGTAATGGTTATCGAATGTAGTGCTCCGTTGGTATTGGTGTCACTTTAAGGGTACGAGGATTGGTACTGGTATTGTAATTTTTTTAAACGATACCCAGCCCTACTATCAAGATATGATGATCATTTCAATCAGCTGGAGTAAGTTGAGACAAGTTCATCCCCCTTTTTAAAGTTCTGCCCTTAAAGTAATTATACTTTTTATTAAAAGGAGTTAAAACAAGTAGGTCAAATGAGAAATATGTAAAACTGACAGCAAGCATTTAAGATCAGTACTGCAGTCCAAATTGAAAATATTGTAGAGTTATCTGCCTCTGCCTTTTTTCCCACACTCAAGGTTCACACAGCTTTTTTTTGTCGGGTCTCAGTTGATCCAATTTGTTTCCTTTCATGGTTGCGGCATCTGGCAACCTGGGGTGTTGAATCGGCCGTCAACCTGATCTCACAGAAATGACCACAACCTCTTAACACCGCATTACATGGTGGTGGCGTGTAATGTGTTAAAATTACGTTCAACCACCACCATTACGTTGAGTAGGCAGTGGATGGAATCACAACACAGGCTAAAACAAAAAAAGATGTTTCGCATCCGAACAGAAATTTCAAAGGAGATCATACTGGCTGTGGTATTATAGTCAGAGCAGCAGGTATCTAAACTTAGTATGTTTCTTTAATATCTGATAACATATCATGGTTATTTTATGAGTTAGTACAGTAAATGATATTGCATATTAGTGCTTTTTAAACATAGTATCAACATGCCCCCAGTATTGTAAGAATATTTGGAAATGGCAAAATGCACCAAATAAAACCAGATTATTAGAAATATATACACTTTACTCCTGTTCACTGTTCACTGTGTGGCTACAGTTGTCCAATGTTTATTGGGAGCCAACAGCATTTAGAAACACTACAAAAGTGCACAAAGTGAATGTAATAGTCTTTAAATGATCATAGTTTACTTATTCATTGATAAGAAGAGTCATTACTTTTACTTTCATGAGGTATTTGATGTGAATATCATAGGTGACATATCTGTTATTTCTTGTGGTTTATTCCACAGTCTGCTAACCTTTTTTGTTTTGTTTTGTTTTTTTATTGCAGGATTAAAAGCTGTAAAGATTACTACCAAATTCTGGGCGTTGAAAAGACTGCGTCTGAAGAGGATCTTAAAAAAGCTTACAGAAAGCTAGCTTTGAAATTTCACCCAGATAAAAACCATGCACCTGGAGCCACAGAGGCATTTAAAGGTACATTAAAAGTAATCCCCTGTGCTTTGCTACATAAGACACATTAGTAAAACCTCACTGACTGCAAATATTTTCCTTTCTGTGGCTTTCAGCTATTGGTAATGCCTACGCTGTGCTGAGTAACACTGAGAAACGAAGGCAGTATGACCAATATGGAGAGGAGAGATCACACCCGACCAGACACAGACACCACCGTGATTTTGAAGCAGATATTTCACCCGAGGACCTCTTCAACATGTTCTTTGGCGGAGGCTTCCCATCAAGTAAGTAGAGGCCAGATATTGTTGTACTTTGGTTTGGTGGTATTAGTTTTCACATGCTACCAAATGCCCCTGTTACCACTTGATATGAGAGCGTCATTGATATGAATTGTCATGGCAATTCACCTCTTATGCTTGACCTCAATGAGGAGTGAAATGATTTCTCAGTACAGTGTTATCATACTTTCCTTAATGCCTATCGTGGGTTGAATACTCGTTTACCAACCTCTAGGAGTTCTGAGTTGTGGTTAACCCCACACGGACATGGCAGGATGTGCCTCAGCATGAACACATGTTCTTACAATCTTAGAGGGAACAAAAGCTTTTTAACCTTTCACACATGCATTTAGTTGTATACATAGTCTTACAATCATATCCGTCACAGCAAGCCAGGTCTGTTAACTGTGCTCTTTAAAACTAGAATGTTAACTTAATGGATTATGCTACTGGTATTGAAAGTGTTATGTCATGACATACAAATACTGTGTACCTCACAATGGACAGTTTCACAACTTTTAACATACATTTTTATATTGGCTAGATTATGCCAATGTGGTATGAAAGTAAACTTGTGTTAGATCTTCTTATTTTTTCATGTATTTATATTTTCATCTTCATGTAATTTGCTAGTAGGAACTGATTTGAAAACTGGCATCCTGACAACATTAGACTGTCAGGAGCCGCTGGGTCTGGTGTCATCAACTGCCACCGTTTAGTTTTTGCACCGTCTCTCGCACTGTTGGCTCCACTCAGTCCCTCATTAGTTTGGCTGATTCAGCATATTGACTGGGTCAGTGAGATAGAGCTGTCTTACTTGCTGTTCAGCCTTGTGAATCTTTTGTCATGACAAACTTTATTGTGTCTCATCAACATATTTTCCAATTTATAATACAAGCCTATGAGAAGACTGTTTTATCAGGTCAACCGTGGCATAAAAAATGGTTGTTCTTTTGTTTTGTTGGCTTCTCCATGTAGTTAATTTCCTCACTTGTGTAATGTAGATGTCATTTGAAGTTAACAGGCTGAAACCACAACTAAGGTTCTTATTAACTGGATCAGTCAAATTACTTTTATGTTTTACATATGCACAAATCTACCGATGGCCTGCTTGGTTCACTATGTTACAAATTAAACTCTATATGTAAAAATTGTTCCTTCTCTCTGGTTGAAGATGTGATTATCTGCGAAATAAGCTAGTGTTGTGAAAATCTGCATACGCTTAAACCTTGCTGGCACTTGGTGTGGCATATATTTCTCTCATGTTTAATCTTAATTTTCTTTTCTTTTTTTAGGTAATGTACATGTTTACAGAAATGGAAGAATGCACTTTGCACATCACAATAGGCAAGAAAGACGAGAACAACAGAGAGATGTAAGTCCTGCTTGTAATACTTCTGTTACACTTGAAATGACTATTGATGTGTGTGTATGTCTTGTAAAGAAACTAATCAAGTGTTTTCTGTCTGGATAGGGTGGCCTTGCTCTGTTTGTCCAGCTGATGCCCATCTTAATCCTTATTATTGTTTCTGCGCTGAGCCAACTAATGGTTACGCAGCCTCCATACAGCCTTAGCTACCGCCAGTAAGTGCATCACCTCTTGCCAAGCTCTTTGAGGTCATGTGAAGAGATCCCACTCCACTCACAGTTATTATGTCTTTTCTGTTACCTCAGGTCAGCTGGACATATTCACAAAAGGCATACATCAAGCCTGAAGGTGCCTTTCTATGTTGGGGACCGTTTCAATGAAGAATATTCTGGAAATAATCTGAAGAATGTTGAGCGAAGTGTAGAAGAAGACTACATCTCCAACCTCAGAAACAACTGTTGGAAAGAGAAGCAGCAGAGTAGGTCTACAGTAGGGCTGCAACTGTCTTTTAATGTTTATTAATTCATCTGCTAGTCAAAATTTCACAGAACCCAAGTTTACATATTAAATTGAAATTTAAAACTTTGTCCGACCACCAGTCCAAAACCCAAAGACATTGAGTGAAGGGTAAGAAGCTGAAACCAGTGAACTGTACTGGATTTTCTTGCTTTTAAAACTGACTCAAAGAATAAATACATTTTCTGTTGATTGATTAACAAACAATTAATTCGAGCTGTAGATTACAGTCCTGTAATTGTACAGTATGACACCTGGTTTGTTGTGTTCTTAAAACGAAATAACAGCAGTTTTGAGTTCATTGCAACAACTTTGAATTAATTTAACACTCAAATTTATATAATTTGAAGTTTCTGACATACTTAAATTGAGATGCAACATACGATTTACAGTTTTCTGTCCCTTTGATGCTTTCAGAGGAAGGCTTACTGTATCGCGCTCGGTACTTTGGGGATTCTGAGTTGTACCAAAGGGCGCAAAGAATGGGGACTCCCAGCTGTTCCAGACTATCTGAGATTCAGGTTATACTGGATGGCTAGGAATCACTAGCGTACGCCACACACACATGGGTAAGTTGCTTCAAACATCACAGCGACATCATAATTGCAACTGTATTCACTATATGAACTGCAAAAATCACTCACACTACATTACTGCTGGCATTACATTAAAAGCATTATACAATATGTTTGTTCATTGATTCAAAACCTTCTAGGCTGCTTTTGCAATTCAAATGCTAATCCATTATAGTCAGCATTTAGTCAGCTTAATTTTGTCCGTCAACATTGCATGGTAATACTTTGACAAGCAGTGACTCAAACCCGGTTATTTGAAAGTCAGCTGTATTGTCTCAGATGTCAGAATTTCCCACAAGCACTAAAGCTACTTGAGTGAACCACCAAGAAGAGCTTTCAAATCAAGCCCCACTCATAACTGCATTACCATGTGATGATGAGACTTTGACCAATGAAATAAAGGCAACTGATGGGTCACTGCTCAAGATTACTTATCTTGAGCAAGGGTCAAGTCCCTGAAAGGAACAAAAACCTTTATTCTGCCTTGAAGTTAGGAAATCAACAAACAGCATATACAGAGTTGCAACAAATAGATTTTTATTGTCAATTAATCTGTTGATTTATTTTCTTGATTAAGCGTTTAGTTGTTAGATCCATAAAATGTTGAAATGGTGAAAATTTCAATCACTGTTTCAAAATCCCTAGATGCAAGATATTCAGTTTACTCTGAGAGAGGACAAAAGAAACTAGAAAATATTCACATTTGAAAAGCTGAAATGACTCAAAACGATGAATCAATGATCAAAATAGTTGCCAGTTAATTTAGAGGTTGGCATTTAATCAAGCAATCAACTAATTGTTGCAGCTCTAAAAATATGTAATTTGAAATCTGTTGAACAGTTTAAAGCATTTTAGTTGCAGTAGTGAATTGTCTAAAACATCAGCTTATCTGTTTGTTTTCACAGCTATTAAACTGATACTAAACATTGCTCTAGTGATAGTGATAATGATTTGCAGACGTGCAGAAGTGTGTGTTTTTGAGGTGGAATCTAATCACAGTTAATCCTCTGTACTGCTGCGTCTCTCTTATTGATTCTTCTGGGGTTTTTTAGGTTCGTCTGTACTTGAATCTAATGAGAAGAAATTGGTCGGAGCCCACACAAATTGGAGCATCTTTCTGCAGCAAACCAAGAGAATCAAAATTGCCTTACACACAGTGGGCAGCAGACCTCATCAGGGAACCTCTCTGCAACTGTAGAACTGTGAGAAACTTTGAGTTGACTGCCGACATTTTCTGACTTTAGTGTCTTCTGGAAGGGTAAGAGTCCGCTGGGCGTCACGGTGGAAAGTAAGAGCATAGTTGTCTATTTGAACGGTTAATGAAGCTGCTAAGATTAGCTTTCTCTGTCCCAATCTTTGTGTTTTCCTTAAAAAATTTTGAGAAACCTCATGGCCTTCTCATAGACAGGTGTCTGAGCCGCTCACAAGGAAAGTGTGTAATTTTTATAGTTCTTACCATTGTAAATATCCATTTTACTTTTAACAGTGCAGGGTTTATTGGAGTTAACATCATTTACTGTAATGTTATTATGTGGATTTGCTTGTAGCCTGTTGGATCATAAGTATTGAAAATCATTGCACAAGTAAAAGTAAACCATATTTATTAAATTAACATGCTAAAATTGTATAAAAGTTTCTTTGAATTAAATTTGTCTGATGAATGACTGGTGTATATATTCTCTTTAAAAACACATTCAGGCACACACACACATACATATTTACACATTTATCTCCTTTTATGACATGTTGCTTATGAATGAGAGAACTATCACAACAGAGTACTAGAAAATAATTTATTTATTCAAGTAGTTTGTTAAAAAAACAAAGCACACACATTTCAAGTGATGATATTTGACTATCAAATACGTAAGCCATTCCCTTCAGGGTGTGACTGTACATTCATAGGTAAGACACTGACTCATGTTCAAACATGAATCTTTACTCATCAATTACCTGTAACCAAGTGAGTAGCTGCCATCAGACATAAGTTGGTTCCAGAGAAACCTTGTAATACAGTAACAGAGACCCTGTTAGTGCTGTTTCACGTTTGTAGAATTATATTTTATTACAGAGACAGTACTGGATCTTCGAATCTCTTCATGAATTGAGTCCAGCTTATCAGCAGCAGGAGTGCTTGCTCAGCAGCACTCTTCAATCAACAGCTCTCCTGAACAATACAGTTTCTTCTTGATAGCCCTGAAGGTGGTGCTCAGCTTCTGAGTGTGTCTGTGCATGGGAGACAATGGAGATCTCTGCGGGGAATTGCCACTCTTGAAGAGTTTCTGAACCTTTGGCCAAAGCCCACTAGACTCAAACCTCAGCACCAGGGTCACATGGAAGGTGGGGACCAGACTTGAATCCACTGCTATTTGATCCACAGTACATAGGGAGTCCTGGTCCCCTCTGTCCACACACAGGTCTATGAGTGCTCCCCTGAGGCCGCAGGGCTCACTGACAGCCAAGTGGAGCAGTTCCTGGCTGATACTGTGCAGAAGACAGTCAGGTAAGATGAGTTTTGAGCAGCCCAGGATGTGTGATGCATCATTGAGACTTTGTGTGATGGTGGTCACAACCTCAGTAGCCAGAGTCTCCTCCAGGGGGTAACAAAAGAAACTGCTGTCTGACTCTGTCAGGGACACGTCTGCTACAGAACCTACAAAAAAGAAAGACAGGTTAAAGTCTTGTCTAGCAGTACAGGATTCACTCTAAACATTGTATTCTGTTTCCTGCTGATAAAAACAGAAGAGTCATCTGTTAATGCATCTGCCCCCATTTTACCCCTTTGTGTTTGGTTAGTCTATGCTCGCTCTTTTTAGAAGTGCAAAAAAAGTACTGTGTGATTCCACCCAAACAAAAGGGCCTGACAAAAGCCTGCAGCACTCACCAGTTTCACTCCTGCTGCACTGATGATCTGTTGTGACTCTCTGACTGATCCCCTTCAGCTCAGTCAGCCTTTGCAGCAGACTGCCCCAGGACAGCCGCTGTGAACCCCTGTTGTCCTCCGCTGGGGATGGAGGAAAGCTACCGTCCAGGGAATGATTGCAAGAAAAAGACATTTTTAAAACAAAACCAAAAATATCTGATTGTAAAAAAATAACATAAAAAAAGTGCAAAGGTATCCTCAATCAGTAGGTCCCACCCCCCCTCCTGAGCAAGACCAGCTGGAAAACACACTCTGCAACAATGGAACAAAGCCTTAAATACCCAAGCCAAGAGACCCCGCCCCTTGGATTTCTTAACCAATGAGGCTGTAGCTCACGTCCTCAGCGTTCTACCCTGCCTGGTAACATTTTTGGTCCCCTTTGATGAGGCTAAGGCCAGACCCCTGACCGACCCCCAACCGAAAGTCGACCAACATAGTTTATGTTAGTGTTAAAAATAACAAAAGTGACTGCCAGATGCCAAATTAAACCAGTTCAATCTAGCTATCAACTTCCGCGGCTTGGACGGCATAAAACAATAAGAAGACACCCCCCTCTCCCCCTCCCTCGGTTTTATAGGAAGTTAGACAAAAATCGACATGTAAGATGACACAGCGGGGGGATTTATTGCTGTGAAAGAAAGGCAGCTTTTACTGACACGTATCGCACGTAGGCTGCGGGCTTGTCTTGAGATGCATCCAAACCAGGACTCAGTTTATAAAAAATGCTAAGAAGTGTTTTCAGAATATTCTAGAAATGATAGGAGCTCCATCCAGGTATAATGAATTTAGTTTTGGATACACAATAATGGCATTTTGTGATGATAAAATATAAGTTATCAGACTTATTAAAGACTCCTCCATTTTATGAAACAATTAAATGATAATAACGATTAGGCTAATTGGTGACTCTTCAGGTAGTTATTTTTGATATATTTTTGACGACGTTGTGTTAGTTTATTAACTTCTTTCTACAACCAAATTAATGTTTTCTTGCCAGAGAGACAAAAGAGGTTCATCGTTAAAACGTTTGTTCAGGGTTACGTGTATTTGGTGGTAGATGCGTTCAAATCATTGACTGTATAAAAGAAATAGCTCTAGACAATCTTTTTTTCCCCTTTGAGAACAACTCTCACATTTCTGACTCGACTTCAAACACGTACACACACACACACCCAGACCATCCCCCACCTCCCAAAAAGACTTGCTCAAGAGTTAGGCTAATTAAAGAGGCATCATCAACTTTTGCTTTAGGCTCTCATATGTTTACAGTGTGCTTGTCGGTTTTTTGCTAAACTACTTTCCACATCTGCAGGGACATTTATGATGCAAGTCATGCCATGTTGATATCATTGTTGCCTGTTAAAGATGATTTCTGTCTTCGTGTTGAATTTTTAAAAAACAAGGCTTGTCAGGGAGTAAAACATGTTTTCTAGACTACTCTAGACCCTTGAAGAAAACTGAAGCTACTTAAATTTATCTCTTCAAACTCACATTTCACACAGATCCCACAGATCTTGTATATTTCCATATATATGAATATCAATTATGTGAGACTGGGCAGGAACATATAGCATGAATAAATGAATGAATTAATGGTTTATTTTGGTCATATATTATAAGGAACAAAACTTGGTATGGGTATGCAACTGACATGACCAATCAATTCCACACAGTCATTGACAAAAAAGGAATAGGCTGAAGCTCAAGGCTTATTTTTGCCTATGCAATCCTTAAAATAACCCAGAATATCAGCAGTACAAAAGAAAGAAGGAAAAAAAACAAATGCTATTGACATAAAATGAATAGATAGATTAGGGATATTAGGATAGAAAAGATGCATAGGCTACAGATGTGGCTGAAGATATTGGTGCCCTTCTAACTTTCAAAAAAACCTAAACTAAATGTTCTCTGTATTAAGTTGAAACTGAATGAGGTATATGGTATCCATCAGTCTTTAAATGAAAATGGCATGGCCAAAAATATTGGTGCCCTTAACTTAATATCTTGTAGCACAGCCTTTGGAGGCAATAGGCCAAGCACTCTGTTACTCTGAAAAACAGGTTTCTACACTTCTTCACTGGTAGTTAGGCCCACTCCTGTTGAGCAAACTACTCTAGTTCTCTCAGGTTTGATTGGTGTCGTCTCCCAACTGCAAGGTTCAGCTCTTTTCACAGATGTTCAATAGGATAATCAGATGGGAGATCAGGGCGTATAGCAGGCCACTTCAGAAAAGTCCAACGTTTTCTTCTCATCTACTCTTGAGTGCTTTTTTGATGTATATTTGGGGTCATTATCCTGCTGGAAGACCCATGACCTGTCACTAAGATACAGCTATCTGACACTGGGCTGTATGTTTAGTTCAAAAATGCCTGGATAGTCCCCTGGCTAACCCAACCCTCAATGTCCGAGGCAGCAAAGCAACCCAAAAACATCACTGAGCCTCCTCCATGTCTCACAGTCAGCATGGTGTTCTTTTCTTTGAAGGCAGGTATGATTTACCATTAAGTTCTATTTTTATTCCATTCTTTCTTTTTTGTGTGTCCCTCTTAGAAGTAGGGTCTTCCTGGGTCTTCTACCACGGAGCCAATTTCGGTCAGACAGTGATTTGAAACTATTGTACTTTGATCTTGAAGATCAGCTTGGAAATTATTTGCCGTTTTCTTTCATTCTTTTCCAACCTTTCAGGCAATCCTGTTTTTAAATCTCAGGCCAATTTTCCTCTTGTGACCATGTCCAGAGATGTACAGTTCCCCGGGTCTTAAACTTCTTCATAAACAGTGCTCACCGGAGATTCTTTCTTATGCCATGCCAGTCTACTCTCTGGTTTTCCTTCTGGTTTCCATGTTCATTATTATGACAGAAGTGATTAATGTTCCCCTTTTAAACTGCTTGATAGATCAAAAACATCTGTGATACTAATTAAAACACAATAGTCTGCTTAAAGAATCACTGCAAATCAAGCTTTCTTACAATTTCTAAAGAGTATCAATACATTTGTCCTGGCAATTTTAGAGTGTCTTGTAGAATAAGCATGAATAAGCATTTTTGTTTTTCTCCTCTGCAAAATAAACATAGACATGCATTGATAATAAAGTGTCTTTTAATTTCAACACAGTTCATGGTGAATTATTTTAATAAAATGCAAGAGTATCTGTATGAGAAAATTGTTGTGGCAAATCATTTTGGGTAAAGAGTAATACAGAGAATATCCAGATGATGGCGCCACTGCACCACCTTTAAATGACACAATGGAGGGCCTACAACGAGCGTTGCGTGAGTGTGATGGTTTCATGTAAAATGCTTGAGTGCACCTATTGTTTTGAGCCAATGTACCCATGAACACACACATTGCAATGCATTGGTCCTTGTACACGTGCAAAAATGCATCAAAATTGGGTTTTTCTACATCTTTAATACATCTTTAATGTGTCTCTGCATGCTGTTTATGGATATGATATCTCTCATTTTAACTGCAGATTTGAGCTTCTACACTACAATGTTTTGGGGTAAAGCATTATTTGTGCCATGTCATGGAAAAAACATAAAATGGAAAAGAGGAAATAAAGCGTGACAGGCTCTGTGTTTTACAATTCAAACAGGCCTAAGAGAGCTGTTAGGCTGGCCTGCCTCAGGCTATATAATTCATGTATAATAAATCTACTACCAAATGGATTGTTAAGAATGGATTTTTTTTCTTTCTGGAGCAATTTGCTTTAATCTGAGGTGCAGCCGAGTGAACCTTTGCTGCTTTAATTTTTCATTCCGAAGACCTATTTGTCTCAGTAATTGGGGTAAAATAACCAGAGCAATTATGAGACACGAAAGTGGAGAATGCCACATATATATACACCTGAATGAACTCAGATGCAACCTTCTTCTCTAGACTCCTTTTGAATATGCTCATGTCGTTAATTAATTCAGTCAGGGGTAAAAGGGTCCCAGGGTTGTGTTTGCCAGGAAGTAGCTATAGCAACAACATGCTGTTGTGAGCAAATTGATCTTGCTGAGACGACTGAGATGTTTTGTTGAAGAAGCTGCGTTGGGACAAACTTGGATGCCTCATGTTTTTGTCACAGTTCATGACATGAAAAGTGTTGTGTTGGCAGCATTTGACATGATGATTACAGCAGAGGTAGAAATAAAGTTTCAAGGCACCTCAGTGGTAAATATCACACAGCCTCTCATTACTCTGTTATCTGAGCACTGTGTCTATCTAAAATAACATTTTTACCCATTTTGGCTTTATGTGCCTGCGTCACCTGAAGTTGGAGCTTGGACAGTGTTCCATTTAGGTTTTGATTTATTGCAGGAGGAAGCAGAAACAGACCTGCAGTCTCGGGGGGTTGGGGGGGGGGGAGGGGGGGGCACGAGAAACTGTGATGTTTGGCATGTTTTGCTGAGACACACTCTTTTTTAATAAAAGCATTAACTCTTTACTCACCACTTTCAAATGCACATGGAATATTAGCTTGATGCCAAGTCTTCATTTTTGGCCAACCTGGCATATTGGGCAGTGAAACATTATTTATGACCTAAAGTTTAAAGGACCAGTGTGTCAGATTTAGTGTGTTTGTTCATAAGTATGTTTTCATTAGTGTATAATCGAGCCCTTTATATCTCCATTGGGGACTTCATGGAGGCCACCATGTTGCACTGCCTTTTTTCAACAGTAGCCCAGAACAGACAAAGCAAACAATAGCTCTAGAGAGGGCGTTTAATGTTTTTCACAAGTTTTACAGCCACTGTAGGTTCTCCAACATGATTGAACCGGGGAAGATAGGGATAATCAGTTGGTAGGTAGCAATCCACAACAACATACTAGATGCCACTAAATCCTACACACTGAGCTACACTATCATGAAGAAACCAATCTAATTAATATCTATTTCAACTAATATTAAACAGCCTGGGTGAGTGAAGTCCATGGCCAAGAGCTTCACACCCTTTATAGTGGACTGTAGTGTTTTGATGTATTTATATACTGTTTCCTCTGCTTTTATTCACATTTCAGGAGACTCATATACTGTACTATGCATGTATTTACTGAATGAAAATGTATTCCCCTAGAACGAGGTATTACCATTTCTCCCTTTCAGACTACAGACTTGACATAAAATACCCAAAGGAATAGGATTATTTGTAGTTTCCATTTTGTTTAGCCTTGCCTGTGAATGAGCCTTATTATTGATATTGATTGAATGTCATTACGCAGAGAGGCTGCATTGCTAAGTGATAGGTGCCAGAGTAAGGAAGTTGATGCATAGGCTACACGATGAACTGTAACCACATGACATCAGATGGCAAAAAAGATCCTTATCATTATTTATAAGTACTCTTACCGTGACTTGGACCTGAGTGAAGCTATCTCTCATTTTAGAACCATTTAGAATGAATTATTTAGCAGTGCTGCCAATGTTATGCTTTTTGTGTTTGGTTTTGAATTAAACAAGACCGGGTGGGTTGTTGTGACTGCTCTCTGAATCTTAAATTGGACTGAATATCAGCCATGTTGACCATATTTTACAGGCCTGACAGATACTAGATGCAAATTATAGACTGTGTTTTTTAAACTTGATTGATTGAATTGGATTTTTTTGAGTTTTGTGAAAAGCTTTGAGATCATGATGGTAGACACTTGACTGAAAGTGTTTAAAAATCAATTATCTAATGTAAGATTTTACCTGAGGGTTTGTGCATAATAGACACTTATAGGCATATAATAAGAAAAACAAATACAGAAAATAGATTTTTCAAACAAAACATGCTGTATAAGGACCAGTGTGTAAAATGTAGTAGCATCTAGTGGTGAGGCTGCAGATTGCAGCCAGGTGAATATCCCTCCAACTTCCCCTGTCCATCCATGATGTAGGAGATCCTACGTGGCCACAAAATTTGATGAAAACAGCTTTCTATTGTCAAATTCTGCACAAACATCATTCTGCAAAGTGAAGCTTAAACGTCCAACTGAAGTGAAGGGCTTTAATGAAATGGCCAACATCTTTGAGTATGTATGCAGTCTACAGTCGGCTTGTGGCCCCTGGCAACTTGTATCTAGTCATATCATGGCGTTGTTTTTTATTACAGCGGCCTACATGTTTTCTTAATAGGCATCATCTGATATTTACATGTCTTCCCCTGCAGCCATCATCCAGCCATCACAATTAGATTCCCTCCCTTTGCTTGACACAGACCTGGGGAAACCACGTTTACATGACTGACAGAGGAGCATATTCTTTTTCCCAGTTTCCCAGCTTCTCTATGGTTCTGTGACTCTATAGGATTACTCAACCCTTTTTTACCTTCAACTTGCTGCTATATATTAGATGAACAGTGGGCCTTCCATTTTTTTGTCCTCCTTTCTCTGGATCCTCACTCTCTTATCTGTCACATCACATCCATCTGTGGGTTCATGACCTGGCATGTGCTTGACTCCCAGTGCATAAGCTTCAGGGATTTCAACTAACACTGTATGTGCCTTAATGATGCATAATGTTAGGCACACCGCAATTTTACTTCACTTGACTCATTGCTCTTAGTTTGATTATTGTCAGTGAGAATGTGGCCTCATCATGACTACACACAGCATTAGTTATTACACAGTGAACATGTGCAGTCCAGTCCAAACCAATTTATGCAAATGTTCTGCTTTTGCTCATCTAAGACTAGTTCTGTGTTGTGGAAAATAAGCATACATGTATTGTGATTGTGTCTGGATAAAGACATGCCCTGTTGCTTTCAGACACTCAGTTTATCACATTCCAATATCTGCATAACACTGTGTGCATCTGTGTTCAATTTAAATAACTTTATCTCTCTTCATAAACTTGATTGCCTTCAGCTGAGAGATTAGACTATACGCCCTATCTTGTGCCTGCCTTTATTAAGAGGGCCTCAAAGACACTCTTTTCAGGATGAAATAAAGAAGGCATCAGTTAATCCAGCATTTCAATTACAAGCTGTCATTCAGTCTGTCTCTCAGGGGACTGGCTGAGGCTGCAGCAGGGGAGAGATAGAGTCAGATAGTATGGCACAATGCAAATGCTCTGCTTCCCAGTCATCCATCAGAAAACACAGACATTATCTGTAGGACATCTTAACACAGAAGGGCAGAGATCAACAGCATACTAATCGACACAAACGTGCTTGTTGTGTTGTCTATGAATCAATCCAGGTTTCTGAGCTACAGCACAGACTTTATGAAATATTACTATCCTTTTTTTCCACAGGTATGTCTTATTGTAAAAACAACACATGTAATACCTGTGTAGTTTAATCAATGATCAATTTACTTAATTCCAGACCACAAGCTCGTAATAGCCCTGCAGCTAATAGTAAATCATTTGTGAGTCATTAAATGTTCAGACTGTGTCAGAGAGGTGTAGATTCAACTCGGTGGTAGAAGGACCTCATACACAGCAGGCACATTCAATATCAGGATATAAATAATCACATTAATTATGGGCAGCATGGCATGTAGGTGTTCCAGTTCCACATTCCTGGTGTTTGGTGTACTGGCTCGCTGGGAAACGGAAATGGGTCAAAAGGGAGCTACCGTTATTAGTTACACGTGTGCTTTTCCTACTATGACAAAATATCTGCTGTGAGAGGCTAAATCTAAACCTATTGACATCAGATTGGCCGTTATTGTCATTGTACAATAAAATCCAGGTGAATAAATAAATCAGTAATGTAAGTTTGTTACATTGTGATAAAAACATAAACCCAAAATATTGTTTTGTATTTGGTCAAAAAATATATCTATGGTAGGTAAGTCTATGATGGTATTTTGCATACAGTTACATATTTTGTGCTCGCGCAAGTGCATTATGGATTAATCATTTGGTCTATTAAAATTGAACACTGTTTCCTAAAGCCCAAGGATGGCCTCAAATGTCTTTTTTTATATTCAGTTCACTAAAAGACTCAAATCTACCAGGGGGGAAAAAAAATCCTATTTGGAATTTGGATCCCCCCAAAAAAGACTCAGAACGACCAATCCCTTATCAAAATAGTTGGTGATTCATTTTCTGTCATTGCAACTAGCACAAATCCAAGGAAATAACATATCTTGGGATCTTTTAAGGTTTTGTTGTGCACCTTTCTATAGTAAATGATTTGTTGATTTTACAATAAAAACAAAAATTCTTTGTTTTTAACAGAATAATTGTCCCATTTCATCATACCAACTGTCCAAACCCAAACCCTGGGTGGGGGGCACTGCAGGGAGTCTTGGGAGGATTTATAGAAACATACAACAGTGTGCACCAGGATTGACCATATCTTCAAATAGTCTCTCTCTCTCTCTCTCTCTCTCTCTCTCTCTCTCTCTCTCTCTCTCTCTCTCTCTCCCCAGCAGCAGAAGGAGCATCCTATAGGCTAATCACTTGATAGTTTTCATTCCAGCCTCAGCATCCTCCTCCTTCTCCTCCTTCTCTCCTAGAAGAGGACAGCCGGTGCGTGTCAGGTGTTTTTTTTGTTGTCCGCTACCATGGTGGAAATTACGGATATTGTGTGCCTTCTCGCCCCGCTGGCGATGCTTGTGGGCTCTACCTTCCAGACCGACGTGAAGACCGTCAAAGAGGCGGAAAAAACGGGGAATTTCATGGAAGACGAGCAGTGGCTGTCCACCATTTCACAGTACAGCCGCAAGATCAAGCACTGGAATCGCTTCAGAGACGTAAGTCCGCCGTGTTGACTGAAAGATGCCCGGTAATGCGGTACAAGATACACTGATTGGAGAAACACTCACTGCCATTTAGAAACAGTAATAATAGTTAAGACACACTTCATCAGCCTTGGAAGACACACAAAGTTGACGCTGTTGTTTATACACAACTCACCGGAAAGCTTTAGACTGAATGTTTTACAATTGAGAAAATATCCCAAAATGATCAGTGTACAGGTCTGTTTCTATGTGGTTCAAATATACATTTATGACATACAGTTGGTTTAATGTAATAAGAAGATAGCCTATAAGAAGGAAGGATTGTGTTTACAATGTTCACAACATGCCTTATTTTCATGAATGCCATCTCCATGTACCTTACATTTTGAACCTGATTTGTTGTTTGTTTGTTTGTTTTCTTTGTTTGTTTTTTAAGAATGGCTCAAACTAAATGGTATTTTATGTGAAATGTATAGTTTGGGAGAATGGCACATGCCAAACACCAACTAAACATTTTACTTTTCTAACTTCTTCCTCAAATTCATGGTTTCCACTGTGATATTTAATTGGAGAGGTCAAATAAAAGGAGGCAAGCTTTTCCAGGGATGTCAGGTGAAAAGAAAAGCCACAGCTGCAAATAAACACTGTATATAGGCTATTGCTGTTCCTATTTTTAGTGTATAGGCCCTTTTTTAATTAAGCAATTAATGTTTTAGTCTCAATTGCACAGCAGGAGCAGTATAGACCTATTCCATCATACTGCCTCTAATATGGGTTACCTCAGGATGTGTTTCTAGACTTGTCCCGGGAGATTTCACAAACAAGAGAATTAAGCAATTAGAGCAGAGGGGCGAAGATTGATTGATGTGAATATTCACCTACTGAACAGACCGAACTGGGTTGCAGGGATTGATTGAAGCCTGCAGGGTATGCATGGTGATGTATTGCTGTGTCTGTGAATGTATGGATGTGGTTTTGCCTCCAGCACTGTGAAATGATTACTAATGATCCGAATAGGATTTGGACAATAGTGCAGCAGGATTATGTTCCATATGAATCCTGTTAATTGGGTTTTAATTGATCCAGTGTGGTTACTGCTGCATGTGATAGATATCGTTATTGGATTTGAAATGTGAGCGTTGGCTTCAGCTTCATTTATAGGAGAAGAAATTCCAGACCTTCTCAACAGGAGACGGTGAGAGAATAACCTTCCCAGAGAAGCTGTGGTGTCATTGTTGATCAGCATTCACACGCCTCCTTAAATCGTGGGTCATGGATGTCCATGAAGGAAAGGTGAATGTGTGTGAAAATTGGCAGCCACCCTTCAGGGCAGGGGGGCGGGGGAGTGGGATTAGTTTGACTGTGATTGCTTAAAGAGTACGTCCTCTGGAGTCGTACTTAGGTAAGTAATGAAATTGTGGGCATGGAAAGATTAAGTCAGAATTATTGCAGGATTATAACTCACTGGATGCTGCTCTATATTTAAGCTTTGATCCAAAATGATCGTTAGGGCAGCAACTTCACTCTGAAAGCAGCACATGACAATTGATTGTGCTAACCCCCCTCCCCACTGCCCTCCAAGAGAAAATAAAAACACACACCTGGAGTATGTGGAACATCCTGAGATATAAATGGTTAAAGTAGAGTGGGATCATCTTCTCAACATTGCTTAAGGGTTTTCCATTAAGTTTAAAGATGTCACTTGCTCTGCTTTTCCTGTTTTCCCTCAATTTAACATCAAAGCTGCTGAGAAACACATACAGCCCCCTACAGTTCCTCACTGTATCTCTTTCATGATCATTATTCCCAGGGGTGATTTTCTTTGTGTGTGTGTGTGTGTGTGTGTGTGTGTGTGTGTGTGTGTGTGTGTGTGGGCGCGCACATGCATGCATGATCGTGTCTATACTTGTGCAAGTGTGACTGCAGGGCTGTGTGTGTGTGTGTAAGCTTTCACACGAGCATGTATTTGCGAGCGTGTTAAAGGGCAGGAGTGGTCGTGTCTCTGGTGATGATGATGATGACAGGAGAAACATCAGAGAAGCGAACCACTGAACCTCCTGAGGGAATCGCCAATAGAAACCACTTTGATTTCAGCTTGCTGCCGTAGCAACAGCAGTCTCTATGTTATGGTGTTGAAATGGAGCATGTTTCTCTGGGAGTTTGATGACTCTATCTCCTCACTAGTTCTGCTTCAGGCTGCAGGAATAAGTGGAAACATCCTTTATTAGCATTTTTCCCTATCATTCAAACTCAACACCCTTTGTGCAACTAAACAATTATTTTTTGATGATTCTTAATGAGAGCTTCTGAATCTTCTATAATATTCTATATAATCAACCTTTGATTAATGTTGCATCATGTTGGTCTTTGAGCTGGAAAAAGAATTTGAACTGTAAAATGAGTGCAACGGTCAAGTCTCTGGGAATTATTTGGTTGATGTGTAAAGCACTGCCAACGACACAGTTATAGGTATTCAGATTACACAAATTGATGTTGACTCGCACAGTCCTCCGAGACCAGAACGTTGAATATTAATCCAACACTGGAAAGCAATAATCAAAGCTGCACAACATAAAAGAGGAGCTCTTTCATTCTCTCTTTTGCATGTACACAAATGCACACACACACACAAACACACGCATATAATACATGCACACAATACATAGGCTCTAGAACGACACTGTAAATATTTCATATCTTTTCTCTCGCCAAAGCAAAAATGGAATAAGAGGCTCTTTCGATTCTAATAAAAATAGCTTCCACCACTTCAATTCAATCTATTTCACAGGAAGACAAGGGGATTAGATTTAACAGTTACAGTCAACAAATAATAGCATGGGATACCTTCAATCCTTTAATCTGACAGGTGCACTCAACATTTCATTCCACTAATGCACCAAATCCAGTGTACAAAAAAAAGAACATAGGGAAGGCAGTAATGGTAACTGAATGCAGAGTTGTTATTATAACGCCAAGGCTTTGACAGTTTTGCCCCATTGTTATGATAGATTATGATAAAATAGTCACTTTTAGCAAAAATTGACTCAATCTGGATTTATTTATGTCTATTTACTCTGATTTTCAATATGTTTGACATAAATTTTAATTAATCATCACAACCAAGACATCTTATTAATAATGAACTTTACATATGGAGCTCAAAAGAGAATCAGCTCTAATGGATGGTTGAAAGATGGAGAAATACAGGAGCTACAAAGACATTGCAGATATGAAAATAAATTAAAATATTTTTTGTAGATTACTTTCCTGTTGATTACATATTTTCACTTTATGGACAATTTTAAGCACATGCAGAGAGATAAATGTGATTGTCTGTGTTATGTACTCTTCCAGATTGTCCAAATATATTCCAAGAAATATATTCAGAAATTCTGAAACTCAATTTCAGGGACAATTAGAAGTCAACTTGGGCCTGTATGTTTTAATTTTAGTATGAAATTAAATGACTGCAGACTACTGCATTTTATGCATAGCAGATCCAATTTGGTGTGTCTACTAAAGCCAAATCAACAGTAAAGTCAATTCTTTTTTGCTCAACTTGTCTTGTAAAAATTATGCTGTCCATGAATTTGCCAAGCCGTGAAATTGGGCTGATGTTTTATTCTTGTGGATAAAAGATCAACTCGGGTATGTGCCTCAAAATGGATGATGCTTAGAACATGTATTGCAAGTTTAGCCAGCATGAGGATGTTTATTGCTGCCATCCATCACACACACCAGTATGAACATGGCACAAAGGGCACTGAGTTTATGATGTGATTTTTTTTTTCAAATTCAATTTAATTTTTTCATTTTCTCTGCTTTCTTCCGTCCCATCCTGCACTGTCTGTGCCTGGTACATCCTTATCTTAAAACCACACGCCTGTGCAGTCACACAGCCCTGGACCACCTAGTACCAACCCTGCCCGCACCTGCTATTCATTCAATTCATTATTAATGAACAGAAAACACTCTGTGCCAACACAAAAACATCAGATCCCTCGTCAACACTAGATGAAATATGCAGAGTGATGGAAGCACTTGGGGCCATTTTTTGGCAGTCCTTACTATGACATGATGTTCTGTTCTTTTGCACCATTTTGGCAACACTTTACAGGAGGTTTACTTTTGCTACTCATATTCTCCTGACTGATTTTGACCTCTTGTGCTCTTAAACTGGCTTCAATCCAACAGAATTTTAATGTTTTGTGATTGCGGTTACACCCCTCAGTGCTTCTTTTTATTATTTCACCAGCATATGAAACATAATTGTGGATAATGGCATCTGTAACACCGCAGCCAAATACTCCATTAAAGACTATGCACGCGAACTGTAAATTATTATCACTAGCCATACACTTAGTCTGGCTTTCTTATCGCGCAGACAGTCCCTGCAGAAAGCCACAGCCCTCTGATGTTAGAATAGACTGCTACTGAAGCATTAATGTTATGAGTGATGATAACAGCTTATCAGGAATCCATTATTCTATCTAGTCATGCTTTGTTCTGGCAAGCTTTCCTTATCCAGATTCTCTGAGAGGCTGCACAAGTCTACAGCTCTGTTGGTGATGCAGATGGAGTGCATCTCGATCACCTCCGACAGTTTTGGGGAGAAATGGCTCAGTTATTCTGGGTTTGGATGGACTACTGGTGCGCTGTGGGGTGTTTTGGCTGGCTACCAGAGGCCTAGGTGGGCTGTAATAGAGTGGAAGAAGAAAAAAAAAAGGAAACAGCCTTTCATCATGCCCCGCTTGCTCGGCTACAGCTGCTTCCCACTGCAGTACAATTGCCAGAGCTGAAGGGCACAGGTGCCGCAGAGAGACAGGGAAAGGATTTTCTAACCAGTGAAGGAAGGTGATTAATATCAAATATATTCACCAACACAGTTGTACACTAAATTGAATCTATGCGTCATCACCCAGAGCTTTCCATACTAAGTGTGACTAATAGCTGCAAAAGATATGTTAAAGCATTGCTTTGTACAACAGTCTTCTTCACAGATGCCAGAAATCCCTGTCTGCCAGCAGTTGCATCTCAGCATCTCACATGCATGACTTCTTGGAGTGACCCGCTTCTGTTTTGGCTACACCTGGGAGTCTGTTTGCCAAATAGGTCATTTGCTGCTGAGTACTGACATCCAAGAGTCTGCCTGTAATGAGCCCTTACTTCCACTGTCCTCTTGTAGTCACAAAACCTAAATGGTCAACAATAGTCACTGTGTGTGGCTTCTGAGATCTGTCAAGTTGCTTTAATAAATCACACCTTTTTACTGTTAAAACTAACAGTAACTCAAAGTGTCAGCAGATGTCCCTAAATGCCACACAAGTGTTTTTACCTCTAGGCTTCAGCCAAACAAAGTCAAAGCCAATGTGAGATCGTGTGTGTGTGTGGGGGGGGGGGGGGGGGGGGGGGGAAATAATAGACCTAGTCTGGATCTTTTTGCACCTGAGACTGCCTGAGAATGGGCTTGTTGAGAAAGGGTTAACTGTAATCAAAAGTGGAAAAATATCCTTAGATACATACACACATACAGAAAGTCTCTGGAGCTAGCATTCTTTTATTGAAAGGAGCTGGTCGTTGAGAAGTTGGTTAGTATCAGTTCAAGACATGACATGACTACTGTTGAAAAATTACATTTATTAAATGCCAAGAAATGCATACAAACATAATGAACATAGCCTAAATTTAGAAAGTATATGTATAAGTGTTTGATTTGGATTAAACTGGATTTGTCAGAAATAAAAAATATTGAAAGGCCTTCATACAGTAGCTCATTTGAAACAAGAAACAAAAACAAACACATGAAACTATTTAAGGAATTTTTTGCAGCTTGAGATATGAGTAAGTCTGTTGACTGGACAAGTCAGGCACGAGACATGACATCAGTTTGTCCAGATTTCAGTCCACTGTTGTTGCATAATGCAGATCTGATTGTTATTATCTTATTCGATTCCATTGTTTTAGACTCCTCTGTCTCAAATAAATGCCAGATTCTTATCCTTCTTGTAGCCCCGACCAAGGCAACTTCATTGATTTTCCATTGTTGTATGAGTCTTTTTTTTCACTCAGGCTCCATGTTTTCAGTGAAGTGTGAAGGTTCTCGCTGTTTTGTACCAGATTCTCCTGTGAGTTGCAGACTGTTTTCTTATTCCCCGCAGGGCCCTGAAAGGCACAAGGGCGGATTTTATTTATAGACAGTGAGTACACGGCTGGCATGAGTGCACATAGTCTTTGTGGACTAAGTGTGATTTTTATAGCTGTATCTGTGTGTGTGTGTGTGTGTGTGTGTGTGTGTGTGTGCGTGCGTGCATGCGTGCTTGCATGTGGACACACTGCAATATTGCAAAGCTGAGGATAAAAGCAGGTTCAACTGTATGAAATATTCTGTCAAATTCAGTGAAACTAGTCAATTCTTTCGTCCTTTACCTTTGACTTTGTATCCAATTAAATGGAAAAAGCAATTCCGCGGTTACATAATTGAGTGCAATTTTCAGCCAGCCCATGTATTTGACCTTTTATCCACCCTTTTCTGTCACAGTAGGTCTGACAACACAAATGAAAAAGGGGATTTATTATTATATTGAACAATATCTTGAGCACTGTCACGCAATTCAGTGTAGATGTAAATTAATATTTTGTCCCATTAGTATGAGAGATGTTTGGACCAGTTACACAGACAATTGGTCTATTAATCTCTTAAATTATGTTTAAAATGAAAATTGAAATCTATCTGCAAACTAGAGCATTAGTCATAATTAATTTAAATCTGTTTTTCAGGGGAAACAGTCACCATGGTTTCGATTTTTCTACTGTAGAGTCCAAAATCACACTGTCCTTTTTATTAATGTTATCAATACTATAGAAAATAATTATTCTAAAAGACAAAAGAAATGTTAATAATAATAATAATAATAATAATGATAATAATAACTTTATTTATATAACAACTTTTAAAAACAGAGTTTACAAAGTGCTTTGACAGACAAGGCAAGCAGAAGCATTATAATAAAAAAAAATAAAAAAAAGACACAACACAGAGAGTGATAACAAGACTGACATTGACAAGATGAGGGTAGAGGACAATGGAATACAGTTGGAGATAATGAGGATATAAAAATATATTAAATAAATAAGACAAAATAAAAATAAGATAAAATAAAAGACAGTAGCAATAAGCAAAACGAACAAAGAAGCAAATGACATCACATAAAAGCTGGTCTGTAGAAATAAGTTTTGAGAAGTGATTTAAAAGAATGTACTGAATGTGCGAGCCTTATTTCCTTGGGCAGGTTGTTCCAAAGCCAAGGGGCCCTGATGGCAAAAGCACGGTTCCCTCTAGACTGAAGCCTTGACTTTGGAACCACCAGAAAGGCCCCACCCGAGGATCTAAGGCTGCGGGCCGGCTCATACGGAATCAACATGTCAGTTATGTAGATTGGAGCTAGACCCAGACGTGCTTTAAAAGTGATCAGTAAAATCTTAAAATCAATTCTAAAACGAACAGGGAGCCAATGAAGAGAAGCAAGGATTGAGGTGATGTGATGTTGTCTGTTAAAACCAGTAAGAAGCCTAGCTGCTGCGTTCTGAACCAGTTGGAGGTTAGAGACACATTTGAGGTAACCCAGAAAGGAGAGAGTTGCAGTAATCTAAACGGGAAAAAATTAAAGCATGAATAATTTTTTCCAGGTCAGAGTGGGTGAGCATCGGCTTGAGTTTGGAGATTGTTCTTAAATGTAAGTAACAGGACTGGACAGTTTTTGTGATATGAGGAATGAAACTTAATTCTGAGTCAAACAGGACTCCAAGATTTCTGGCAGTGGGCTTAATGTTCGCGGACAGGGGACCAAGACTGATGGGATTTTTTGTATTTGGGGGATTGAACAGTATTATTTCTGTTTTTGAGTTGTTAAGTTGAAGGAAATGTTATGCCATCCAACAGTTGACATCATGGAGTCTACAGCAGCAGCTAGTCTTCTTAGGTCACTGGATCTCAGGGGAAGGTATATCTGTTTGTCGTCTGCATAGCAATGGAAAGAAACATTGTGTCGTTGGATGATTTGGCCAAGTGGGAGCATACAGATAGAGAATAAAATTGGACATAACCCAACTGTGTCAATGACTTCTTTGAGAAATTTTGAGGGAATGACACCAAGGCTGCACGTGGTGGGCTTCATGTGGGCTATGATTTCAGTTAAAAACAGCAATGATATGGGTTTAAAATGACTAAAATAACAGTGAATGTCTCTACTGCTATGTAAAACCTGGGCTGGGGGGTCATTTGTTTTTACGTATGTCTAAGACTTTTTTGCTAAAAAAATCTAAAAAGCTCTCACAGGTTTCTTGTGAGGCATCGATAAAATGACAGGGGGAGGGGTTGATGACAGAGTCTAAAGTTTGAAATAAAATTCTGGGGTTAGAATGATTTGCTGAAATCAGATTAGAAAAAAATGATGTTTTTGCCTGTTTAACTGCTCTTTGATAAAACCTCATAGTGTCTTTCCACATTTCATAAAATACATGTAGACCTGTCTTTTTCCATTTACGTTCAATTCCCCTGCAGTCTCTCTTTAATTTTTGGGTGGCTTCAGTAAGCCATGGTTGTTTTGATAATTTCGATTTTTTTCTTCTTATGGGGGGCAACAGAGTCCAGGACGGACTTACATGTATGATTAGAAAAGGAGATCAGCTCCTCTGTATTAAAATGAGGATTAAAGGCAGTTAAAAAGGCAGAAGTAAAAAGCTCAGAGAAGTTGCTAGAAGACATATTGTTAGAGAAGCGGTGGTGGACATGTGTATTTTGGTTAAAAGCTAATTGGTTTAAAACCACATTGAATAAAACTGCTTTATGGTCGGACCCACAGATATCCTTAGTCTCAAATTTTTGGGGCTGAGACCACAGTATAAAACCAGATCTAAAATGTGACCCTTGGAATGTGTTGGTTCATGAACTGCCTGGGTGAGGTTAAAAGACTCTAAAATGTCCATAAAATCACTTACAAAAGTCTGAGCGGGGCAGCAAACATGGATGTTAAAATCACCTAAAATGAGAATTTTGTCATACTTGGACATAAAATGAGATAAAAGCTCAGCAAACTCTTGGTTAAAAGTGCAGTTTTGTTTGGCAGGTCTGTAAATTATTACAGTTAAGTTCTAATGTATCTTTCAACTAAAATATAGGCCATTGCTTTTCAAATGCAAATAAGGGATTTTCTGCCATTCTATCTTTATCTGTTCAAACCTTTATTGAAACAGGTCTTATTGAGATTAAGAACACTTTTTCAAGAGATACTTGTGCACAAGGATTAATAAAGGAGCTTTTATGTTTTCTGAAATGTTCAGAGCAAATTTTTATTTCAACATTTTTGTACATTAACATTGTACATTTGTTGAAAGAAAAGTATTTAAAACCTGCTTTTCCTAGCTCCGTTTGAACTGAAGTATAGAGAAAAAAAGGGAATTCTTTGTAACAATGATGCCAACCATACTTTCATCAGGGCAAATGTTTGACAATCTCCAAAGCTTACAGTGACATCAAATAGAGCACACCTGTGCTTCCACATGTGAGTACAGATGAGAAATTGAGAATTGCTCGAATACATCAGAACCTCTGCAGATACAACATAATCACAAAAGAGAAATCAATACAGAACACTGCCTAGAAATTAAAATAATGGAAATACTTATAAAAAATGTATCTACTTAACAGCAACTGTAGGCTAATGCTCACATCAAAGTCCATATTTAAATCCAAAGGCTGTGGAGAGTCTAATGTATGTATCTAGTACAGTTCTCTTTTTTTCCTTTATGTTGGGCCTCTTGGCAATTGTTCAATATCCTGAAAACAGAGAAATGAAGAGAAAGAATTAATCAAATTTGGCAAATTAAAGGCCTGGATAGGTAACTTCATCCTGCATATCACCTCTGAGTCACCTTGTAAGTCCTAGTGGGGTCACAAACCCTAATTGGGATCCCATCGATACGGTTCTTATGTCTTCCACTAACCCCACTTTACCTTCTGCTCCTCCAGTCCTCTCGGCTCTCTTACATAAGCCTCGCTCTTGACTTGGCCCTGTAAGAAAAGCAAACCAGACTCCTTCAGTGTTTCATGCTCTGCCTCTGCTCTGCCTCTGCTCTGCAAGTGCATCAGCTCAGAGCTCCCTGTGCATGCAGAAATACAGGAATCAGCGGGCTTGCTTCTTGTGCCCTGCAGCCCAGTATGCATGGAGATATGAGGAAATATAGGATGAGAGTATTGTTGAGGGATTTTGTTTCATTTCAGCCGCGTCTCATGTGATCTGTAAAACTAAAGCTGAGAAGCTGTGAACAGCTAGTCTTTATGTGGATCTAGAGGTGGGAGGAAGTGATGTGATGCTGTATGTGGCAACACTGCTGAAGACAACCTCAGGGCAAGTTCATTTTTCAGTTTTATTTAATCAGATTCAAGGTTTTATTTTACACTAAAAGATTAATTTCAGTACTGCACTTCATTGATGTGAAATAAGAAACACTATTTAAAAAAGAGATGTTTATTCCATTTTTTGAAAATTGAACTCACTCAAAGTCTATTTCTTTCACAATTTATACTGATATTAGGATGTTTTGCTGCTTGCAGATTAGATGAGTTTTGCTCTCCATCTGGAAGATATCCTAATTGTTCAGAATCAGCCTCTTTGCATCCTTATCTCTCAGTGACTCTTGTCTTTGAAGGGGGTTCTTGCAAGGATGTTACTCTGTTGACAGAGGATGAAAAAGGGGCTTCAGCAGTACAAGTGGTGGGCATGCAGCCCAGTCCTTGACAAGGTCTGGAGGGAGATTACAGTATGGAGGACCTTCAGTATAGAGTGGCACTCAGTCTGCAGTACAGGCGACCAGCATGCTGAATCCTCTGTGAGAAAGTTCAAGTGACCTACACACTCATACTTGAATCAATTAACCACTAGTTTTTTTATATCAAGGAACGGGCAAAGAAATCACATTCCTTGATAAATTTAACATATGAGGTTGAAACTGGCTTAGGTTTAGCTCCTTTGATGCTTGTATTTACTTAGCTGCAGCTTTGAGGATTTTTCACCTCACCGATAAAGAGGTTACACATACATACATCAAAGCTGGAGATTGGGAACTGAAATAGATTATTTTGTAAAATCTGTGACTCCTGGCTCTTTTTTTTTTGAGAGAGAGAAAAAGTACAGTGCAATATAGAGTAGAAAGTCCAACACTAGAGCACTAGAGAGCTGTGTCTCAGGAGGGAGAGTGGGTTCTCTACTAATGTTAATTGGTGGTTCAATCACTGGCTCCTCCGGTCCACATGTGGCAGAATCCTTGGGCAAGAAACTAAACCCCAAATTGCTCTCGAAGGCTGTGCTGTTGGTGTGTGAATGAGTATTAAATTAGATCCTGATGAGCAGGTTGGCACCAGGTTGGCATGGAAGCCTTTGCTACCAGTGTGTGATTGTATGTGTGTATGAATGGGTAAATGTTGACATTCGGTCCAAGGTGCTTTAAGTAGACTAGAAAGGTGCCATGTAAATGCAGTTTGCAATTTCCATATGCTGTTCTGCGTGGGTTCTATGAATCCACTGAGGACATATATTAACAGTGATTGCGAGAAAAGGTCAAGTATAAACCTTTATCCAGCACATGAGCCTCTGCACCACTCCACACGAGAGTAACCCCCTCAGGATTACTGCAGTGAACACAGAGTCCATCCGACAGCTGACATTTACCCAGAAACACCTGTCAGTCACAAGCACGTTCTGTCAGAAGGGTACACACACATTCATATGTTCATTTAAACCAAATTCCTGTTTGTTCTTTTTTTTATCCATCTAACAAGCACAATCTGTCTTTCATACATGTACAAATACATATACTTTCTCAGAGATCAGAGCGACACAGAGCCGTTCCTCCTGAGTTGAGCCCAATTTAAAAGGGGACAGGCTCAACGGGCCATGATCCTCATCCCACAGATATGAGGGATTGTGATCTGTCAATCAGTATTGTGAAGCACGGCAGCAGGGTGAACAGTCTGCCATGTTCAATGCGACGGGAAAGCTTCCCCGCTCTGTTTAACAAGAGGAGATCTCTCTGATGTTATCAGGTAGATCACAGAGCTTCTGGATACAGCTGAGCGTTTTCAACTCTCAGCCTGCTTCCTCTAATCACTTTGGTGTAAAGAGAGGCAGTCTTTTCATCAGAATTTGGGTTTGTGAGTCATTTTTTGTGGGTGATGTAACTTCACCGTTGTGTGCCAAACTTGTCACTGTGCTCTGTGCTTCATGCTCACTTTCATTTACACTCAGGAGAATTTATTTTCCCCTGAATATGTTTTCTGCAGCCTCTTTCTTTTTTATGAAATTTCCAGTGCCTTCGGCGCAGCAGGACACTTTCCTCATCAGCCCTGGCAGAAACACAAATAGAGAAAGGCTGCTAAATAATGCAGGAGCTGAAGCATCAATAAAAGAGACATGGGAGGCGTCAGATTAATGGCCAGGTTGTAAACTCTTTGAGGTCTTACCCCTGCTAATATTTAACTCCAACAAGGTTACACTATACAGCCGACAATCATTCATGTTGAGTGTTGACTTAAAATCCAGACTCTCTCTGTCAAAGACACAAGCCAGTTTACTGGAAGTGATTTTGCTGTCACAGAGCTGGGGGAAATGAGTGCAGCACAGCAGTGAGTAGAGGATGAGCAGAGCTACATTAGTGCAGTAAATTTCAATGCTGGCATAGTCTTTGCCAGTGATGAAAATATTTACCTCTGTATGATAACACTGTGAGAGTCAAAGAAGACTTTCCCAGCTTTCACAAGAGCGCCTTATTTCATGTTGTGTCAGGATTTATCGCCTCCCGGGGAGCTGTTTGGCTCACGCTTTCTAGTACAGTAAATGTTTACGGTGATGAGTAAGTCATCACTAAGGAGGGGGTGGTAGTGGGATAGGGGATTGTAAATATCTTGAAATGACTCATCTTTATTATTTCAGAAACAGCAATATGCTAAAAAAGCGTTACATCTGTACTGTCTCCTCTGGGATTCCCCTCTAATTGCAGAACTCTAATCTAAACATGGCTAATTTAATACTCTTACACTGCTACAAATTTTGGGATTTATCCAGATGTTGTCAGTTTCAGAAAGAAAGGTCCATTTTGATTCGGTCAGTGTATGAATTTAATTTTCATGTCTACATTTATTTAATATTACAAGCCCTGAAAACAAATCTTCTTAATTAGCTTTGGTCATTTCTTGTTTTTCTCACTGGTTTAATCTGATGTCATGTATTTCTGTGCTATAAACAGAGTTAAGTAACGTTTGTATCAAATGTAATAAAAGCATTATTCTGTGTAAAATCTTGATAAATAATTACTAAGGATGTGGTTTCCCTGAACTTTAATTATGTTGCTTATTTAGTCATATTGAATATTTAGTGTTATAAAGAAGTACTTGAGATTTTTTAACAGCTTTAACATGAACATAAAAGGTCTCTTTGTGGCTTTATGAATGTATAATACCCTGTATCTAAAATTACACTTTCTTTTCCTTCACTAATATTGGCTCTTTTCTCTCTTTTTGCTGTGATTTCACCAGGAGGTAGAGGTCAGTTCTCTCCCATTTTTGTTCCTCTAGCTGCCTTTGTACGACATCTTTGTCATTCATGACTCATTTCCTCATCTTTTTGTGCATTCTTATCTCTGCTTCTCTGTCACTCTCCTTCAACTTGCCCATTTTAATTAGAACAATTAATGTTGTAATTAAGTTAGGGAAAAAATTGTCAGAGCACTTAAAAGGCAGCCCCCCCCCCCCAACCCCCCACCCCCCAGTTGCCATATGTCTCATATATAGACATCGGGTGCAGATTTACTAGGCTCATTTTCATGCAGATCTACAGCCACAGTATATACCTGTCTGTCTCCAGTGTGACTCACTTAGCTAATTATCATGCTGCAAGACTAATGTATGCATTAAAATCAATGTGCAATGATAATGTAAACTACTTAAATTCTCCTATATGGATATGAGTGTTAATATGTTATATTATCAATAACAATGTGTGCTCAAGTCTTACATGGTTTCTTATTCTCTGCAGTTGCTAATAAGTGATTGTTTTCTTCATATTTTTGCAGGATGATTATGTGCGCACCTGGGATGAAAATCAAGGTTCTAATGAAAGTAAGTCTCATACCATCTCACTGTCACTGAACACTATTTTTTGCTAGTTTAATAGAGGCTCATATATGCAAAATTATATTCCTCAGTGCATGGTGGTATATTTTGAGCAGAGACAAAGACTTTTCAGCAGATGAGCTAGATTTTTTTAAGAGAAGGCTGTATGCTGATGCAGTGAAAGCAAAGCCACATGATTTATTGAAACTGAATATCATCAGCCTCCACTATAGTGTGGAGACAGAATCCATGGCCTGCAGTTGAACTGTGATGCTTCCCAGACCGTCAGTGCTTCATTGTATTAGACAGTGTTGTATTTGTTTTTTTGTGTGGTCTCCTGCTGTCCACTCTTGTAGGGGTTCTTCAGTGAAAAGGTTGAAAGATGTTAGCACTCTGTTTTATCTGCTCAAGTGGATCTGATGTGGCTCCCCCAGGAGATGCTAAACACTGGTTTGGATTCAACAGATCACCACTTCCCTCTGCTTCGTCCTTTTTCTCCCTCTGCTGCATTCGAGCAGGAGCCATGCATATAGAACGACTGTCTGAGATGTCCTCCTAACTCCTGCTGAGACTCCAGACCTAATTGAGTCTCTGTCAGATGAAGTCATGACACAGAGTCGTGTCCTCAACCATTGTCGCTTGATTTGCAGCTTAAATGAAGTCGCCTGAATGGCAGAGTCCATTAGCGCAATTTCCAAGGGCTTAATGAAGGACTAATTATGGTTTCCAGTGAAAGGCCGGAGAGAAGTAAAAGCATGAGAAAAGAGTGAGATGGGGGTGGGGGCTTATATAGCTTGATTTAGTGTAAAGCAACTGACATCAACATTATTTCTGCCAACTCTAAGGTGGTTTGGTGATGAGGAAATTGTGGACTGTGGGAGAGGAGCCAAGTTGAATAGGAGAGGATGATGTGATGAAAATGAAAAGAGGAAAAATTAAAGGATGTCTTTGTGCTCTGGTCAATCTCTTAAGAGGAAGTTGTTTGTCCACTATGAAGAATACAAAGACGCCTTCGCTTGCAAAATCACATGCACAAAAACATGATATATTGAAGATGTAAGACAAAATATGCAGTTTGTTGTCAGAAATAAGGCTACTGCACATACAGTTCACTGATTTTTAGCCAATACACAACAGCTGTGTAATGCGTCACACGTTGATGTGCATTTGAAAAGCTGCATTTATGATTTTAAATTTAAGATGAACCAGTCTTCTGAGAACAAATAAAGCCTGAAAATGTAACAGAAAAAATACTTAAATGTGATTTCACTGTCAGTTCCTAGTAAAGGCATAATGGAGAAGCTGCTTTTAAGCCAGTTCTGAAAATTCACGTCCTAAGAAGTAATTTTGTAATGTAGTCAGATTAAACTCCAAAATGTCAGTTGAGACAAGCAAAAATGAATCCTGCAATGATTTTGCTCTGTAGGTTTTGAATGGGTATTTTCCATCACCAGAAGATATAGATGGGTTACAAATCAAAGAGAAAAACCAGAACAGCTTTAATGTTCCTTGACATACACTACTGGTCAAAAGTTTTAGAACACTCCAATTTTTCCAGTTTTTTATTGAAAAAATGTTTTCAAGCTTACCATCTTGGTCTTTTTTCCTAAGGTAGTCCTGGCATAGCTTGGACTTATGTTTTGGGTCATTATCTTGCTGTAGGATGAACCCCTGACCAACTACATGCATAACAGATGGTACTGCATGGCACTGCAGAATGCTGTGGTAGCCGACCCTGGATCCATGGTTCCTCCTCTATATTTCACAGTTAATGTCACACACTGAGGAACCATCCTTTCGCCTACTCGACGGCGTACAAAACTCCTGCGTGATGAATGACAGAATATTTTCAATGTTGATTTATCAGTCCATAACACCTTCTTCCAGTCTTCAGTAGTCACTGAAGTAGTGGTGGTGTTTCATGGCCCAGGCAAGCCTCTTCTTCTAATTCTGACGTCTTAGCAATGGCTTTCTTGCTGCAACTCGACCTGTCAAACCTGAAAATCCAAGTCTTCTCTTCACAGTTGAAACTGAGACTTGCTTACTACGACCGCTATGAAGCTGTGCTTGAAGCTGTTGTCCTGTGAGGCACCTATCATGCAAGTTGACTCCCATAAACTTGTCTTCTGACTCTGTAGTGGCTTTGGGTCTGCCAGACCTCTTCCTTTCAGAGTTTCCCCCTGTTTCTGAGTGTTTTTTGATGGTGAAGGAAACTGTACTCACTGACCCCTTGACTTTCTTCAATTTCTCTGTAGGAAAGACCTACATTTTTAAGTGTTTTTGTATAATTTTCAGTTTTGGGTAACTTTTTTTTTTTTTTTTTTTTTTTTTTTTTAACTCTAACCCTAACGCACTTACCTTTGTACCATTTCAAGCTATTCATTGGACTTGAACTGCTTGAATTTCAATAAAAATCTGGAAAAATTGGGGTGTTCTAAAACTTTTGACCGTAGTGTAGTTGATCCAAGTCTTTGGAATAAAGGAAGTAGTCTGTCCCATAAGACTATGTACGTCAGGGTGGTTAATGGCTGTGTAGCGAGTCAGAGAATTTAAAAAATGTTGGCATTTTATGAAAAAAATTGGCATTGAACTTGATCTCTTGGCTTTATTGTCTGGCGATAGGGTTGAAATAAGAAAATGCCTTTTATCAACCCAGCCAACATAGATCACCTTCACAAGTGGCATCCATATAATGTTTAAATGTATGTGCTCATCTTTTATGAAACTTTGGTTAAGTTTTATATGCTTGCCTCAAGGTGTCAGATGACTAGTACTTTCAATTCACACAGCATAAAGCCCTTCATCTATCTATTTCCCTTTCTCTCATTTTGACATGAGTGCGCTATCTCCCTACATTAATCTGCCTTCCTTTATGAGTGAACTAATGAAGCGCATGAGCAAAAAGTGGAGATTTGTCCCTCTGAGACATCTCTAAATCAGTGTGATGTCTTTACTCCCAATCTCAGATGAGCCTGCAGACCTCATTTCTCAGCCATCGCAGGCCAGACCACTGCACCCCCGCACAGAGGAAGACAGCTTTTGAACTGTCCACACTCTTAACACACAGGCTCTGTTCACACTTACTATTAAAATCCATCTCAGTTGAATCAGTCACAAGTGGACAGCTAATTACAGGTGTGAATGCACCCAAGACACATTTAGGATGAAAGTGAGATCTGATCACTCCAACCAAATTCGGAGGTGTTCTTGGCTGCATATGGCCACATTCTTTTAGTGAACGTGTCCTGGGCCATATTGAAGGACCGCCTACTCAACTGATGTCCCCTGCGGAAGTACGTACTCATTCGCACCCACAGCGTCATATTTAAGTGCTGGCGACTAGAACAGGGAGTATGAAGTTAGCAGAAAAGCTGTAGTGTAGAAGTGCATTGTGAGTGCAGTGTTGGCTATTTGTCAGTGAACAAATGCTACAAGTTCCTGTGTCCTGCTTTCCATCTGCTGGATAAAGAGAAAGGGGCTAGCCCTGAAATGAGTGACAATGGGTTAGCTCACTTTAGGCAGACTAACCTTTAAGGTGGACCAGTTATTCTCATTGTAGTGACAATCTCAGCTGCTCCTAATAGTGAAATGTCTGGCTGCTATTTTTTTGCTCGCCTCAGCACCGCATTTAGTCTTTGCAAAGTGAGATCTGATCATAAGTGGTCACTCGAGAGGCATGTAGAGACGTATCCTAATACCTAGTGTGAATTGACTTACTTAGAGCTGTCCACTTGTGATCGGATCACCCAATATGCCTGTTAATAACAGGTGTGAACAGGGCCGCAGACAGTCACTGCCAACAAGGTGGAAATCTGAATTCAGGCACTGCAGTGGCTGACTCCAATTCAACTGGAGCTGGGCTGAATGAGGGAGTAATTTGCAGTCGTTTTCTGCAGTCAATTCATCAATCCAAACTGGCTCTGCTCTGTGATTGAATCACCTCACTCTTGATACAGTAAACACAGCATGAGAATGGTTGTAATTTAGACTTGTAAGGACAAACAACTGTACACACACGCGCACACACACACAAACACACAAACACACACACACACACACATTAATAATCAAGTGTTTGAGTAAAGCACTCAGAAAAAGACCTGATCTTTTTGTAGGTACACATTCAAGCCTACCTTGGTTTTCAGAAGCTTATCAGCCAGAGAGGCCAGGTAAATGGAGAATGGTGAATAGACCCTTTCTGGCCAATCAGTTGCTTCAGATCAATGGCAGACAGCATACAGTACCTGAGTCCATACTCAACAAGGTCTAGAGTTTAATACTTTTTGAAGCTACTGATGGATATTGGTGCTTAGATAGCTCATATACACGCACACAATAAAACCATAAAACGCATTGTTTAATTCTACAGATTCCTACAGACCCTTCCTGTTTGAGCGGATACATTTTCTATCTGCACTACAACTCTCAACCTCCAAAAGCAGCTGCTGCAATCCTCCAGAGTGCTGTTACCCTTCTCACCTTCACACTCTGTGAATTTGCTCAGTGTCACCCTGTACTGTGACCCCTCTACAGGCCACCTGGGGCTGTTTCTATCAAATTCAAACTCCACATACAAGGCCCTGAAAGGATCAGCATGTTACTCTAACTCCAGTGGGGAGTCAGCCTCCTTACCCCACCACCATCTATTTTAAACTAATCTTTTCAAGACATGCCTGCTATCATCTTCCTGCTACTGAAACTCCTCTATTCATAATTCTGTAACACTCTCAAAAATAAACCCTTCACATTTTTTCTCTCTGTAGCTTGAATTTATGTTAGTATTATATTCAAGACTTAAAGTTGCACTGATAAAAAACAAAATAATTATGTTAACGGGGATAGTTTGACAATTTGGTAAATTTGGTAAACTTATTTGCTTTCTTGCAGAGAGTTAAATAATGTCTATACACTAAATATGAGGCTAATGTGGAGCTAGCAGGCAATTAGCTTATCTTAGCATGACTGAAAGGAAGGAGGAAACAGCCGGCCTAAATTTTACAAGTTAAAGCTACTCTTACCTTTCTTGCATTTCACACAGCATATTGAAAAAACTTGAACAGCAACAACCCCTCCTCCCTCCTATGTCCCACCCCTGCACTCCCGCGGCAATCACAAGAGATCTGGCATTATTTACGCCCAGGTTACCCAACACTAGGTAATTATCTAGAGCTACTTAGGTCCGTTAGCAATATGCTAAACTTGATCCGGTAACTGTAAGGCTACAACAAATACAGTCGAGTCAAACATGCCAGAAATGTGATATTATGTACAGCAAAGGTTACCCAGCATAAACTACCTAATTAGCTGGAGCTAACATTAGGTCTGTTATCAATATGCTAAACGTGATCCGGTAACTGTAATGTTACAAATACAGTCAAACGTAAGGTTATCACATATGATGTTGTATGTCAGATTATGCAAAATAAAAATACCTTTCAAGCAGAAACTCCACGACCATTTCATCCCTTTTTAGCTCTGGTGCATGCACGATTACTTATTAAACTCTCAGCAAGAAAACAATTTCAAAATTTCAAAGTACTCCTTTAACAATGGATCAAATAGTTTTTAATGCAAAAGGTGATTCTACATATCAGTTCTCCTCATCTCTACAGAGCTGTTCAGTGTCTTACAGTGGACTCTTTTGGTTTTATGGCCTGCAACTTTATTGTTTTGTTACACTCTCAACTGCATCAGACATCTGTATTCATTTACATTGGCACTTTTTCATTTTGCAGAAATGGAACAATGTACTAACTGACCAATGAGAAAGAGTGCTAGACAGACATTTATTGTTTTTTAATATAATTATTGCAGTAAGAAACACCTGGAAGTAAACAAGTGCATAAGAAATACCATATCCCATAGAATTTATTCCAAATAAAAGCTGTGATAAACCCACTGGACGCTGCCTGCCCAGCAACCGAACAACAAACAGACAAAGTTAGCATCTAGCTGGTGAATACATAATGGAGCATTTAGCAGCTAAAGAGTAAGACATTTCCCTCAGGCATTGGTGGAGAAAATAGAGCTTAAAGGAAAGTGAATATTGGACTTACATTTGCAAGGTCACTAGAAACATGACTCCAAAATGTTGCTCCATGTTTGTTGAATGTGTAAATATGCAACTATTTGTAATACACTGACCTCAACAGCTTTATAAGGTGACAATATGTCAGTGTTGTAAATCTGCTTGTTGGTAACCTGACGCAACAGATGGTTTGTTACACAGAACCATCTGAGAAGTCATCCTTGGAAACTGTTTGGAAAAGTGCAGGCACTCTCAAAAAAATACTTGGCAGGTAATTGGATGAACCATCTGTTTATCATCTGTCTATCAACATCTTACATTGTGAGGCAGCTGGACTTCCAAGATCACAACACCACATGAGAATCCTCATATAGGACGCTAATTGGTCCGAACTACTGGTGATTCGGACACAAGTGCATAACTTGAAGGCTGACAAGATGGATTCTAATGTGATCTCTCTGCAAATCCAGCTGATGGATGGGCAAAGTGGCCAAAAAAATGTATTAATGCAATTTTGATTTTAGACTTTTTGTCTCCTGTTATATACATTCTGATTGTTTTGGGGGTTTTTTTGTTTGTTTATTTGTTTGTTTGTTTTTTCACTGTGGGAATTGAAGCCTATTTTTTAATATACTCAACTAACAATTGTAGACAACTGACACGTTTGGCATGTTTTGTCTTACCTAGAAGACAAGATAGCACTGACGATATTAGAGGCTGAGTGTGTAAGTAGCAGATAAGAGGGTTGATGATCAGGATGTGGCCTGAGCACTGCTTCTGTTATCCTCAATCTACAGGGATAAACCTCAATCTGGATTGGATTAGACTGAAGCACCGGGAGCCTAATTAGGAGAGGCTTATTTCTGCAGGCATCAGTCTAATAGCGAAGGACAGACTTTCAAAAAGTAAAAATGGAAGTCAGTGGGTGCGTCTAGGGTTGAATAGAGAAAGAAGGGATGTGCTGAGTAAAAAGGCACAAAGAAAAAGAGCAACAATGAGAATGCATACTGTGGTGGAGATGTGTGTTTTGAAAAGAAGACAAAGGAATGTTGAAAAGATGGAGGAAAGGTAGACTGATAGAAATGATTGCTCGACGGGGGTGCCGAAACAGAGAGGGAGAGAGTTCTCAGAAACACCAGATTGAGCTGCAAATCACAGTCAACCCAGAAATGATTCCCGGACCGCTGAGAGCCTGTTGCTATGGGAACATCATCATCACAGGCACTGCTTTAATCCGTGGAAGCCTGTTAAGTTAACATGAGGCTCAGGCAGCTACCTTATGCTTCCGTACTCACAACACAACACTGTGCCAGCATTGTAGCTGCTCGCCACCAACAAGATTTATTTACAAATGTTTTGCTATTAGAAGGCAAGATTATCCACTCTCTGTTTGTACACTGCTTCTTTTCATTTCTTTGGCTTTTGTCTGGTTAAATAGTCATTGGATGGATTGCAAAATACATAGTCTTGCGTATTTGCCCTCCTACCTACTGCACTTTATCCCCAAAACTACCTTAATCTCCTCATCCTTTGTGTCAGAATCTATCCTAAGGGCTGGAAAGGCTGCTGTATGGTGGCCCTGAGGGTCAAAACACAACAACATTTCTGATTACAGAGAGGGTTCAACAACACTTTTTCTGTGATTGGACAGAACTGATGTGTCTGCTTTGAATGACAGGAGGTTCCGGTTCCTCAGGCTTGCTAGCCATGCATTTCAGCTAACTGAGCAATGAATCAGAGCTCCAGCTGCAGCTGATGTTGCTGCTGCTTTTGGTGACTTTTTATGCCAGTATTGGACTGCAAATAATGGGTCTTGTTATGTGTTAGATTGTAGACTGTTGTGTTTTTAGAAATGTTGTTCTGTTTCCTGAAATGCTGTTGTGTTTGGTGAACTATTGTTTATACACTGGTATGAAATAGACGGAGTGGTGATACTTAAAAACCTGCAAGGAAAAGAAAGGCTGGCATCCACAAAAGGGGTGGGCTAAGAAGGAAAGGCAGAGGCAGAGAGAAAAGCTGGGAGATGTGTGTGATACAGTACACTGGGATACTCTACACAATCAATGCCAACTGGGATAAGGGGCGACCAGAGAATAAGGCTAGACTGTTGACAGTCAAAATGGATGAGGAGTCTGCATCTGGGCATTAATGCCTTTGAGCCTCACTGTTTCTCCCCAGCAGAGCAGTCAGTCAGTCAGTTATACAACCAGCTCAGCCATGACAGGGGGGTTGGGGTATATTGTTTTGGATTTGCTTCTCAAATCAGATATCTGTCAGTTTGCTTCAATAATCCTGTGATGTAGGCAGCATTAATGTATTCAGCCAACGGAGAGGACAAGAGAAGAGAGCCTAAGCCCGCCTGCTAAATCATAATCGTGCCATAAAGCAGAATACAGTAGGAGCAGGCAGGGGATGAATGGGTGCATGATTTACAAGTCACCTCTGTCATATAGATGAAACCTGCACTAGTAAAATTGTGAATAAGCTTTGTTCCGGTATACTTTACTGATGGATGGTGTAGGTGAAAAAAGGCCAGGGGAGTTGAGGAGAATAGAGTATGACATCCAACTCGGGCTCCAGGAGGTCTGCTTGGAACAGACAGCTGTGACATATGAGTGTATGTGTGTGGTGCTGACACACAGGCCAGCATTAGTTGCTAGCAAAGAGTGTGATAGATGGGGCTGAATGAGCTGGCCATGGAGGCTACAGTACATTGAGAAAAGTATTTGCATAAGCAGGTCAGCTTAAGTGTCATGTTGAGTCTTAAAATCTTACTTAGATAAGCAAATAAAAGAAATCAGTCAGTGTTGTGTGACAATTGTACTTTGCTCCAGCAAAATCAACTTTTTTTTTCTCCAAATTGAATTACATTAACTTGAAACTATGTTTACATTATACAGATGATATTACCTTAAAAAGTAACAAACGATATCCTGTTAGAAGTTATTTTATTTTCACAAATCCATTTTTTAAACTGTCTATAAAGCAATAAAATGCCTCAAGATAAAGCTGTGTTACAGTGCAAAACCAACAATTGTGTTCTCTGCTAATATGTTACACTCACTCAAATTCATGATCAAATAGAGGAGAGGGGTTTGGGATTTGAGACTGGCAAAGAAGGGTAGAATGAGGAGCAGAAAACGATAGAGCCAGAGGTATAAAGTGAATCAGTGAGGATACTGCAATATACATCTCATTTTCTATTTTTTCCCAGATGTAGACACCACCAAGGACCCCTGTCAAAAGGTTAAGTGCAGCCGACACAAGGTGTGCATCGCCCAGGGCTACCAGAGAGCTGTGTGCGTCAACCGCAAGAAACTTGAACACAGGTGAGTGTGTGTTGCTCCTGGGCAAGTACTGACTAACTAAGTCTCAAAACAAGACGTACCTGTAGTCAAACTTTCTCTCTGTTCATGCTTGCTAACACAAGGTCAACACAACCGAAATTACAGTCAGTGGCTTGTGCTGGTCTGGAATATGTTTCCCTGCTGACTACAGTGGTCATAGAAAAGCTTGTTTGTGCATCGATGCAGTTCGACTGCCTGCTGTTTAATGATAAGCTAATACATTCAGGCAACATGGCGGAGGGCTGTTTGCTAGACCTTCATGTTCAGGTCGGTGCTGCTCTGTCTGTACTCAGAATTAGCAAACAGTTGCTGTCTCAGCTGGACTTTGTGAGCTTCAAGTGTTTATGCATTATCTGTCCTGCAGACTCAAGCAGCCTGTGCTCAGGTCTCCTGACGGAAACTGTCAGCCCTGTCCCATCTCCTCTACCGGGCCTGTGTGTGGATCAGACGGACACAACTATGCCTCGAAGGTACACTGAAACAAATGTATACCCACAGGGCTAGGCAATAATTCAAAGCTACTGCTTATCCACTTTCAATGGTATGGTTATGTCATGTTATTATGATGTTATATATTATATATTATATTATGATGATTATGTTAACAACTGTTGTCCAGTTTAATGATTCTAAACCAACTTTGATTAAATTTAGTTTTGTATGAAATAAAGCAACATGAATGTAACATGAACAAGAACACAATTAATTGCATTTAACATACACTTGATTATCTTTATATTATTTTACATACATTTGCAATATTGTGATATTTAGTATCAATAATGGAAACATATTTCTTTTAATATCATGATACCGACTTTTACAATATTGCCTTGCCCTACATGATTTATACCTAGTTTATACCTGAATCAAATACAAGCCTAATAAGGATTAATCAAGTGTGAGAGGCTTATATTAATGGAAAGACCCTCCTTCCCAATGTTGAGATGGTATTAAATTATCCCTGCAAAAAAAAAAAATCTTATGAAATGAAATTATTATGAAATATAAGAAACAAAGTGGACCTGCCTGTCTTCATGACATTTCTTGATTGTCTATCATTTAACCCCATTGATATGTTGCTGTTTAAATTGACGTATATTAAAGCTGCTCTTCACTGTATATTATCACTTGAATGGTGCATAGCAGCAGAAGCAAGGGACGCATTTCAGCCCGAGGCTTTCCTTAGTGTTGCTGTCAAAATTGTGGGTTGACCTTATAACACAGCAGCCAGGGATTTTCTGGTGATTAAACCCAGCTGAAACAAATCATCTCAACAGGCATCATAAATCATAAAAAAAACAAGAAAAACTGATGACAAGAAAGCACCTAAGATGTTCCTGGTGTTGTTATGTGACTTGTGACCACAAAACAACTTAAGGCAACACATTTTGAAATGTTGTCACTGGGCATAGGTGGAGGGGGGATATCACTGGCAGTGGTACTATAGGGCATACCTCAGCATAAAAAGTGAAATGTATTCCCATGTATGTGTCAATTCAGCATCACATATATTCTGCAATATATGCATTGTAATCAGTTGTGGTAATAGAAATTTATACAATAGTCCACACCTATTAATAGACATGTGCAGCGAAATTGCACAGAAATTGTATCAGATGCTGGTACATCTGTTCACAGCTTTGACTCTGTTATATATGTGCTAATAAAATGTATTATGCATTGTAGGGTAAATAGTGATGAAATAGTCAGAGCTGAGCAGTGTGAGAGAGAGAAGAATCTCGCAGGGGGTGCAGGGACAAAGAGCCATGATATATAACCTCAGGAGGATCAATTGGTGGCTTGTCGTGACAGAATCCCATGTGTTATTGATTTATGCTTTGTCTTTTGGATCACTATTCCTGACCTTGCATGCATGTAGAGGTTGGAAAGCGCATCCAGGAACAAGTCTCAAATTTGAATTAAGGCGTACCGTTGGTCACCTCATGAATTGTTGATCTGTGTTGCAGCAATAACTCATTTTACTTCACCTTTGTGTCCCTTTGTCGATATTGCTGGTGTATGTGTGTTAATGTACTTATGCGTCTGTGTGTGTGTTTGCATTGCAGTGCAAGCTGGAGCAGCAGGCGTGTCTTACAGGGAAGGATCTTACCATGAAGTGTTCAGGTCTGTGTCCTTGTCCAACCCCTGCGCCTGCTTCCAAGGAGAGTAGACATGGTAAGATCAAACATACACAATAACCATGACAAAAAATAATCTGGGCAAATATATTAAATATGAATTCATCAGTAATAACTACAATACAAGGCTTCTTATCACCTGTTTTCATTGTCTCTCACAAATGTGCACAATGTTAGCACAGCAATCATCACAACAGCAATGAATAGGTGCAACAAATAAAAAAATATTCTTCCTCTATCTCTGCTCTCCAAAGATAGCTGCACTGGACAGGATCTGGCTGATCTTGGGGAGCGTCTGAGGGACTGGTTCCAGCTACTGCAGAGCAATGCCAAGCAGAACAACAGCAAGCCTGGGGCCAGAACCACTGCAGCCAACACTGCATCAGGTTAGAGCTAATACTTAATGAATCCCAATGGCATAAGGAAGGGGTTACAATAGTTACATCCTATTATATCTCAGTCTAGAGGCCCAGGTGCTAATACTTTTGGCAGTTGTGGCACAGAAACCCACAGTTAATCAATTCTGGTGGCCTTTCACAAGGTATTTTCTGCCTCAAGACATTTTCCCCAGCTTTTATCAATTGTCCAACTTCCACACATCTGTAGCTCAGCAGCCTGTCACTCTAAATGTTCTTCATTAGAGGGACAAGTCTTTCACATGATGGTTTGAGAAGCCGACAAGAAGCCTGAGTCACTTAAGATAGCCTTATGCTCCATGCCCTGTAGAAGTAGCAATCCTTTATTAAGATGCAGTTACGTAGTTTGAAGACCAATTGGACACCATCAAAAAAGGTAACACAGAACTCAAATTAGATAAAAAAAGAAAAAAATAGCTGAAAGCAAAATACAATGATCTTTCCACCCACTTGACCAAGATGGAACCAGCTTTTTAGAAGACAAATGAAACTTGCTACACAGCACTAGAGGACAGGTCCAGCAGAGACAATATTCACATTATTAACCTACCAGAGATAGAATGGTTATCAGGGAGTCACACCTTAAACACTGATTGGCAAACTGACACTACCATACTGCAACTGTGGCTGCATTCAATTTGCAATTTTCATTCAAAAAGTGCCGGACGGTTGTTGTTAGTCTATCCTTAACAATAATTGAAAGCTATGGAAATGAATACAGCCAAATTACCTACGTTAAAACAATATTTATGGACAGAAAATTGCATGTTTTGTTGATTCCTCACTTGATAGATCCAGTGCACCACTTCAGCATACTCATCCCTCTACAGTTGCATTTCAAGGTCTGATTAGTGATTTCAGTCTCACTCTTTTATTTAGAGCCATAAACCCTTCTTCAAATACAATATAGTTTCTGTTCAGAGAGGCATTAAAACCTATTCAAGGATAGATTATTTACTGGCTTCTGTGACTTTATTTTCTCAAATTCACTCTCCTGTCCTAATCCTTTATTTGACCATAGTGTAATTACATCATAGTTTACACTAGCCGATCCTACCAAGGCTACAAAATGGTGCTTTAACACCATGTTACTTAAAAACAATGATTATTTGGAATATTTCAGAAATACCTCTAAAGTTTTATCTAAGAGAATGACAACTCAGTAGAGAGTCCTCAAGTGCTATGGGGTGCAATCTAAGGATTTGTAACCTTAATCGAACAAGACTGGGAAAAATAAATACACTTGAGAATGACTGGCAAAAGCTGGAACATGACCAGCAAGGGGTTGGTTTTACTGAGGATAGGAAAAAGGAAATCAGTTCAGTCACAGCAAACATGAATAATATATTAAGAACAACAGCTGAATTCCAAATCCATAGGACCATGAGAAATTATTATTTGATAGGTTCAAAACCAAGTCAGATTCTTGCACTGAGAAATATGAAAAATATTCTAACTCCATGAATACTAGCTCAGAGCAGAAGTTCCTTACTGCTCCCAAAAAATTAAACACAGTTCCACTCATTTTATTCTAAGTTGCACAGCTCTGAAATAACATTGGATGATGTTACAAGATTTTAAAATTCCCATTCTCCGGCAAGAGGATGCTGAACACCTTGGAGAACCAATCACTCTCACTGACCTGAAAAATACCATAGCTGGAATGAAAAAAGTCAAATTACCAGGATGGGATGGATCCCTCTGGGGTGTTATGTCACATTTTGGGAGGAACTAGGACATGCTTTGGAGCCATGATTCATAGATCTATTGATGTGGGTGCCATTTTCAATTACATGAATTCTGCTTTAATTGCTGCAATGCCCAAACCCAACAAGGACATCACAAAATGCAGCAATTATAGACCGTAATGCTAAAATGATTTTTTTGCCTGTATATTGGCCTCCCATTTACAACATCATAAAATTAATTAATTGTGATTAGACAGGTTTTACGAAAACACAGCTTCCATCTGATAATGTCCTTGACTTCTCCATGTCATTCATACTGCCAACAATATAACTTCCCCATGTGCTGCTAGTGAGCTTTGATGCAGAAAAGGCTTTCAATAGGGTAGGAAGGGAATACTTATGGGAGATCTTGCAATGTTTTAATTGGGTTCCGATGTCATTAAATTATTCCATTTATCATACAGTATAAACACTAATGGCATTATATCATCTAAGGTTATCTTATTTTGCTGTTGCCGATAAAGCTGACCTTTAAGCCTTCCCATTCAGAAAGTTCCTCAACATCCATCCATCTTGCCCATCGCTTTCAATGACACCACTCATTCTATATCATTGTATGCTGATGACTGTTGTTATATTTTCCCTGTCTAACACATAAAACTGAAAATTCACCAATGTTACAAATCAAATGGTTGTCTTTCAGTTCCTAATTTTAAATATTATTTTTGGTCATCTATCTTGAGACCATTATCAGATTTGCTTGATCCTGAGTCTGTAGCTTGTTGTAAATTAGTAGAGAGTAATCTACCAGATCCACAAAGACTGAAAGATATGATATGAAGATATGATTTGCTCTGCTGTCTCTTTGAAACATGTTAAACTATGGCTTGGCCTCACAATGAACTTCCTTTTGTCAGTATGGTATCTTGCTGAGAAGTAATCTAATTGTACATGTAAATGGAGTCTTAATAGCCCAATCTTCAATAACTATTCTCTTCTCACTGTGGGAGTCCTATTCATATACCCAGCCTGGAGTACTAAAGGTGTCCATGCTTTTGCCAACATTTATAATGAGAACCGGCTCCCCAATCTTGAGTTTTTTGATAACTCAACTGCAATCTTCCATATTACAGGTCCATACTTACAGGTTCTTGCATTACAGGGAGCAAAAAATGTTTTTCAAGAAATTATTTGAACTGATAGTCTTGGAAACACAAGAGATTCTAATTTATGGTGGTGATCTTAATGTCCAACTTCCTAAATTAGATACATCTAATCAGTGCCAAACGAAAAGTCCAAATGCCATTTTAGCCCAGCGGTTGCTTGCAGAGCTGGGTCTGATTGACGTGTGGAGAGAGTTTCATCCAGGAGATAAACAATTCATCTATGATTCCCCATGTCACTCTGTATATTCACAAATTGATTATTTATTCATATATAAATCAGACTGGCACAGAGTCAGGGACTGTAAAATCGGGATTAGGGACGTATCTGATCATTCAGGGGTGTACCTAACTCTGCACCTAACTAATCAACGGAAAAATACACTCTGGAGACTTAATACAAGCATTTTAAATGACAAAACAGTACAGAAACAGATTCAACAGGAATTTGAAACATATTTACAAAATATTGATAATGGAGAGGTGTCTCCAAATATTTTACGGGACGCAGCAAAGGCAGTCGTTCGAGGTAAAATTATTGTCCTCACGGCCTCTCGGAAAAAGGAAAAACAGAGAAGACTTGTTGAACTACAGGAAGAAATTAAGTCATTAGAAAATAGACACGCTGAACAAAAAGATCCTCAGATATTAACTAGAATAAACAAAATTAAACAAGATATAAATGGTATATATGATGAGGAAATTGAAAAATGACTTAAATTTACCAAACAAAGGTATTACGAGACGGGGCCTAGAGCAACAACAGGGAAAGAATATGATTTATAAGATCAGGAACCCCAAGACACAAAAGGTTTGCAGTGATTCAGAGGATATTCAACATGCTTTTGAACTATATTATAAAGACCTATATACCCAACCGGCCATGGCAGATATTACAACAATAGAGACTTTTCTAAGTTCATTAGAGTTCATTAGGCCTACCATCTATAGGAGAATAAAATAAAGAAATTATTGCTGAGATAACAGCAGAAGAATTGAATATAGCCATTTCAAGATTGAAAGCTAATAAGGCTCTGGGCTCAGATGGATATCTGTCCATGTGGTATAAAACATTTAAGCTTCAAATAACACCTGTTCTGCTTAACTGTTTTAATCATACGCTGAGAACAGGGGAAGCCCCCCAATCATGGAAGGAAGCAGTTATCTCTATCATCCCGAAAGAAGAAAAAGATAAAAAGGAATGCAGCTCATACAGACCAATATCAGTCTTGAATGTAGACTATAAATTATTTGCGTCAATCCTATCTAAGAGACTGGAATCCATTGTCCCAGAGCTGGTAGATTTAGATCAAACATGCTTTGTAATAAATAGACAGACACAGAACAATTTAAGGAGAACACTACAAGTGGTGAGTCATATTACATCAGAAAACATCAGTGCAATGTTGGTCAGCCTAGACGCCGAAAAGGCTTTTGACTCGGTGGGTTGGGAATATCTATACAGGGTACTTGCAAGATTCGGCTTCAAAGACGGTTTCATTAAATGTGTTAGAGCGCTATACTTCTCTCCAACAGCCAGGATCAGGGTCAATGAGCACCTGTCGCAGAGGTACACACCAGGGCTGTCCCCTGAGCCTGACCCTATTTACTGAACCTTTGGCTCAAGCAATTAGAGAGGACTCTGAGATAGAGGAGATTATGATTAGAGGAGAAGAGCATAAGACTTGTATGTTTGTTTGTAGATGATGTTCTGCTTTTTATTACAAGCCCAGACTCAAGCATCCCTAAATTGATGTCTCTGCTAAAAAAAACCTTACTAAAGATATGTCAAAACTTTTTGAAAACAACTACGGCCTCATTAATAAAGAGATCAAATCTGACATCTCTAAATGGACCCTCCTCCCACTACATATGAGTAATAGAATATAAATAATTAAAATGAATGTGTTGCCACAGCTTCTTTATCTCTTCCAGTCATTGCCTCTAGAGGTACTCCAACAAACAATTTGATGAGTGGGATGCCTGGATCTCAAGGTTGGTTTGGAACAATAGAAGATCTAGGTTTCAGTTCAAGACACTACAGCTGAAAAAAGAGAAGGGAGGAAGAGCTTTACCATGCTTACAGGATTATTATTATGCTGCGTAATTGAAACCCTTAGTACACTTGTGCGCTCCAAACTATGAATCTAAATGGAAATGCTTGGAAATTACACAGATAAAAATTCCAATACAATCTGTAATAGGAAATAAAAGCCAAGCTGAAAGACATTATAACAGCTTGAATCAATGGACTTTATTCACTCTTCAGCTATGGTTTAAGGTTTTTAGGAAGTTACAAATAGAGAAACAGGCTAAGGTCTTGAATTGGGTAGCATATGATCCAGAATTTGAACCTGCTAGATTGGACGGGGGCTTTAAACAGTGGGCTAGTAGAAGTATCACGTCTTTCTGTTCCCTCATCTCAAACAGAAAATTTGAGTCAATTTCAGACACATTTGATGAATCAACACATCTTTGATCACATTAAAATATAGCTATCAACTGTAAGAATGCATGGTGCCATAGCTGGTATGATAGCAGAGAAAGTCAAGGAATTGCTGTAATCAACATTTCTATCTATTGCTACATTTTGGATGCTTGTGTGCTGTTTTTGTTTTGTGTGTATTGTTCTTGTTTTTATGTATCTGAAGAAAAAAGGCAATAAAAAGTTAATCGTAAAAAGACATAGAACAATAATAATTGTTTTATGCAATGACTGCAACTGGAAAAGCAAAAAGTTCAACAAGGAAAATTAAATTCTCACAAATTCAGCTTTATGTTCTGTTGGTGTTTCATCCACCCCCGGGTTTTTATCAAGTTCTCACTGGATAAATCTTGCAACAACTCTTCTGTATATCAAAGGTAATTGAAAACATTACAGGGCTGGAAACTCAAAACTCTTGGGTGGATGGATCAAGATTATGTTGCATCACTTACAGCATGCTGCTTCAAAGCAACAGGAAGTGAGCCTCAGGATCTGGTTGGCAGCACATTGATGCCTGATAAGCACTAAGTCTTAACCAAGATTTAAAATCTGAGGTGGAAAATGGCCTAAAATAAGTTCTCATTTCTAATGCTGTTTTCACTGATTTTCTGAAACTGTCTTGAGTGAGGAAAATGATGAATAGAGTGGATTTACACTGGGAACAAGAAATATTTCTAAGCACCCTGGCATGGTTTCATTTTTCCATTTGTGCAGCTGTCCCCTGATAAAAATGAATATTTGTTTGTTTGTCTTTGTGTTTGCAGTGTTGGACAGGAGCCTGGTGGCCAGCTGTAAGGACTCCATAGGCTGGATGTTTTCCAAGCTGGACACCAATAATGACCTGTACTTGGACCAGGCAGAACTGGCTGCCATCAACCTGGACAAATACGAGGTCTGCATTCGGCCCTTCTTCAAATCCTGTGACTCCTTCAGGGACGGCAAGGTCTCCACTGCTGAATGGTGCCTCTGCTTCTGGAGAGAGAGTGAGTATTGTGGAGCGCTTCATATCTTCACTTGCCTGTGTGCTGACATATTCCCCTTGGTGCACGCAATCAAACTTCAAGGCGCTCAGCTGCCCTTAGGATGGCCAGTTCTGTCTTGTTGTATTGCGCCAGTCACTATTTGTCATCCTACTCATCTTCCTGTTCCCCTGCAAGGCAAAATGGTCACTGTAAGCCACTAAAAACATTCCTGCTGCTTGCTGACAGCCTCTTTTCCCAGAGCTCTTGGAGATTGCGCCTGTCAGCCAACCAGCCAAGCAGAAACTAGGTCTAGCTCCCAAGTTTTTCTTTTAAATGGAAAATACAAAGGGAATGCATTGCAATTGATATAAAACATTGATTACATTTATAAGATAATTCAGTTTGTGATTGCTGATTGTCTAGATTGTGCTCTATTTTTCTTCTTTTAAATAAAGACCATGCCTTTTTTTTGTTTCAGAGCCGCCCTGCTTGGCTGAACTTGAGAGGATTCAAGTACTAGACGGTGGCAAAAGAAAGTTTGGTAGGTATCTGACTTCTTGTAAGAGCATTACAGCCCAACTGGATCTGTCTTTCTTGGTCGAGGTTTTTAATCAACCAGATCAAAAGCAGGAGGCAGGGATTAGTTCCCGATCAGCCTTGTGGATTAGAACTTGATACTGACAGACGGCAAAGGAAGGCAGTCATAAGTGTGTGTTGCATGTATGTGTGTGTGTGTGTGTGTGTGTGTGTGTGTGTGTGTGTGTGTTTGTGTATAAGTGGGTAAATATGTGCACTGCAGATTTTGGCTCTGAGTCAGGACTCTCCAAGGACACAGAGCGACGAGCAGAGGGCAGGCCGCCAACCCGAAGCTCAGATGTTCCCTTGAAAGACTAGATGGACAGTTCTGTTTTGCCCCATCTCATTTGTGTCACACTTCATTGTGTTTTTCATTACTATTAAAAAAATATCCCTGAAGTATTTCATTTTATGACAAATTCATCCATCTCTGAAGAGATGCTGCCTCAGTGATAAACACAACTTTCATACTGTTGTGCCTTTTCCTGCCTTTCTGCACTCTTTTGTGAACACACGCTGTATTTCATATTCATGTAACAGTTCAGAAATGAAAAAAGTTTCCAATCTTGTGTTCTCCTTATCCCATGATGATTAGCTATCTATCCCCACACACACACCCAAAACAACCCCAATATGCTGACTTAATACTTATTCCGTATCTTGCTCTGTGAACATATTGGTATTCATGGAATATGGAATTGGCTGCCACATATGCTGCATGCATTACATTCTCACTTGGGCTCAGTGCCATGTATAATAAGGCATGATGCAGGATGTGTTCGTCTGCTTTTGCCTTCATGGGGTTTAGAGAGAATATACGACATGTAAGGCTGCCTCATCGTACCTCACTTTTGTTTGAATTTATTTTTGTGTTGCTTGTGAATGCCAGGTCGATTCATCCCTAGCTGTGATGAAGACGGCTACTACAGGAAGCAGCAGTGTGACAGGGGAGAGTGCTGGTGTGTGGACCAGAATGGCGGAGAAGTAGCAGGATCTAGGATTCGTGGCAAGCCAGATTGCGGTATGTATGTCCCTTAGGATTCAACTGTCAATATATGAATAGAAATTGAACTTGGGAGCTCCATTAAGCGAGAAAAAAGAAAAACACAAAAAAATCAGCCCACTTCTCACCCCCACATGCATTCTGCACAAGGCTTCCTTTATGTTAAAGGACTTAGGCCCCCTGCAACATAATTCACTGTGGAGACCAGTGCCACATTCATGTGTCCGGAGTCATTTGCATTCTAAAGCGTTGCTTGTCGCTGTGAGAAAAGTCTTTTAAGATAAATGAGGGCTGGTTGGACTAAACCTGCTCCTGATAAGAATGGGTCCCCTGGCAAGGTTTAGAAATAGCTATTAAAATCCAGACAAAGTCAAACACATGCCCTTATTTTGCCATAGAAGTCAATGTTGATTTGAATTTGAATGTTGAATTGATTTCAGTATTGCTCATTCGACCAGAGAGGACTCCATCAAAGTTGAGTGGAAGGAATGCTGAACAGAATTTATTGCATTAAATAAGATGACCAGAGTGAATAATTCAATCTTCCTGCATGTGTTTTCTCTAAATCTTTCCACAGACGATGAACTGGCATATTCAGGTGATTTTGGAAGTGGGGTTGGATGGGAAGATGAGGAAGAGAAAGAAGCTGAGGAGACTGCAGAGGAGGCAGAGGAGGAAGAGGGAGAGGTGGGAGAGGTGGATGATGGGGGATATATCTGGTAAAGAGCCAACTTATAGTCCAACCTCTCTACGGGAGCATCTTGATGGTTCCAAACACATAACACACACACACACAGATCCTGCAAAGAGATGGACATGGTGAAGCTCTCAGAACAACTCTGGCTTATGAAAAAGTGAGGGAAAGGGATGCACAGGTTGGGAGAGGGAACATGCATACGTTTTGGGAGTATTTCATGTTACAGAATGTTCTTAAAATGGGCAGGGGAAGGGAAAATATCACTATTAGGTAATTATGGGGTGTGGAGTCAGGAATTTTGTCCCTCCTATTTGTGAATCTTTGTTCTATTCTGTTGTATGTCCTTTGAACTATCTTTGAGCAGTTTTTAGCTGGCATAATGGAGACTTTAAGCAGCTGCGGGTGCTTGTCATGTGCTTGCATAAAAAATAATGGAGAAAGACTGGGTGTATTTCAGTTGTCTAAATTGGCCTCTATCATCTTTTCTTCCTGTAGATTAACACCGTTTAAATAACCAGTCCTGGTTTTAGGCAGGAAACGGGCGATAAAAGAGAGGAAGCCATGTCAGAATATTGAAAAGCACCCTTTGACTTTTACCGTTTTCATGTCATATGCTTCAGTTCATGTGTGACAGTAGTGCTCTGTCTCATTCATGACTTATTAAAAGTAAAGTTTCTCACGCATCACTCTTTAGCTTGTATATAATGTGTGTATCAGAAGACAGATCGTCACATATTAGTCCTGTTATCAATGCCTTGAGAGACTAGCAGAACTTACTGCTTGGTTGACAAGTGTGCATCGTATTATAATGTGGATCAATTATTGTGTTTAATAATAAAAAAAGAAATTAAATAAACTGGTCTATGTGGCCCAGCTGGCCACCATACATCTGAGTCTGTGCTCTCTCTTCTTTTTTTTTAAATTCCTAAATTAATTTTCACCTCTCTCATCCTTGAGAAGTGTTATGCAAAGTATATGCAAGTGTACACAGTGACATTGTAGGAAGCTGTAACCATACTTCACCCTCCAACACCAATGATGCATATATTTGCATTGAGAATACATCATCAGGGTCTGCATATTCAGAGTATGCCACACATTCAGTTGCTGCTACACCACATTTCTCACTACCTAACACCTAAACAAGCAAATTAATTCTTGCAATCTTGCTGTTCTTACATTTGGAATAGTCTGCTAGAGGGTGAGATGACTTGTCTTTTAGAAACTTGTTTTTAACTCAGTATATTCAATACATACAATAATTGTTATTATGAAGAGAAGAAAACATACACCTCCTCTCTGTGTGACTCTTTCACCGAAAAGCAGACCTGATCTTATTGCCAGCTCACTTCTACTCTTGTGTTACCTCACTGCAGTGAATAGCTATGGGGGGCGAGCAGAAATCAGATACAGATCCAGGTCTGCATATCAGCACTTCTAAAAGCACAATGAAAAACTCTCTCCTTGGCTTTCGCAGGACATTTCTTAAGCTAGTGACATATGTTACCCTGTATGCACATCCTTGGGAGATCAAGCCGAGAAAGCTTGTCATGGCAAACAAATAGACATTAAACAATCCTCTGAAATGCCATTTCTCGTTTCTGTGATAATGGAAGTCAGTACCAGTAATGTCCCGGTGGGTGAAACCTTAAATGTGTTAACTGTGAGTGGGTAAGCCTGCCAACAGATGTCTGAATACCTGACACCCACAGCAAGTCTTCCAGCTACCCAAAGGGACCAATCATTTTCAGCATCCTGTCAGTCCATTATACTGAATAGATCTCCCGCTTGGTAAAAACAAGCCATATGTAACAGAACCAGGCGTAAATCCTACACAACACATGCCTCCAGGATGGGTGAGTGTGTGTGGGTGAATATTCTACCTTTATTTAAGCCTTGGGGCTCCGTTTATGTTCTTTTGGTATATTAGCTGTAATAATGTCAGTAATGTGTGAGGGTTGTGTTCAGAAATATATACCCAACTTACACTGAAATCACTAAACTATCAAAATATCACAAAAATAAACAATTTTATTAATTGAATTACCTCACTGTAAATTACAGTACAAAAAACAAGAATTATAGGTATTAAAGCAGCTTAAACTTGTCTGTTAGCATTAAGTGGTCTTGTGAATATTTTACATTATTTGCTGCATAATTCTGCATGAGTGTGTTAATGTCAGTAAAATATTATTATTCTTTTAGCTGTATTAACTCCTGTAACAAACTGAGGTATGAAACATGTTGAAGTTTCTATCTGAATATACCAGTTTTGTAATATCACTTTGATTATCTAAAGTGATTTTGCATATAATCTATATTTATTTAATCATTCAACCTTTTCAAGATGCACAGATCCTCAATTATAGTTTGCTCGAAGAGCCTTGTAGTCTCCAAACCCTTCTGACGTCTTCTTCTGTGGTGTCCAACACCCTGAACACGTTGACATCTCTTGTCTGATTAAATTGCTGCAACAATCTCTGGAACACAGTCACTGGGATGCTGAAGTTGAGGTGGGGGTAGGTCACTTTGGCAGCCAAGTCCCTTGTATTGCTGGACACTATACCTGAAAAACAGCAGATAATGTTCACGCTTGGTTCAAATTGCAACTATAGCAGCGCAGAAAGAGCAATCCAATGAGTGTGGCTGCCTTTTTCTTTACACATATGATGCATTGTTACATTACACTGGTGCTTTCAGTGGTCACCATGTGCCCCCCACTGATCAAAAAGAGAACATGATTTTGTAGCTGCAGGTTTTCTTACCAAGCAGCTCTCCTGACCCTCTCCGCACCACAGCACCCCCGCTGGCCCCTGCTTGTACTGCGCAAGTGGTTTGAAGCATGACAGGCTGGTAATTCAGGTTGATAGCTTTGGAGAGGATGCCGCAAGTCAGGGACGGACCACAGCTTCGACCCAACCCACCATAGCCCACCACTAATACAGATTCACCTGTGAGCAGAGAAATCAAGCTGAACATTAATCATAGAAAAGTTTCATTAATGTAAAGAAACTGAAATTTCCTCTGACACCAATTACTGCAACATGCTACATTAAGAGCAATTCAGTTTCCACAACACAGGACTAAAATCAAACCTGGATTGAAACTCTGAGCCAGATGAGGGACCACAAACTCTGGGGTAGAGTCTCTCAGCTGCACCACAGCCAGATCATAGGGTGAAGACACTTTAGTAAAAAACAGCACATCACCTACAACATCATGGACTCTGTGAAGCAGTAATCGTACAAACAAACATTACTAATTACATACCACTTGTGTCGAATCAGTATACATTCTGATCAGATCAGTAGCGTTATAGCAGTTGACCCTGCTGAAAGACCCTGTACACCCACACAGGTGTTTTCACGTATCCTGACTAATTAGACCTCCACTTTGGTTGAAGTTGGAGAATGGCAAAATGTCATGGAGTAAATAATAAAGTCAATGATAGCTGACTTCCATTTAGCTGCTTTAGTTTCAAAACTGTATTGTGCATGGTTGCTCGCTGTCACACTGTCATGACACCTGAATAAAACAGAGGCATCCTTAGTGTTGCTAGTGACACCTTAGCTTCTCCTACTATGACGAGTTAAAATATTTGCTTACATCACCAGTCACTGAAGTTGATGTACTAAATGTGTAATTCACCAGGTGAAATTTAGTCACGTGGTGTGACAAAAAGCAGTGGGATAGGATACATTGTGAGTAAGCAGAAACAGCAGAAACAGCAGCAGTCCACAAAGTTTTTAATTATACAGCTTCTAATCAAAAACTCAAGTCTGTCACTTTTCTTGCACTCACTACAACCAAACAATGTCTCTCCCTCTTTGCTGCTCGTATTACTTCTCCTGTAGTTAGACAAGAATGTAAACAATCAATATTTTGATATTTATTAAGAGCTCAAACTGGCTACACATTGGAGAGCCTTGCGTGCCAAAATTCAATCAGATTGAACCCTATGTAAAGAGAAAGAAGCAGGTCAATTTATGACCAGAAGTAAATGCATCTTGTCCCCTTCTGCATAGAAATTAATGGGAGACAAAATCTGGTGAGGCAATAAAGAGACAGTTTCAATACGTTTTACTGAAATCCTGACCTTCGGTTGGCAGAGCCTGGTGCAACAAAAGATAACAATTGAGCAGCTCTTTGCAAATATTAAGAAAAAGTAATGATTTCCCACAAACCTGTGATAAAACATATGAGAACAAATGTCTTACAAACTATATCATAATCTGTCTAGGCACCGCTTGATTGTAGCAGTTAGAGCTCCAGCAAATACCTCAAAATCTCAGCAAATTACACCAACTATCTATCTGAATGGATAGCCAGCACTCAGGCAGAATACAGGGCAGATATTTTGATATGACAGAGGTAGTAGTAGTTTAGAGTCAAACCACTGGTGGTGTGTATACAGGCTCACCAGTACTCATATTATCGCTTCGACCTGCTTTAACAAGTCAAAAAGTTTTTTGTGGAAGAAAAAAATGCAGATTAAACATTTGCATAAGTTTAAATGAAATCCTCTCCTGTACAGAGAAGGACAGGGTTAAGACAATCAATGTGTGTACCTTTCCCTGTGATGAAACTTCAGGTTGACTGTTGACTTCCCATTGACAACGTGCCGGCAGGTTAGAACCAGCTGAGAGGCCACAACAACCCCTGAGCCCCAGAACTGCCCACTGTTCACGAAGCACACTGTGGGATATTTAACAGCTTTTGACTCTTGGGCAGTGGTGCACATCTGAAGGCCTCTCTCTCCCGGATGGAGCCAAACACCTCGTAGTGGATCTTGGATGCTCATGCAGCGGATGATGTTCCTGAAGATCAACTGCACAGAGCAGACTAGTGTGAGGCCAATCCACTCAGTTGCCTTCCAGCCAAACGGAGACACAATCAGCCCGATGAAGTGGAGGCGGCCTGCACCTTTCATCATGAACAACCCCCCACCTTCTGTGCCTGGCAAGCAGCGAGCATCTGTGAGAATGACAGCGTTGTCCTCTCCAGCGAGGTTACTGATGATACCTCTGCTGAGGGTGCTGATGAAGAGGTCCAAGCAAAGGGAGCCAAATGGCGAACCACATGCAACAACTGGGCAGCCTTTCTGAAGAGATGAGCTGCTCTGCCAGGATATGGTGCCTGTGTAAGGGCTGCTGTTGGGTACCACATCTGTCTTGAGCAACGCAAACCAGCTGAGGAACTGAGCATCTTTCAACAGCTCCTCATCCTCCTCCCCTCCATGGAAACGCCACTGGTCAGCGTCCTGGAAGAGTGCCCGGAAAGCCTGTTTAAACTCCAGGCAGTTCACCAGCATGAGCAGCTCAGCCACATATTGGTGTTGATGAGTTGTTTTGCTCCTCAGGGGTGTGAATGCTTCTCCCTGCGCGCACTGGTTTGCCTCCAAATTTGGCTGAGTGGAGAAGCTGACGCGGATTTTGAGTTTCTCGCTAAAGCTACGAGGCGAGAGGAAGCTTTGGTCTGCGGAGAGCGGCTCTTTGTCGGTAATAAAACTGGAAAACGGGAGGCCGGTGCATAATACGGTCCCAGTTTGGGGATGGACGATAACACCGCTACAGCTCACGGGGCTTTTGGTAGAAAAAGCCTCTGACAGCGTGACCACACAGCAACAACTCTCTACTTCTTTCACCTCCATGTCGTTAGCTGTGCACATGAACTTTACTCACATGTCGATAACTAGAAAACCGTGAAAAGACACGTTAGAAGGAGGTGTGGCAAGAAAATAAACCTACATACTAAGCAGATACACCACACTGCTCCAAAGTTTTTTTATCTGTCACGAATATTCCTTAACTACAGTAATAGTTTGTGTTTACTAGCTGATTGCGACTAGCTTCCTGGTTGTATCTCATTGGTCAGCGACAGGAAACGCCGACAACTGTCACTTACTGTGATTGGATTGAGAGAAAACATCATCAGCTCTGAACCAATGGGAAGTAAGGAGGCGGGCATACAGCAAGCACGTCACTGGTGCTTCAGTATATCGAAGTCATATATAATAATAAATCAGTCAGGGGGACCAAATCACTTCTTTTACTAGAATACTTTAAGAACATTTTGCTGTTAATACTTTTACTTAAACCGGATTTTTCATACAGGACTTTTACTTGTAATGTTCTTCCACCATTGGTAGGCTACTCATTTAATTTCTTTCTTCTTTTCCAAGTTTCCACATGTAGTTGTTGTGACACTCATAATGACATGTCTGGGTGTTTATTACTTTAATGAAACATCCACCTATTTTAACTGTGACCTAAAACAGCAAGTTATGATGGGGAAAAATTGTGTTTTTAGAGTGGGGTAATCAATAGAAACATTACAGTGAAGTGCTTAAAATCCAATGGAGAAGCTTGGTATATGTACCAATAAAACAAACTAACTAACAAACAAAAATTGTTTATCAGAACTCAGTCTGCTATTGTGGTTTGTTTATTTCTTGCAACTAAACTTGTTTGTAATGGTTAGACTGTACACAGCTGATGAATGTTTAAATATAAAGGCAAAAAAGTTGTACAATTGTAAAGGTTTTTTTTTAAAGAGGGGTCCCATATTGTAGTTAAATGTGTAAATATCCATTTGATTATAAATTATAAATAAAGTATTTTATTACATATTGAATCATAGCAAATAATCCTATAAATGTTTAATCTCATCTAATAATAATATTAAAATACAAGAATAAAAATATGGTTTCATATTGTTTCGAATTCCTCATCTCGAGTCAGTAACAATGACTCAGATTTAAAGGATTGTCAAAAATATTTATTATGCTCAAACTTCACACACGTTTAATGACATCAGGACCTACCTTTTGTAACAGATCAATGACTTGAGGACTGATAAGCTCGATGTAACAGAAGGCAAGCCAGATTCGTATTGCAAAATATAAATAATAGCTTATGTACAAAATAAGGTATAATATTGCACTAATAGGTCATCTCATGCATAGCTTTTGCACCCTACTTCTAAGCACCACCCAAGTACTCTCGTAATATCACTGCGTGTTGTGAGCAGTAACTAGTCACAAAGTACTCAAGTCATTTCACAGTGATTCACCATCATGGAAACACGTAGAGAGTCATTGCCACTGTGGACAAGTTTAAATGGGTTACATCACCTGGCTGTGCTGATGCAGTTGTCATATACTGCAATGGTTTAATACTGTTCTGTGGTATTAAATAAACCAGTTAATGCACTTGTGGTCACATTCATATAATCAACTTGTAGTGGTAAACCCTTAATTGATTTTCTTCTTAGACAGACATGCAATGAGCAACACTGTCAGTATCCTTGGAGGTAGCAGGATACTGTATTGATAACACTTTTGTGGTAAACAATTATGGCACAAATTCACTGCAGCGCTTTAGGAAAAGGTGCATGGTACTTCAAGTTACCCACTTTTTTTTTAGATAAATAAGATAAATGTGTTTATCTGTACCAACAACACTTCTGACTTCAATCAAGGAAGAGTGACTCCAAGTACAAAATGTTAACCAAACTGACCTTCGCTGTAAGTCAACACCAGCATCTAAAAATACACCCGGGTCAGAGACTGGTTCACAGCGATGACATGTTCTATATGGCAGAGAGACATTCCTAAAGGCTTTAAGTAAAGATGGAGCCCACAGCATGAAGATTATTCTCTACACTCAATCTGAACAGTACAGACTGATGATTCATAACTTATCTTTGACTCGCTGTGGTGTGGCTGGGTTAGGGTATGACATACAGATTCTTTGAACGCATGAAGAAAACGGGGTATATGAACACAAAAACACCTCCTGAAACACGTTTCCAACTGGCACAAGTCCTATATATAGTATATTTAACAAAATATCTCTCTACAGCAGGTAGTTTTGTGTGGAACATGTCTTTGTGTGCACAGGCAGCATTGTAAATCAGGTAAAGTATGAAATAGTAGTGAATCAGTCAATATACTGGGAGAGCCAGCGGAAACCATCTCCATATCCTTGTCTCTTCAGCACGCTGCACATGAAAACCTCCATTGGCCTCAAATTCAGCTCCTTCAGTGACACTTTGCCCTGAAAATAAACAAAAATACACACAAAAAGGCATCCATTTTTAACACTCAAATGATCCACGCATTCCAACATGCATTATGACGGTCACTGTGTGTGCAACATTAATCCTAAATCCGTAATTTGATGCACGTCCTACCAGGAGAACACAGCATAGTGCGAGAGCTGTAATCTGACTCAGTGATGTGGATCACTGAGACAGGCCATTGCCACCACATTCTGTCTCCTTTTGCTCTCCTTTTTTGCAGAGAAACAGCAGGTGGTTAACATGATTTACATTAACGATTGTATAAGATGGGTAATGTGCAAAATGCTTCTTGCAGCACCTCCCCGCCACTGTATTTAATAAGATCATTAGTGATCTAAGCCTTCCCTTGGCAATTTAGATTGGTTTAAAGAAATTCAAGCAAGCTTCTTCTTTAATAGAGGAACATTAAAAGTGTCATTGAACAGAGGGGTTCAAAGGCATCCTCCCTCTGTGCTGAAAAGAAAGTATGTTTGGCCTTGTGAGACTTGCAAAACTGATTCCCTTCATTATGGAGTGAAATTGTCCTGGCACAACAGCAGCAGGCAACTTGCACACACAAAATGTACTATCGATTGAAGTCATGAAGCAGAGTAAGATGAGCGTTTTCACATGTGGATAGATTAAAAGTGAAAAACCTGCAAACTTCAGCTTTTAATCACGTTATTTAGTCCCAAAATCTGTGTTTTGTGGCATCAGCGGTTAATCTCACATGTGTTCAATCATTACCTTTCCAGTTGTGTGTCCATGCAAACCAAACATTCCTCTTAGTGCGTCCTCGCTGATGGCCTCTGGACGATCAATCTTATTCCCCAGGATGAGAACCGGGACGTTTGAGATGGTTTCATCTGTTAAAAGTGCCTACACACAGGAAGAGTCACATTGATGTAAACCCAATAGACCATTCCCATCAGTGAAATGTCTTTAATACCTGTTGTGTGTCACAAGAAGAGGTGAAATCAATACAATCAACTTACATCCAGTTCAACTTTAGCCTCTGCTAGTCGCTCATGATCAGCACAATCCACCATGTAGACTATACCATTTATGGCTGGGAGGTAGTTCTTCCAGATCCTTCGTGCTGTTAGAGCAACACAGCATCAGTATTTATGTGACACATACTGTAAGTGGAGGATGCCAGTGCCTCAAACAGCATTTTCCTGTGTATTCCTACCTTGTGTATGACCTCCAAGATCAAACGTTGTAAAGGTCATGCCTGCGATGGTCAACTCCTCAGATGCTGAGGACAGAGAGGAAGCACTGGCTTTAGATATGAGATGGATAAAAGAAGACCTACAGCCCTGCTAACGGGGCCGAGTTCTGAACATCATGTCACATCACCAGACGTACTTGGATGTAGCGTGGGCACGTGCTGTCCTAGCCTGTCATCTCTAAGCATGTGCAGGAGCGTTGTTTTGCCAGCATTGTCTAGTCCAAGGAACACCAGCTTGCCAGTCTTCTTGTACAATCCTGAGAGAAAACAAAGTGATGTCAATTTAATATAAAGTCACTCCAAACTTATTTTATGTTGCTCCCTTGAAGAGGACAGTGATTAACAGGAGGAGGAATGGGAGTGTCCGCAGTCATTAGAAACACAGTATTTGGTGTACTCAGGAATGTAAGTGAGGTTTTATTGAATCTGTTTCTAAAAGTTAAAATAAATAAAGGAACAAAATAAAAAAGTACACGTTTCGAAGTATTTTATTATAATATAGTATTTTATTTGTTAGCAATGTTATCCATATTCTATGCTGCATTCTTTGAATTTTAGGAAGGGTGGTATTGGTATTTTTTCTGTAGCCCTGACCTCAACAGACAAAGGTAAACATAGTTGTTCAGACTGAAAAAAAATTGTTTTAGACAGACATAAGAATTTAATTCTGTGACAAATATTGTGTTTTTGACATTTTCTCAAATAACTCATTTTGTTTGAGTGGAGTGAAAGAGGGTACTGTCAAGTAGCAGTGTTGTTAGGTCCGTTTGAGAAATGATGCTCTGTATGTCAAGTGTCAAATTCTTTTTTCTGGGACAGAGAAGCTAAGGTGTTGTTGATATGTGTGTAAGATACTTTACCTAATAGCTGCAAGACGCTGCTGAAGCTCCTGTAGATCCAGTCAAATATAAAAGACATTGCTCTTGACTGCCTATAATACAGACAATGGGACCAGAGTTCATTATTTATTACAGCATGTTAAAGAACATAGCAATGTACATAAGATATCACTCAGTGAGGTTCCAGCTTCTCTCAGATGTTTACCGAGCCTCGTCTCCCAAATACACCAACATTTATTCATGAACACACATCCCAAGTTAGAACACAATAAATGATCCAGTATATGCTGTATATAGAATTTGGTATGCTATTGCAAAAGGACATTGTTGCATTACAGCATCTAGCACTGAAGCGCATTGTTAAATCATTATTCCTGACCCTGGATTACTCTGCTGGTATGTGTAAGCTCTGTGTAATCACACCAGCTTTAAACCATGAAGGGAAAGGTGGACAAACCAAGCAGCAAACTGGTTTAAGGTGATTTTTAGATGCTGGCTTGCTGTGAGAGCCCATCTCACTGAGCCACTGAGTCACTGATCCTTCCTCCTCTGACTATTTTTATGGCAGGTTGTGGCATGGACACTTGATATCGGCGGTCACCCCCTGCTTCACTCACTCTCTCCCTGTCTACACACACACACACACACACACACACACACCTGTCACTCTCAGTGGAACTTGATGTGCTTGTTGCAGTGAATAGCGAGGCCTTGGAAAAACCCAATTGTTGATTTGTTTATATGACACAGTGTTTTCAAATGCGTCACCTGTACACACCAAACTCCATATATATATATAAAGCCTAAAGTATATGATGTGGCATTTAATCCCTAAATATATGGATTAAAGACGGCAACATAACAGGTACTGTGTGCTATGTTAACCCCAAAAATCTTTGTAGTCACGTAACAAATGGCAACAGGTTTTAACACACATCTCAGATCAGTATTTCAATACAAATACTGAGAAATGACACCATGAAACACGACAGGCAGCTAAACTCATGACTGAAACGACTTTTCCAGTGATTTCACTGCTGATCGCTGCCTCTGTTGGTCTGATCACACGTAGCTAGTGAAAAAACAAACATCGGCTGTCAAACTGTAAACAATCATCATTTCAGTAAACAACCCGAGCGCGTCGTAGACTGATAACTTTATAAATGTCAGATAAAAGGCTAGACTACTAAACTAGACTGAAAACTCGCAGAAATGTGAAAATTAGGAGTTAAATTATCACATAATTTGCGTATTTTACCTTGGGCTGCCGACTTTATGAAGTCCCGGTCCGTTAGGTTTTGGTCCGTCCCGTCAACTGACATGAAGCCCCACAAGTTTGACAGTTAACCGGAAATACGTCACCATGGGTCGCAGGAGGAGAAGGGGGGGTTGTCACTACCCGATGTGAGTCGCCTACCCGATGTGAGTCTGACATGCGCAGTAGCGTTCTCGATCGTCCACCATCTTGGACGGTTATGTACGGCAACTCTGCTTGGAAAAAACGCCCCCAGACTCAAAACGCGATACGCGAAATAAATCAGTTGTATAAACATATAAATATAAATAAAATAAATCAATCGTATGAATGTATAAATATGAATAAATATAAATAGTTTGGTTGTAAATAGTTGTCAGAGGTTAAGAGTAAGTATACATATCATGGAAATATCTGGAAATCAGACATGTATAAATATAAATAAAATAAATCAATAGTATAAATACATAAATATGAATGAATATAAATAGTTTGGTTATAAATAGTTGTCAGAGGTTAAGAGTAAGTATACATATCATTGAACTATCTGGAAATCAGACATGGAAATAAAATAATACGAGGTAATAGTAATAATAATTATATCTATCTATCCACTATCTTATCTATCTATATTTTTATTGATATACCGTATTTATATTATATTATTTTATTATATACATATATAAAATAGATAGATAAGATAGTATATATATACACAATATATATCTATATATAGCTATAAAATAGATAGTTAAGATAGTATATATATCTTTATATAATATATAAATATATATAGATAGATACACACTATCTTATGTATCTATCTGTTTTATTTATATATTTATATCATATTATTTTATTATATATATGTATATGTATATATAGATATATTGTACTATAAACATATTATATATTTTATATTTTTTCAATTGAGAATGGTATAAACTAACAGAAGTTTTTAACATTACATTACATCCATTTCACATTCATAGAGCTTTGATTTTGGAACAGTTTTGTTAACGAAAAAAAGGCCAAGATTTATCTGATGTGTGATGTGCAGTCTTTTATACTTTGTTATAGACACAGGTACCACCCTTTCTAGTTCTGTCACAGCTCCTCCACTCACCTGATGGACTTCCTCAGCTGTTGTTTTGATGCAGACAGATATTTAAACTGTGGTATGCATGCCTCTGTTTGACACACTATCTCAAGACCATTTCAAATGAATGAATGCTCAAGCCAGTACTGAAAGTTTGTTAACTTTTAGTTTATAACTTTGAAGGACCAAAGAATTCCATTGAACATGAACCAAACATTTTAATCTAAAAATACAAAAATGTGTTTCCATCAAATTAATGTCAGAGATGGAAAAAACAAAAGACAGAGCTTAAACAGTACTGTCAAAGAATTTAAATCTTGAATTTTAACCACATGCTTTAAAAAATGAATATAAACAATGGAGGAAACTAAAGACACATGTATGTACATAGCTATATGAAAAATTGTGCACATATTCAAGTAAAGACAATTTTATGTAATCACATAAGAAGATATGACTATACTCTTTAATTTAAAGAGACCCAACATTCCCCCATGAGCAACACTTGGCGACTCCGTAATGGGAAGAAACCTCAGGCAGAACCAGGCTCTAGGTGGGCAGCCATCTGCCTTAACCGGTTGGGGTTGATACAGAAAGAGAGAGAAAGACTGAAGCAATCTGAATCTGGAGCATACAGGTATGTAGTTGATTAAGGCAGAAGGATGATTGTCAACAGTGCAGTCTCCCGATCATCTTCATCTTTTCCTGAAATTGCACAAAAATAACGATATTAGTACAACAGATATTATAGTAAACTTGAAGCTATATGGCACTGTCTTTTAAACATGTGTCCACACACTCAGTAGATATTACAGTTAATAAAACAAATTAAGCACCAGTTCTACCTCATACTAGTTAACTTTACCTCAGTGTCTTGTGTTGGGATACTGTACTCTCCTCTCAAGAGCTTCCTTCCCTGGAACTGCACCTCTTGTCATTGATGCCGTCAGTGTTGAAGAAATTGAAGTTAGGCAGACAAAGTACAAACTACCAAATCAGCTTCTTACTGAGAGTGGAGACTGGAAGCATGTCATTTAAACACAATTGACGTAGATGTCCAGCTCTGATTTGATCACCCTCTCCTACTGTTAATCTGAAGTAAGACAACAAGAAATTGAAAATAAGATAAGTTAGGCATTGCTCCCACAGAGAAAGTACAAACTACCTAATCAGCTTCTTACCGAGAACAGGTGTCATTTAAACACAATTGGCTTCATTGTGTTTGCCATAGATGTCCAGCTCAGACTTGATCACTCTCTCCTAGTCTTTTAGACTGTCAATCTGAATTAAGACAACAAGAAGATGGAAATAAGTTAAGTATTGTGTTGATCCTACAGACAAAGTACAAACTACTGACATCAGGCTCTTACCGAGAGTGGAGACCGAAAGGGTGTCATTTAAATTGACGTAGATGGGGAGGCAGGTACTTCAGGAGGATGATGAGGATGACTTTACTGTATTTGGCGTAGATGTCCAGCTCAGATTTGATCACTCTCTCCTAGACAGTCCTCTAGACTGTCGATCTGAAGTAAGACAAGTTGGGCATTGATCCCATAGACAAAGTACAAACTACCAAATCTGGTTGTTACCAAGAGTGGAGAATGGAACAATGGCCACACAAACAGTTTAGCAGTACACTAAAAACACTTACGTTTCTGTCTGTAGTACGGCCTCAGGCGATCGACATTCACCTTCTGCAAGGACCCAGTGTTCTTTTGGATGGTGGCCACGCCATTTTCTGACATATCAAGGACTTTGTAGGGGCCTTGATGCATATGTTTCAGGCCATGCCCCAGCCGCTGCCTCTTTGGCTCAGAAGACAGGAGAATGTCATCACCTGTGTTAATTTCTACTGTTTTGCAGCGCTTCCTTTTGCGTGCTGCATAACAGCTCTTTTGCTTCTCCTGGGCCTTTTCTATGTTGGCAAGAACCTATTGGCCAAAGCCACAAATAAAGTAAATAACATGAAACACATAAATACAACAACTTCAATATATGAGCTTTGTGCCTCACTACCTTTTCATTGAGGTCTGTGATTGTCCTCATCCTAGCTTCCAGATCGTCCTCTGGGTCTCCAACTTCAAAGTGGTCTCCCATGGGACAGGCGTTGAGAACCTCAGGAAGGAGGTAGTGGCGGTTGAAGAACAGGAAAAACGGGGTGTTCTTCGCGGAGCTCTAAGTTCACAGTAAAAAACAATGTGACATGTGACATTCCTCAAGATGCAAATTTAACAGCATTAGTGATTGTAAAGTAAAAAACACACCTGTTTGGCGGTATTTATGCCATACACCACAGCTTGCAGGTGAATGTCCCAGTCGTTGTGGTGCTCATTCACATAGCGCCGGAGAGCACGTTTGATATTTTGATTTGTCCTCTATCCTGTACAATAACAATGTGAATTGCAGATTTATGTACATATTACACACATATATCATGTAATGTCTACGTAACATCCATCCATGAAAAAAAATGTATCCATGTTTACCTGGCCATTGGTTTGTGGATGGTAGGCACTTGATACTGCATGTCTTATGTTTAGCAGTGTACCGTACCGTACCGTCCTCTTTCGCTTATCCGGGGTTGGGTCGCGGGGGCAGCAGCCTAAGCAGGGAAGCCCAGACTTCCCTCTCCCCAGCCACTTCATCCAGCTCTTCCCGGTGGATCCCGAGGCGTTCCCAGGCCAGCCGAGAGACATAGTCTCTCCAGCGTGTCCTGGGTCTTCCTAGGGGTCTCCTACCGGTGGGACGTGCCCTGAACACCTCACCAGGGAGGCGTCCGGGAGGCATCCTAATCAGATGCCCGAGCCACCTCATCTGGCTCCTCTCAACGTGGAGGAGCAGCAGGTCTACTCCGAGCTCCCTCCGGATAACTGAGCTTCTCACCCTATCTCTAAGGGAGAACCCAGCCACCCTACGGAGGAAGCTCATTTCGGCCGCTTGTACCCACGATCTAGTTCTTTGGGTCACTCCCCAAAGCTCATGACCATAGGTGAGGGTAGGAACTCTCTGGTAAATCCAGAGCTTTGCCTTTCGGCTCAGCTCTCTCTTCACCACGACGGATCTGTGCAGAGTCTGCATTACTGCAGACGCCGCACCAATCCGCCTGTCGATCTCATGTTCCATCCTTCCCTCACTCGTGAACAAGACCCTGAGGTACTTGAACTCCTCCACTTGGGGCAGGATCTCATCCCCGACTCGAAGAGTGCACTCCACCCTTTTCCGGTTGAGGACCATGGACTCGGATTTGGATGTGCTGATTCTCATCCCGGCCGTTTCACACTCGGCTGCGAACCGATCCAGTGAGAGTTGGAGGTCACGATCTGATGAAGCCAACAGGACCACATCATCATGTTTAGCAGTGTGAAGATCTCTTTGTTGAGCTGTAAATATGTATACAAGAGCAATACAACAAAGTCTGTAAGAATGATCTGCAGCTATGAAGATGATCATGGTTTATCTAATATTGTATTTATCATACCTCATTCACAAACACAAACTTTAACTTGGTGACAGCGCCTGACCTGAAACAGAGGTCAATGCACTTGAATAGATATCTCATGTTAGTTAGTTTTTCTTGAATCGAAGCTTGATAAGCGCAGTTTCAGGAGCGGGAACACACACCAATTACACCCCTTCCGGCTCCTATATAAACAGACCTAACAGCTTCCCCCTCGTTCACTCTCGCTTTCGAGTTTCACGTGCAGGCAGTCTCAGTCAAGCTTTCATGGTCATCACAGAAACAGATCGTACTTCCCGCATTGCATCAACAAAACTTGAACAAATGCTACGATTACTACTCCAAGAGTGAAAGAGAGAGAAAGACTGAAGCAATCTGAATCTGGAGCATACAGGTATGTAGTTGATTAAGGCAGAAGGATGATTGTCAACAGTGCAGTCTCCCGATCATCTTCATCTTTTCCTGAAATTGCACAAAAATAACGATATTAGTACAACAGATATTATAGTAAACTTGAAGCTATATGGCACTGTCTTTTAAACATGTGTCCACACACTCAGTAGATATTACAGTTAATAAAACAAATTAAGCACCAGTTCTACCTCATACTAGTTAACTTTACCTCAGTGTCTTGTGTTGGGATACTGTACTCTCCTCTCAAGAGCTTCCTTCCCTGGAACTGCACCTCTTGTCATTGATGCCGTCAGTGTTGAAGAAATTGAAGTTAGGCAGACAAAGTACAAACTACCAAATCAGCTTCTTACTGAGAGTGGAGACTGGAAGCATGTCATTTAAACACAATTGACGTAGATGTCCAGCTCTGATTTGATCACCCTCTCCTACTGTTAATCTGAAGTAAGACAACAAGAAATTGAAAATAAGATAAGTTAGGCATTGCTCCCACAGAGAAAGTACAAACTACCTAATCAGCTTCTTACCGAGAACAGGTGTCATTTAAACACAATTGGCTTCATTGTGTTTGCCATAGATGTCCAGCTCAGACTTGATCACTCTCTCCTAGTCTTTTAGACTGTCAATCTGAATTAAGACAACAAGAAGATGGAAATAAGTTAAGTATTGTGTTGATCCTACAGACAAAGTACAAACTACTGACATCAGGCTCTTACCGAGAGTGGAGACCGAAAGGGTGTCATTTAAATTGACGTAGATGGGGAGGCAGGTACTTCAGGAGGATGATGAGGATGACTTTACTGTATTTGGCGTAGATGTCCAGCTCAGATTTGATCACTCTCTCCTAGACAGTCCTCTAGACTGTCGATCTGAAGTAAGACAAGTTGGGCATTGATCCCATAGACAAAGTACAAACTACCAAATCTGGTTGTTACCAAGAGTGGAGAATGGAACAATGGCCACACAAACAGTTTAGCAGTACACTAAAAACACTTACGTTTCTGTCTGTAGTACGGCCTCAGGCGATCGACATTCACCTTCTGCAAGGACCCAGTGTTCTTTTGGATGGTGGCCACGCCATTTTCTGACATATCAAGGACTTTGTAGGGGCCTTGATGCATATGTTTCAGGCCATGCCCCAGCCGCTGCCTCTTTGGCTCAGAAGACAGGAGAATGTCATCACCTGTGTTAATTTCTACTGTTTTGCAGCGCTTCCTTTTGCGTGCTGCATAACAGCTCTTTTGCTTCTCCTGGGCCTTTTCTATGTTGGCAAGAACCTATTGGCCAAAGCCACAAATAAAGTAAATAACATGAAACACATAAATACAACAACTTCAATATATGAGCTTTGTGCCTCACTACCTTTTCATTGAGGTCTGTGATTGTCCTCATCCTAGCTTCCAGATCGTCCTCTGGGTCTCCAACTTCAAAGTGGTCTCCCATGGGACAGGCGTTGAGAACCTCAGGAAGGAGGTAGTGGCGGTTGAAGAACAGGAAAAACGGGGTGTTCTTCGCGGAGCTCTAAGTTCACAGTAAAAAACAATGTGACATGTGACATTCCTCAAGATGCAAATTTAACAGCATTAGTGATTGTAAAGTAAAAAACACACCTGTTTGGCGGTATTTATGCCATACACCACAGCTTGCAGGTGAATGTCCCAGTCGTTGTGGTGCTCATTCACATAGCGCCGGAGAGCACGTTTGATATTTTGATTTGTCCTCTATCCTGTACAATAACAATGTGAATTGCAGATTTATGTACATATTACACACATATATCATGTAATGTCTACGTAACATCCATCCATGAAAAAAAATGTATCCATGTTTACCTGGCCATTGGTTTGTGGATGGTAGGCACTTGATACTGCATGTCTTATGTTTAGCAGTGTACCGTACCGTACCGTCCTCTTTCGCTTATCCGGGGTTGGGTCGCGGGGGCAGCAGCCTAAGCAGGGAAGCCCAGACTTCCCTCTCCCCAGCCACTTCATCCAGCTCTTCCCGGTGGATCCCGAGGCGTTCCCAGGCCAGCCGAGAGACATAGTCTCTCCAGCGTGTCCTGGGTCTTCCTAGGGGTCTCCTACCGGTGGGACGTGCCCTGAACACCTCACCAGGGAGGCGTCCGGGAGGCATCCTAATCAGATGCCCGAGCCACCTCATCTGGCTCCTCTCAACGTGGAGGAGCAGCAGGTCTACTCCGAGCTCCCTCCGGATAACTGAGCTTCTCACCCTATCTCTAAGGGAGAACCCAGCCACCCTACGGAGGAAGCTCATTTCGGCCGCTTGTACCCACGATCTAGTTCTTTGGGTCACTCCCCAAAGCTCATGACCATAGGTGAGGGTAGGAACTCTCTGGTAAATCCAGAGCTTTGCCTTTCGGCTCAGCTCTCTCTTCACCACGACGGATCTGTGCAGAGTCTGCATTACTGCAGACGCCGCACCAATCCGCCTGTCGATCTCATGTTCCATCCTTCCCTCACTCGTGAACAAGACCCTGAGGTACTTGAACTCCTCCACTTGGGGCAGGATCTCATCCCCGACTCGAAGAGTGCACTCCACCCTTTTCCGGTTGAGGACCATGGACTCGGATTTGGATGTGCTGATTCTCATCCCGGCCGTTTCACACTCGGCTGCGAACCGATCCAGTGAGAGTTGGAGGTCACGATCTGATGAAGCCAACAGGACCACATCATCATGTTTAGCAGTGTGAAGATCTCTTTGTTGAGCTGTAAATATGTATACAAGAGCAATACAACAAAGTCTGTAAGAATGATCTGCAGCTATGAAGATGATCATGGTTTATCTAATATTGTATTTATCATACCTCATTCACAAACACAAACTTTAACTTGGTGACAGCGCCTGACCTGAAACAGAGGTCAATGCACTTGAATAGATATCTCATGTTAGTTAGTTTTTCTTGAATCGAAGCTTGATAAGCGCAGTTTCAGGAGCGGGAACACACACCAATTACACCCCTTCCGGCTCCTATATAAACAGACCTAACAGCTTCCCCCTCGTTCACTCTCGCTTTCGAGTTTCACGTGCAGGCAGTCTCAGTCAAGCTTTCATGGTCATCACAGAAACAGATCGTACTTCCCGCATTGCATCAACAAAACTTGAACAAATGCTACGATTACTACTCCAAGAGTGAACTCACCACGGATTACGAACTGCAGATCAACCCGTCCGACTTGACTAAAGATTCGTGGGAAACCGGCTCTCCTCTCGTCACACAGCAGCAGACCGCAGCCGAGCGCCCCGTGGGGCACATGCCGGCCTCGCAGGCACATGCCGGCCCCGCAGGCGCACGCCGGCCTCGCAGGCTCTTCAACCCACACTCCCCTGATGCAGTGTTTCCCACACATAGACTAATTCGTGGCGGTGCGCCACAGATTCAACACCGGCCGCCACATATTGCGTTTCGTTATTAATTTTTTTTTAACGCTATTTAAAAAATACGCATCGTATTCGTTAAGCTGCATTTCCTCTCCCTGCTTTCCCTGCGTCTCTCTGTCACTCACGCGTCTCTCTCACATAGCCCACACACCCACACACACCCACACACACACACACCCACACACACACACACACACACACACACACACACACACACACACACACACACACACACACACACACACACACACACACACACACACACAGCCCCTCCCCTCCGTGCACACCGCGTGTCTCCATCAGCGAGATCATCCCTAGAAGCGTGGAAGCTGTGCCTTAGTGCAGAGAAGACGGCTGGTGAAATTCAAGAAGGATTGGTATCACGTGCACCTTTATAAAATCACACATTAAAAAGTCTTATAAAATATTTTATATTTTGAATACAATATTGTCCCGTCCCGACCCGACCCTTACACCTTCTTTATAAAGTTAATTAGTCGCAAGTTTGCGGTAAAATGTAGTTGGGTTGTCGAGGTCAAAACACTAGCAGCTGTGAATCAAATAAAGTTGTTATAAGTACTGTTATGTAGTTTTTTTACCCTTACACTGAATGTTTGCTGCTTAAATCCAGATGAGTATTGAAAAATATTTCCCGCGATTGAAAAAGAGACGTGTTGAGGATGAGGACCAGCCTGAACCGGAGGTATCAGTCTGAAACAGAGCTGAACAGTCCGACCAGTGTAATTAGCTATGTTATTAATTTATTTACAATATTTTCAGGCTTCAACCAGTGCTGCTCAAGCAGAAAGACAGGGTCAGGGAGAGAAAGAGATAGATTCGTTAGGCATAGGAGAGGAGGACAGCATCCAACATGCTGCTGTGACAGAGCCAGCTGAAACAACAGGTGAGGTGGACAAACAGATGTAGAAACAGGCAGGTAAGAAAGCAGGTCTCAGTTCAAGGGAACTAATTTCTATTGTTCGGTTTCTGTTTAGATGGGACTTTGGCAACATCCAAAAGTTTTTGATTAATATGATAAAGTTGTGTATGACCAAAGAGCCAAAGGGGCGGCCAATTGAAAAAAATTGCAGGGCCGGTAGTGTCGAAAAAGTCAAAAATAGGAAGGGTGGGGGATTGTCCCAAAACTTGCTACAAGGGGCCAGAGGGGCGGGCTGAAAGAAAAATGTGTAAAATCAAGCACCGTGAATGCATTGTGTGAAAATTGTCAAGGATTTTCCAAAGCGGGCAAAAATTGAAAAAAATGACAGGGCCGGTAGTGTCGAAAAAGTCAAAAATGGGAAGGGTGGGGGATTGTCCCAAAACTTGCTACAAGGGGCCAGAGGGGCGGCCTGAATGAAAAATGTGTAAAATCAAGCACCGTGAAGGCATTGTGTGAAAATTGTCAAGGATTTTCGAAAGCGGGCAAAAATTGAAAAAGATGACAGGGCCGGTAGTGTCGAAAAAGTCAAAAATAGGAAGGGTGGGGGATTGTCCCAAAACTTGCTACAAGGGGCCAGAGGGGCGGCCTGAATGAAAAATGTGTAAAATCAAGCACCGTGAAGGCATTGTGTGAAAATTGTCAAGGATTTTCCAAAGCGGGCAAAAATTGAAAAAAATGACAGGGCCGGTAGTGTCGAAAAAGTCAAAAATGGGAAGGGTGGGGGATTGTCCCAAAACTTGCTACAAGGGGCCAGAGGGGCGGCCTGAATGAAAAATGTGTAAAATCAAGCACCGTGAAGGCATTGTGTGAAAATTGTCAAGGATTTTCCAAAGCGGGCAAAAATTTTAAAGAATGACAGGGCCGGTAGTGTCGAAAAAGTCAAAAATAGGGAAGGGTAGGGGATTGTCCCAAAACTTGCTACAAGGGGCCAGAGGGGCGGCCTGAATGAAAAATGTGTAAAATCAAGCACCGTGAGGGCATTGTGTGAAAATTGTCAAGGATTTTCCAAAGCGGCCAAAAATTGAAAAAAATGACAGGGCCGGTAGTGTCGAAAAAGTCAAAAATAGGAAGGGTGGGGGATTGTCCCAAAACTTGCTACAAGGGGCCAGAGGGGCGGCCTGAATGAAAAATGTGTAAAATCAAGCACCGTGAAGGCATTGTGTGAAAATTGTCAAGGATTTTCCAAAGCGGGCAAAAATTGAAAAAAATGACAGGGTCGGTAGTGTCGAAAAAGTCAAAAATGGGAAGGGTGGGGGATTGTCCCAAAACTTGCTACAAGGGGCCAGAGGGGCGGCCTGAATGAAAAGTGTGTAATATCAAGCACTGTGAAGGCATTGTGTGAAAACTGTGAAGGATTTTCCAAAGCGGGCAAAAATTGAAAAAGATGACTGGGCCGGTAGTGTCGAAAAAGTCAAAAATGGGAAGGGTGGGGGATTGTCCCAAAACTTGCTACAAGGGGCCAGAGGGGCGGCCTGAATGAAAAATGTGTAAAATCAAGCACCGTGAAGGCATTGTGTGAAAATTGTGAAGGATTTTCCGAAGCGGGCAAAAATTTTAAAGAATGACAGGGCCGGTAGTGTCGAAAAAGTCAAAAATAGGGAAGGGTAGGGGATTGTCCCAAAACTTGCTACAAGGGGCCAGAGGGGCGGCCTGAATGAAAAATGTGTAAAATCAAGCACCGTGAGGGCATTGTGTGAAAATTGTCAAGGATTTTCCAAAGCGGCCAAAAATTGAAAAAAATGACAGGGCCGGTAGTGTCGAAAAAGTCAAAAATAGGAAGGGTGGGGGATTGTCCCAAAACTTGCTACAAGGGGCCAGAGGGGCGGCCTGAATGAAAAATGTGTAAAATCAAGCACCGTGAAGGCATTGTGTGAAAATTGTCAAGGATTTTCCAAAGCGGGCAAAAATTGAAAAAAATGACAGGGTCGGTAGTGTCGAAAAAGTCAAAAATGGGAAGGGTGGGGGATTGTCCCAAAACTTGCTACAAGGGGCCAGAGGGGCGGCCTGAATGAAAAATGTGTAAAATCAAGCACCGTGAAGGCATTGTGTGAAAATTGTCAAGGATTTTCCAAGGCGGGCAAAAATTGAAAAAAATGACAGGGCTGGTAGTGTCGAAAAAGTCAAAAATCGGAAGGGTGGGGGATTGTCCCAAAACTTGCTACAAGGGGCCAGAGGGGCGGCCTGAATGAAAAATGTGTAAAATCAAGCACCGTGAAGGCATTGTGTGAAAATTGTCAAGGATTTTCCAAAGCGGGCAAAAATTTTAAAAACTGACAGGGCCGGTAGTGTCGAAAAAGTCAAAAATAGGGAAGGGTGGGGGATTGTCCCAAAACTTGCTACAAGGGGCCAGAGGGGCGGCCTAAATGACAAATGTGTAAAATCAAGCACCGTGAAGGCATTGTGTGAAAATTGTGAAGGATTTTCCATAGGGGGCAAAAATTGAAAAAAATGACAGGGCCGGTAGTGTTGAAAAAGTCAAAAATAGGAAGGGTGGGGGATTGTCCCAAAACTTGCTACAAGGGGCCAGAGGGGCGGCCTGAATGAAAAATGTGTAAAATCAAGCACCGTGAGGGCATTGTGTGAAAATTGTCAAGGATTTTCCAAAGCGGCCAAAAATTGAAAAAAATGACAGGGCCGGTAGTGTCGAAAAAGTCAAAAATAGGAAGGGTGGGGGATTGTCCCAAAACTTGCTACAAGGGGCCAGAGGGGCGGCCTGAATTAAAAGTGTGTAAAATCAAGCACTGTGAAGGCATTGTGTGAAAATTGTGAAGGATTTTCCAAAGCGGGCAAAAATTGAAAAAAATGACATGGCCGATAGTGTCGAAAAAGTCAAAAATGGGAAGGGTGGGGGATTGTCCCAAAACTTGCTACAAGGGGCCAGAGGGGCGGCCTGAATGAAAAATGTGTAAAATCAAGCACCGTGAAGGCATTGTGTGAAAATTGTCAAGGATTTTCCAAAGCGGGCAAAAATTTTAAAAAATGACAGTGCCGGTAGTGTCGAAAAAGTCAAAAATAGGGAAGGGTGGGGGATTGTCCCAAAACTTGCTACAAGGGGCCAGAGGGGCGGCCTGAATGAAAAATGTGTAAAATCAAGCACCGTGAAGACATTGTGTGAAAATTGTGAAGGATTTTCCATAGGGGGCAAAAATTGAAAAAAATGACAGGGCCGGTAGTGTCGAAAAAGTCAAAAATAGGAAGGGTGGGGGATTGTCCCAAAACTTGCTACAAGGGGCCAGAGGGGCGGCCTAAATGACAAGTGTGTAAAATCAAGCACTGTGAAGGCATTGTGTGAAAATTGTCAAGGATTTTCCAAAGCGGGCAAAAATTGAAAAAAATGACAGGGTCGGTAGTGTCGAAAAAGTCATAAATGGGAAGGGTGGGGGATTGTCCCAAAACTTGCTACATGGGGCCAGAGGGGCGGCCTGAATGAAAAATGTGTAAAATCAAGCACCGTGAAGGCATTGTGTGAAAATTGTCAAGGATTTTCCAAAGCGGGCAAAAATTTTAAAAAATGACAGGGCCGGTAGTGTCGAAAAAGTCAAAAATAGGGAAGGGTGGGGGATTGTCCCAAAACTTGCTACAAGGGGCCAGAGGGGCGGCCTAAATGACAAATGTGTAAAATCAAGCACCGTGAAGGCATTGTGTGAACATTGTGAAGGATTTTCCATAGGGGGCAAAAATTGAAAAAAATGACAGGGCCGGTAGTGTCGAAAAAGTCAAAAATAGGAAGGGTGGGGGATTGTCCCAAAACTTGCTACAAGGGGCCAGAGGGGCGGCCTGAATGAAAAATGCGTAAAATCAAGCACTGTGAAGGCATTGTGTGAAAATTGTCAAGGATTTTCCAAAGCGGGCAAAAATTGAAAAAAATGACAGGGTCGGTAGTGTCGAAAAAGTCATAAATGGGAAGCGTGGGGGATTGTCCCAAAACTTGCTACATGGGGCCAGAGGGGCGGCCTGAATGAAAAATGTGTAAAATCAAGCACCGTGAGGGCATTGTGTGAAAATTGTCAAGGATTTTCCAAAGCGGCCAAAAATTGAAAAAAATGACAGGGCCGGTAGTGTCGAAAAAGTCAAAAATAGGGAAGGGTGGGGGATTGTCCCAAAACTTGCTACAAGGGGCCAGAGGGGCGGCCTAAATGACAAATGTGTAAAATCAAGCACCGTGAAGGCATTGTGTGAAAATTGTGAAGGATTTTCCATAGGGGGCAAAAATTGAAAAAAATGACAGGGCCGGTAGTGTCGAAAAAGTCAAAAATAGGAAGGGTGGGGGATTGTCCCAAAACTTGCTACAAGGGGCCAGAGGGGCGGCCTGAATGAAAAATGTGTAAAATCAAGCACCGTGAGGGCATTGTGTGAAAATTGTCAAGGATTTTCCAAAGCGGCCAAAAATTGAAAAAAATGACAGGGCCGGTAGTGTCGAAAAAGTCAAAAATAGGAAGGGTGGGGGATTGTCCCAAAACTTGCTACAAGGGGCCAGAGGGGCGGCCTGAATTAAAAGTGTGTAAAATCAAGCACTGTGAAGGCATTGTGTGAAAATTGTGAAGGATTTTCCAAAGCGGCCAAAAATTGAAAAAAATGACATGGCCGATAGTGTCGAAAAAGTCAAAAATGGGAAGGGTGGGGGATTGTCCCAAAACTTGCTACAAGGGGCCAGAGGGGCGGCCTGAATGAAAAATGTGTAAAATCAAGCACCGTGAAGGCATTGTGTGAAAATTGTCAAGGATTTTCCAAAGCGGGCAAAATTTTTTAAAAATGACAGTGCCGGTAGTGTCGAAAAAGTCAAAAATAGGGAAGGGTGGGGGATTGTCCCAAAACTTGCTACAAGGGGCCAGAGGGGCGGCCTGAATGAAAAATGTGTAAAATCAAGCACCGTGAAGACATTGTGTGAAAATTGTGAAGGATTTTCCATAGGGGGCAAAAATTGAAAAAAATGACAGGGCCGGTAGTGTCGAAAAAGTCAAAAATAGGAAGGGTGGGGGATTGTCCCAAAACTTGCTACAAGGGGCCAGAGGGGCGGCCTGAATGAAAAATGTGTAAAATCAAGCACTGTGAAGGCATTGTGTGAAAATTGTCAAGGATTTTCCAAAGCGGCAAAAATTGAAAAAAATGACAGGGTCGGTAGTGTCGAAAAAGTCATAAATGGGAAGGGTGGGGGATTGTCCCAAAACTTGCTACATGGGGCCAGAGGGGCGGCCTGAATGAAAAATGTGTAAAATCAAGCACCGTGAAGGCATTGTGTGAAAATTGTCAAGGATTTTCCAAAGCGGGCAAAAATTTAAAAAAATGACAGGGCCGGTAGTGTCGAAAAAGTCAAAAATAGGGAAGGGTGGGGGATTGTCCCAAAACTTGCTACAAGGGGCCAGAGGGGCGGCCTAAATGACAAATGTGTAAAATCAAGCACCGTGAAGGCATTGTGTGAAAATTGTGAAGGATTTTCCATAGGGGGCAAAAATTGAAAAAAATGACAGGGCCGGTAGTGTCGAAAAAGTCAAAAATAGGAAGGGTGGGGGATTGTCCCAAAACTTGCTACAAGGGGCCAGAGGGGCGGCCTGAATGAAAAATGTGTAAAATCAAGCACCGTGAGGGCATTGTGTGAAAATTGTCAAGGATTTTCCAAAGCGGCCAAAAATTGAAAAAAATGACAGGGCCGGTAGTGTCGAAAAAGTCAAAAATGGGAAGGGTGGGGGATTGTCCCAAAACTTGCTACAAGGGGCCAGAGGGGCGGCCTGAATGAAAAATGTGTAAAATCAAGCACCGTGAAGGCATTGTGTGAAAATTGTCAAGGATTTTCCAAAGCGGGCAAAAATTTTAAAAAATGACAGGGCCGGTAGTGTCGAAAAAGTCAAAAATAGGGAAGGGTGGGGGATTGTCCCAAAACTTGCTACAAGGGGCCAGAGGGGCGGCCTAAATGAAAAATGTGTAAAATCAAGCACCGTGAAGGCATTGTGTGAAAATTGTGAAGGATTTTCCATAGGGGGCAAAAATGGAAAAAAATGACAGGGCCGGTAGTGTCGAAAAAGTCAAAAATAGGAAGGGTGGGGGATTGTCCCAAAACTTGCTACAAGGGGCCAGAGGGGCGGCCTGAATGAAAAATGTGTAAAATCAAGCACCGTGAAGGCATTGTGTGAAAATTGTCAAGGATGTTCCAAAGCGGGCAAATATTTTAAAGAATGACAGGGCCGGTAGTGTCGAAAAAGTCAAAAATAGGGAAGGGTAGGGGATTGTCCCAAAACTTGCTACAAGGGGCCAGAGGGGCGGCCTGAATGAAAAATGTGTAAAATCAAGCACCGTGAGGGCATTGTGTGAAAATTGTCAAGGATTTTCCAAAGCGGCCAAAAATTGAAAAAAATGACAGGGCCGGTAGTGTCGAAAAAGTCAAAAATAGGAAGGGTGGGGGATTGTCCCAAAACTTGCTACAAGGGGCCAGAGGGGCGGCCTGAATTAAAAGTGTGTAAAATCAAGCACTGTGAAGGCATTGTGTGAAAATTGTGAAGGATTTTCCAAAGCGGGCAAAAATTGAAAAAAATGACAGGGCCGGTAGTGTCGAAAAAGTCAAAAATAGGAAGGGTGGGGGATTGTCCCAAAACTTGCTACAAGGGGCCAGAGGGGCGGCCTGAATTAAAAGTGTGTAAAATCAAGCACTGTGAAGGCATTGTGTGAAAATTGTGAAGGATTTTCCAAAGCGGGCAAAAATTGAAAAAAATGACATGGCCGATAGTGTCGAAAAAGTCAAAAATGGGAAGGGTGGGGGATTGTCCCAAAACTTGCTACAAGGGGCCAGAGGGGCAGCCTGAATGAAAAATGTGTAAAATCAAGCACCGTGAGGGCATTGTGTGAAAATTGTCAAGGATTTTCCAAAGCGGGCAAAAATTGAAAAAAATGACAGGGCTGGTAGTGTCGAAAAAGTCAAAAATGGGAAGGGTGGGGGATTGTCCCAAAACTTGCTACAAGGGGCCAGAGGGGCGGCCTGAATGAAAAATGTGTAAAATCAAGCACCGTGAAGGCATTGTGTGAAAATTGTCAAGGATTTTCCAAAGCGGCCAAAAATTGAAAAAAATGACAGGGCCGGTAGTGTCGAAAAAGTCAAAAATAGGGAAGGGTAGGGGATTGTCCCAAAACTTGCTACAAGGGGCCAGAGGGGCGGCCTGAATGAAAAATGTGTAAAATCAAGCACCGTGAAGACATTGTGTGAAAATTGTCAAGGATTTTCCAAAGCGGGCAAAAATTGAAAAAAATGACAGGGTCGGTAGTGTCGAAAAAGTCAAAAATGGGAAGGGTGGGGGATTGTCCCAAAACTTGCTACAAGGGGCCAGAGGGGCGGCCTGAATGAAAAATGTGTAAAATCAAGCACCGTGAAGACATTGTGTGAAAATTGTCAAGGATTTTCCAAAGCGGGCAAAAATTGAAAAAAATGACAGGGTCGGTAGTGTCGAAAAAGTCAAAAATGGGAAGGGTGGGGGATTGTCCCAAAACTTGCTACAAGGGGCCAGAGGGGCGGCCTGAATGAAAAATGTGTAAAATCAAGCACCGTGAAGGCATTGTGTGAAAATTGTCAAGGATTTTCCAAAGCGGGCAAATATTTTAAAGAATGACAGGGCCGGTAGTGTCGAAAAAGTCAAAAATAGGGAAGGGTAGGGGATTGTCCCAAAACTTGCTACAAGGGGCCAGAGGGGCGGCCTGAATGAAAAATGTGTAAAATCAAGCACCGTGAGGGCATTGTGTGAAAATTGTCAAGGATTTTCCAAAGCGGCCAAAAATTGAAAAAAATGACAGGGCCGGTAGTGTCGAAAAAGTCAAAAATAGGAAGGGTGGGGGATTGTCCCAAAACTTGCTACATGGGGCCAGAGGGGCGGCCTGAATTAAAAGTGTGTAAAATCAAGCACTGTGAAGGCATTGTGTGTAAATTGTGAAGGATTTTCCAAAGCGGGCAAAAATTGAAAAAAATGACAGGGCTGGTAGTGTCGAAAAAGTCAAAAATAGGAAGGGTGGGGGATTGTCCCAAAACTTGCTACAAGGGGCCAGAGGGGCGGCCTGAATTAAAAGTGTGTAAAATCAAGCACTGTGAAGGCATTGTGTGAAAATTGTGAAGGATTTTCCAAAGCGGGCAAAAATTGAAAAAAATGACATGGCCGATAGTGTCGAAAAAGTCAAAAATGGGAAGGGTGGGGCATTGTCCCAAAACTTGCTACAAGGGGCCAGAGGGGCGGCCTGAATGAAAAATGTGTAAAATCAAGCACCGTGAGGGCATTGTGTGAAAATTGTCAAGGATTTTCCAAAGCGGGCAAAAATTGAAAAAAATGACAGGGCTGGTAGTGTCGAAAAAGTCAAAAATGGGAAGGGTGGGGGATTGTCCCAAAACTTGCTACAAGGGGCCAGAGGGGCGGCCTGAATGAAAAATGTGTAAAATCAAGCACCGTGAAGGCATTGTGTGAAAATTGTCAAGGATTTTCCAAAGCGGCCAAAAATTGAAAAAAATGACAGGGCCGGTAGTGTCGAAAAAGTCAAAAATAGGGAAGGGTAGGGGATTGTCCCAAAACTTGCTACAAGGGGCCAGAGGGGCGGCCTGAATGAAAAATGTGTAAAATCAAGCACCGTGAGGGCATTGTGTGAAAATTGTCAAGGATTTTCCAAAGCGGGCAAAAATTGAAGAAAACGACAGGGCCGGTAGTGTCGAAAAAGTCAAAAATGGGAAGGGTGGGGGATTGTCCCAAAACTTGCTACAAGGGGCCAGAGGGGCGGCCTGAATGAAAAATGTGTAAAATCAAGCACCGTGAGGGCATTGTGTGAAAATTGTGAAGGATTTTCCAAAGCGGGCAAAAATTGAAAAAAATGACAGGGCCGGTAGTGTTGAAAAAGTCAAAAATTGGAAGGGTGGGGGATTGTCCCAAAACTTGCTACAAGGGGCCAGAGGGGCGGCCTGAATGAAAAATGTGTAAAATCAAGCACCGTGAAGGCATTGTGTGAAAATTGTCAAGGATTTTCCAAAGCGGGCAAAAATTGAAAAAAATGACAGGGTCGGTAGTGTCGAAAAAGTCAAAAATGGGAAGGGTGGGGGATTGTCCCAAAACTTGCTACAAGGGGCCAGAGGGGCGGCCTGAATGAAAAATGTGTAAAATCAAGCACCGTGAAGGCATTGTGTGAAAATTGTCAAGGATTTTCCAAAGCGAGCAAAAATTTTAAAAAATGACAGGGCCGGTAGTGTCGAAAAAGTCAAAAATAGGGAAGGGTGGGGGATTGTCCCAAAACTTGCTACAAGGGGCCAGAGGGGCGGCCTAAATGAAAAATGTGTAAAATCAAGCACCGTGAAGGCATTGTGTGAAAATTGTGAAGGATTTTCCATAGGGGGCAAAAATTGAAAAAAATGACAGGGCCGGTAGTGTCGAAAAAGTCAAAAATAGGAAGGGTGGGGGATTGTCCCAAAACTTGCTACAAGGGGCCAGAGGGGCGGCCTGAATGAAAAATGTGTAAAATCAAGCACCGTGAAGGCATTGTGTGAAAATTGTGAAGGATTTTCCAAAGCGGGCAAAAATTGAAAAAAATGACAGGGCCGGTAGTGTCGAAAAAGTCAAAAATAGGAAGGGTGGGGGATTGTCCCAAAACTTGCTACAAGGGGCCAGAGGGGCGGCCTGAATTAAAAGTGTGTAAAATCAAGCACTGTGAAGGCATTGTGTGAAAATTGTGAAGGATTTTCCAAAGCGGGCAAAAATTGAAAAAAATGACATGGCCGATAGTGTCGAAAAAGTCAAAAATGGGAAGGGTGGGGCATTGTCCCAAAACTTGCTACAAGGGGCCAGAGGGGCGGCCTGAATGAAAAATGTGTAAAATCAAGCACCGTGAGGGCATTGTGTGAAAATTGTCAAGGATTTTCCAAAGCGGGCAAAAATTGAAAAAAATGACAGGGCTGGTAGTGTCGAAAAAGTCAAAAATGGGAAGGGTGGGGGATTGTCCCAAAACTTGCTACAAGGGGCCAGAGGGGCGGCCTGAATGAAAAATGTGTAAAATCAAGCACCGTGAAGGCATTGTGTGAAAATTGTCAAGGATTTTCCAAAGCGGCCAAAAATTGAAAAAAATGACAGGGCCGGTAGTGTCGAAAAAGTCAAAAATAGGGAAGGGTAGGGGATTGTCCCAAAACTTGCTACAAGGGGCCAGAGGGGCGGCCTGAATGAAAAATGTGTAAAATCAAGCACCGTGAGGGCATTGTGTGAAAATTGTCAAGGATTTTCCAAAGCGGGCAAAAATTGAAGAAAACGACAGGGCCGGTAGTGTCGAAAAAGTCAAAAATGGGAAGGGTGGGGGATTGTCCCAAAACTTGCTACAAGGGGCCAGAGGGGCGGCCTGAATGAAAAATGTGTAAAATCAAGCACCGTGAGGGCATTGTGTGAAAATTGTGAAGGATTTTCCAAAGCGGCCAAAAATTGAAAAAAATGACAGGGCCGGTAGTGTCGAAAAAGTCAAAAATAGGAAGGGTGGGGGATTGTCCCAAAACTTGCTACAAGGGGCCAGAGGGGCGGCCTGAATGAAAAATGTGTAAAATCAAGCACCGTGAAGGCATTGTGTGAAAATTGTCAAGGATTTTCCAAAGCGGGCAAAAATTGAAAAAAATGACAGGGTCGGTAGTGTCGAAAAAGTCAAAAATGGGAAGGGTGGGGGATTGTCCCAAAACTTGCTACAAGGGGCCAGAGGGGCGGCCTGAATGAAAAATGTGTAAAATCAAGCACCGTGAAGGCATTGTGTGAAAATTGTCAAGGATTTTCCAAGGCGGGCAAAAATTGAAAAAAATGACAGGGCTGGTAGTGTCGAAAAAGTCAAAAATCGGAAGGGTGGGGGATTGTCCCAAAACTTGCTACAAGGGGCCAGAGGGGCGGCCTGAATGAAAAATGTGTAAAATCAAGCACCGTGAAGGCATTGTGTGAAAATTGTCAAGGATTTTCCAAAGCGGGCAAAAATTTTAAAAACTGACAGGGCCGGTAGTGTCGAAAAAGTCAAAAATAGGGAAGGGTGGGGGATTGTCCCAAAACTTGCTACAAGGGGCCAGAGGGGCGGCCTAAATGACAAATGTGTAAAATCAAGCACCGTGAAGGCATTGTGTGAAAATTGTGAAGGATTTTCCATAGGGGGCAAAAATTGAAAAAAATGACAGGGCCGGTAGTGTCGAAAAAGTCAAAAATAGGAAGGGTGGGGGATTGTCCCAAAACTTGCTACAAGGGGCCAGAGGGGCGGCCTGAATGAAAAATGTGTAAAATCAAGCACCGTGAGGGCATTGTGTGAAAATTGTCAAGGATTTTCCAAAGCGGCCAAAAATTGAAAAAAATGACAGGGCCGGTAGTGTCGAAAAAGTCAAAAATAGGAAGGGTGGGGGATTGTCCCAAAACTTGCTACAAGGGGCCAGAGGGGCGGCCTGAATTAAAAGTGTGTAAAATCAAGCACTGTGAAGGCATTGTGTGAAAATTGTGAAGGATTTTCCAAAGCGGGCAAAAATTGAAAAAAATGACATGGCCGATAGTGTCGAAAAAGTCAAAAATGGGAAGGGTGGGGGATTGTCCCAAAACTTGCTACAAGGGGCCAGAGGGGCGGCCTGAATGAAAAATGTGTAAAATCAAGCACCGTGAAGGCATTGTGTGAAAATTGTCAAGGATTTTCCAAAGCGGGCAAAAATTTTAAAAAATGACAGTGCCGGTAGTGTCGAAAAAGTCAAAAATAGGGAAGGGTGGGGGATTGTCCCAAAACTTGCTACAAGGGGCCAGAGGGGCGGCCTGAATGAAAAATGTGTAAAATCAAGCACCGTGAAGACATTGTGTGAAAATTGTGAAGGATTTTCCATAGGGGGCAAAAATTGAAAAAAATGACAGGGCCGGTAGTGTCGAAAAAGTCAAAAATAGGAAGGGTGGGGGATTGTCCCAAAACTTGCTACAAGGGGCCAGAGGGGCGGCCTGAATGAAAAATGTGTAAAATCAAGCACTGTGAAGGCATTGTGTGAAAATTGTCAAGGATTTTCCAAAGCGGGCAAAAATTGAAAAAAATGACAGGGTCGGTAGTGTCGAAAAAGTCATAAATGGGAAGGGTGGGGGATTGTCCCAAAACTTGCTACATGGGGCCAGAGGGGCGGCCTGAATGAAAAATGTGTAAAATCAAGCACCGTGAAGGCATTGTGTGAAAATTGTCAAGGATTTTCCAAAGCGGGCAAAAATTTTAAAAAATGACAGGGCCGGTAGTGTCGAAAAAGTCAAAAATAGGGAAGGGTGGGGGATTGTCCCAAAACTTGCTACAAGGGGCCAGAGGGGCGGCCTAAATGACAAATGTGTAAAATCAAGCACCGTGAAGGCATTGTGTGAAAATTGTGAAGGATTTTCCATAGGGGGCAAAAATTGAAAAAAATGACAGGGCCGGTAGTGTCGAAAAAGTCAAAAATAGGAAGGGTGGGGGATTGTCCCAAAACTTGCTACAAGGGGCCAGAGGGGCGGCCTGAATGAAAAATGCGTAAAAACAAGCACTGTGAAGGCATTGTGTGAAAATTGTCAAGGATTTTCCAAAGCGGGCAAAAATTGAAAAAAATGACAGGGTCGGTAGTGTCGAAAAAGTCATAAATGGGAAGCGTGGGGGATTGTCCCAAAACTTGCTACATGGGGCCAGAGGGGCGGCCTGAATGAAAAATGTGTAAAATCAAGCACCGTGAAGGCATTGTGTGAAAATTGTCAAGGATTTTCCAAAGCGGGCAAAAATTTTAAAAACTGACAGGGCCGGTAGTGTCGAAAAAGTCAAAAATAGGGAAGGGTGGGGGATTGTCCCAAAACTTGCTACAAGGGGCCAGAGGGGCGGCCTAAATGACAAATGTGTAAAATCAAGCACCGTGAAGGCATTGTGTGAAAATTGTGAAGGATTTTCCATAGGGGGCAAAAATTGAAAAAAATGACAGGGCCGGTAGTGTCGAAAAAGTCAAAAATAGGAAGGGTGGGGGATTGTCCCAAAACTTGCTACAAGGGGCCAGAGGGGCGGCCTGAATGAAAAATGTGTAAAATCAAGCACCGTGAGGGCATTGTGTGAAAATTGTCAAGGATTTTCCAAAGCGGCCAAAAATTGAAAAAAATGACAGGGCCGGTAGTGTCGAAAAAGTCAAAAATAGGAAGGGTGGGGGATTGTCCCAAAACTTGCTACAAGGGGCCAGAGGGGCGGCCTGAATGAAAAATGTGTAAAATCAAGCACCGTGAAGGCATTGTGTGAAAATTGTCAAGGATGTTCCAAAGCGGGCAAATATTTTAAAGAATGACAGGGCCGGTAGTGTCGAAAAAGTCAAAAATAGGGAAGGGTAGGGGATTGTCCCAAAACTTGCTACAAGGGGCCAGAGGGGCGGCCTGAATGAAAAATGTGTAAAATCAAGCACCGTGAGGGCATTGTGTGAAAATTGTCAAGGATTTTCCAAAGCGGCCAAAAATTGAAAAAAATGACAGGGCCGGTAGTGTCGAAAAAGTCAAAAATAGGAAGGGTGGGGGATTGTCCCAAAACTTGCTACAAGGGGCCAGAGGGGCGGCCTGAATTAAAAGTGTGTAAAATCAAGCACTGTGAAGGCATTGTGTGAAAATTGTGAAGGATTTTCCAAAGCGGGCAAAAATTGAAAAAAATGACAGGGCCGGTAGTGTCGAAAAAGTCAAAAATAGGAAGGGTGGGGGATTGTCCCAAAACTTGCTACAAGGGGCCAGAGGGGCGGCCTGAATTAAAAGTGTGTAAAATCAAGCACTGTGAAGGCATTGTGTGAAAATTGTGAAGGATTTTCCAAAGCGGCCAAAAATTGAAAAAAATGACATGGCCGATAGTGTCGAAAAAGTCAAAAATGGGAAGGGTGGGGGATTGTCCCAAAACTTGCTACAAGGGGCCAGAGGGGCAGCCTGAATGAAAAATGTGTAAAATCAAGCACCGTGAGGGCATTGTGTGAAAATTGTCAAGGATTTTCCAAAGCGGGCAAAAATTGAAAAAAATGACAGGGCTGGTAGTGTCGAAAAAGTCAAAAATGGGAAGGGTGGGGGATTGTCCCAAAACTTGCTACAAGGGGCCAGAGGGGCGGCCTGAATGAAAAATGTGTAAAATCAAGCACCGTGAAGGCATTGTGTGAAAATTGTCAAGGATTTTCCAAAGCGGCCAAAAATTGAAAAAAATGACAGGGCCGGTAGTGTCGAAAAAGTCAAAAATAGGGAAGGGTAGGGGATTGTCCCAAAACTTGCTACAAGGGGCCAGAGGGGCGGCCTGAATGAAAAATGTGTAAAATCAAGCACCGTGAAGACATTGTGTGAAAATTGTCAAGGATTTTCCAAAGCGGGCAAAAATTGAAAAAAATGACAGGGTCGGTAGTGTCGAAAAAGTCAAAAATGGGAAGGGTGGGGGATTGTCCCAAAACTTGCTACAAGGGGCCAGAGGGGCGGCCTGAATGAAAAATGTGTAAAATCAAGCACCGTGAAGGCATTGTGTGAAAATTGTCAAGGATTTTCCAAAGCGGGCAAAAATTTTAAAAAATGACAGGGCCGGTAGTGTCGAAAAAGTCAAAAATAGGGAAGGGTGGGGGATTGTCCCAAAACTTGCTACAAGGGGCCAGAGGGGCGGCCTAAATGAAAAATGTGTAAAATCAAGCACCGTGAAGGCATTGTGTGAAAATTGTGAAGGATTTTCCATAGGGGGCAAAAATTGAAAAAAATGACAGGGCCGGTAGTGTCGAAAAAGTCAAAAATAGGAAGGGTGGGGGATTGTCCCAAAACTTGCTACAAGGGGCCAGAGGGGCGGCCTGAATGAAAAATGTGTAAAATCAAGCACCGTGAAGGCATTGTGTGAAAATTGTCAAGGATTTTCCAAAGCGGGCAAATATTTTAAAGAATGACAGGGCCGGTAGTGTCGAAAAAGTCAAAAATAGGGAAGGGTAGGGGATTGTCCCAAAACTTGCTACAAGGGGCCAGAGGGGCGGCCTGAATGAAAAATGTGTAAAATCAAGCACCGTGAGGGCATTGTGTGAAAATTGTCAAGGATTTTCCAAAGCGGCCAAAAATTGAAAAAAATGACAGGGCCGGTAGTGTCGAAAAAGTCAAAAATAGGAAGGGTGGGGGATTGTCCCAAAACTTGCTACATGGGGCCAGAGGGGCGGCCTGAATTAAAAGTGTGTAAAATCAAGCACTGTGAAGGCATTGTGTGTAAATTGTGAAGGATTTTCCAAAGCGGGCAAAAATTGAAAAAAATGACAGGGCTGGTAGTGTCGAAAAAGTCAAAAATAGGAAGGGTGGGGGATTGTCCCAAAACTTGCTACAAGGGGCCAGAGGGGCGGCCTGAATTAAAAGTGTGTAAAATCAAGCACTGTGAAGGCATTGTGTGAAAATTGTGAAGGATTTTCCAAAGCGGGCAAAAATTGAAAAAAATGACATGGCCGATAGTGTCGAAAAAGTCAAAAATGGGAAGGGTGGGGCATTGTCCCAAAACTTGCTACAAGGGGCCAGAGGGGCGGCCTGAATGAAAAATGTGTAAAATCAAGCACCGTGAGGGCATTGTGTGAAAATTGTCAAGGATTTTCCAAAGCGGGCAAAAATTGAAAAAAATGACAGGGCTGGTAGTGTCGAAAAAGTCAAAAATGGGAAGGGTGGGGGATTGTCCCAAAACTTGCTACAAGGGGCCAGAGGGGCGGCCTGAATGAAAAATGTGTAAAATCAAGCACCGTGAAGGCATTGTGTGAAAATTGTCAAGGATTTTCCAAAGCGGCCAAAAATTGAAAAAAATGACAGGGCCGGTAGTGTCGAAAAAGTCAAAAATAGGGAAGGGTAGGGGATTGTCCCAAAACTTGCTACAAGGGGCCAGAGGGGCGGCCTGAATGAAAAATGTGTAAAATCAAGCACCGTGAGGGCATTGTGTGAAAATTGTCAAGGATTTTCCAAAGCGGGCAAAAATTGAAGAAAACGACAGGGCCGGTAGTGTCGAAAAAGTCAAAAATGGGAAGGGTGGGGGATTGTCCCAAAACTTGCTACAAGGGGCCAGAGGGGCGGCCTGAATGAAAAATGTGTAAAATCAAGCACCGTGAGGGCATTGTGTGAAAATTGTGAAGGATTTTCCAAAGCGGGCAAAAATTGAAAAAAATGACAGGGCCGGTAGTGTTGAAAAAGTCAAAAATTGGAAGGGTGGGGGATTGTCCCAAAACTTGCTACAAGGGGCCAGAGGGGCGGCCTGAATGAAAAATGTGTAAAATCAAGCACCGTGAAGGCATTGTGTGAAAATTGTCAAGGATTTTCCAAAGCGGGCAAAAATTGAAAAAAATGACAGGGTCGGTAGTGTCGAAAAAGTCAAAAATGGGAAGGGTGGGGGATTGTCCCAAAACTTGCTACAAGGGGCCAGAGGGGCGGCCTGAATGAAAAATGTGTAAAATCAAGCACCGTGAAGGCATTGTGTGAAAATTGTCAAGGATTTTCCAAAGCGAGCAAAAATTTTAAAAAATGACAGGGCCGGTAGTGTCGAAAAAGTCAAAAATAGGGAAGGGTGGGGGATTGTCCCAAAACTTGCTACAAGGGGCCAGAGGGGCGGCCTAAATGAAAAATGTGTAAAATCAAGCACCGTGAAGGCATTGTGTGAAAATTGTGAAGGATTTTCCATAGGGGGCAAAAATTGAAAAAAATGACAGGGCCGGTAGTGTCGAAAAAGTCAAAAATAGGAAGGGTGGGGGATTGTCCCAAAACTTGCTACAAGGGGCCAGAGGGGCGGCCTGAATGAAAAATGTGTAAAATCAAGCACCGTGAAGGCATTGTGTGAAAATTGTGAAGGATTTTCCAAAGCGGGCAAAAATTGAAAAAAAATGACAGGGCCGGTAGTGTCGAAAAAGTCAAAAATAGGAAGGGTGGGGGATTGTCCCAAAACTTGCTACAAGGGGCCAGAGGGGCGGCCTGAATTAAAAGTGTGTAAAATCAAGCACTGTGAAGGCATTGTGTGAAAATTGTGAAGGATTTTCCAAAGCGGGCAAAAATTGAAAAAAATGACATGGCCGATAGTGTCGAAAAAGTCAAAAATGGGAAGGGTGGGGCATTGTCCCAAAACTTGCTACAAGGGGCCAGAGGGGCGGCCTGAATGAAAAATGTGTAAAATCAAGCACCGTGAGGGCATTGTGTGAAAATTGTCAAGGATTTTCCAAAGCGGGCAAAAATTGAAAAAAATGACAGGGCTGGTAGTGTCGAAAAAGTCAAAAATGGGAAGGGTGGGGGATTGTCCCAAAACTTGCTACAAGGGGCCAGAGGGGCGGCCTGAATGAAAAATGTGTAAAATCAAGCACCGTGAGGGCATTGTGTGAAAATTGTGAAGGATTTTCCAAAGCGGCCAAAAATGGAAAAAAATGACAGGGCCGGTAGTGTCGAAAAAGTCAAAAATGGGAAGGGTGGGGGATTGTCCCAAAACTTGCTACAAGGGGCCAGAGGGGCGGCCTGAATGAAAAATGTGTAAAATCAAGCACCGTGAAGGCATTGTGTGAAAATTGTCAAGGATTTTCCATAGGGGGCAAAAATTGAAAAAAATGACAGGGTCGGTAGTGTCGAAAAAGTCAAAAATGGGATGGGTGGGGGATTGTCCCAAAACTTGCTACAAGGGGCCAGAGGGGCGGCCTGAATGAAAAATGTGTAAAATCAAGCACCGTGAAGGCATTGTGTGAAAATTGTCAAGGATTTTCCAAAGCGAGCAAAAATTTTAAAAAATGACAGGGCCGGTAGTGTCGAAAAAGTCAAAAATAGGGAAGGGTGGGGGATTGTCCCAAAACTTGCTACAAGGGGCCAGAGGGGCGGCCTAAATGAAAAATGTGTAAAATCAAGCACCGTGAAGGCATTGTGTGAAAATTGTGAAGGATTTTCCATAGGGGGCAAAAATTGAAAAAAATGACAGGGCCGGTAGTGTCGAAAAAGTCAAAAATAGGAAGGGTGGGGGATTGTCCCAAAACTTGCTACAAGGGGCCAGAGGGGCGGCCTGAATGAAAAATGTGTAAAATCAAGCACCGTGAAGGCATTGTGTGAAAATTGTGAAGGATTTTCCAAAGCGGGCAAAAATTGAAAAAAATGACAGGGCCGGTAGTGTCGAAAAAGTCAAAAATAGGAAGGGTGGGGGATTGTCCCAAAACTTGCTACAAGGGGCCAGAGGGGCGGCCTGAATTAAAAGTGTGTAAAATCAAGCACTGTGAAGGCATTGTGTGAAAATTGTGAAGGATTTTCCAAAGCGGGCAAAAATTGAAAAAAATGACATGGCCGATAGTGTCGAAAAAGTCAAAAATGGGAAGGGTGGGGCATTGTCCCAAAACTTGCTACAAGGGGCCAGAGGGGCGGCCTGAATGAAAAATGTGTAAAATCAAGCACCGTGAGGGCATTGTGTGAAAATTGTGAAGGATTTTCCAAAGCGGGCAAAAATTGAAAAAAATGACAGGGCTGGTAGTGTCGAAAAAGTCAAAAATGGGAAGGGTGGGGGATTGTCCCAAAACTTGCTACAAGGGGCCAGAGGGGCGGCCTGAATGAAAAATGTGTAAAATCAAGCACCGTGAAGGCATTGTGTGAAAATTGTCAAGGATTTTCCAAAGCGGCCAAAAATTGAAAAAAATGACAGGGCCGGTAGTGTCGAAAAAGTCAAAAATAGGGAAGGGTAGGGGATTGTCCCAAAACTTGCTACAAGGGGCCAGAGGGGCGGCCTGAATGAAAAATGTGTAAAATCAAGCACCGTGAGGGCATTGTGTGAAAATTGTCAAGGATTTTCCAAAGCGGGCAAAAATTGAAGAAAACGACAGGGCCGGTAGTGTCGAAAAAGTCAAAAATGGGAAGGGTGGGGGATTGTCCCAAAACTTGCTACAAGGGGCCAGAGGGGCGGCTTGAATGAAAAATGTGTAAAATCAAGCACCGTGAGGGCATTGTGTGAAAATTGTGAAGGATTTTCCAAAGCGGGCAAAAATTGAAAAAAATGACAGGGCCGGTAGTGTTGAAAAAGTCAAAAATTGGAAGGGTGGGGGATTGTCCCAAAACTTGCTACAAGGGGCCAGAGGGGCGGCCTGAATGAAAAATGTGTAAAATCAAGCACCGTGAAGGCATTGTGTGAAAATTGTCAAGGATTTTCCAAAGCGGGCAAAAATTTTAAAAAATGACAGGGCCGGTAGTGTCGAAAAAGTCAAAAATAGGGAAGGGTGGGGGATTGTCCCAAAACTTGCTACAAGGGGCCAGAGGGGCGGCCTAAATGAAAAATGTGTAAAATCAAGCACCGTGAAGGCATTGTGTGAAAATTGTGAAGGATTTTCCATAGGGGGCAAAAATTGAAAAAAATGACAGGGCCGGTAGTGTCGAAAAAGTCAAAAATAGGAAGGGTGGGGGATTGTCCCAAAACTTGCTACAAGGGGCCAGAGGGGCGGCCTGAATGAAAAATGTGTAAAATCAAGCACCGTGAAGGCATTGTGTGAAAATTGTCAAGGATTTTCCAAAGCGGGCAAATATTTTAAAGAATGACAGGGCCGGTAGTGTCGAAAAAGTCAAAAATAGGGAAGGGTAGGGGATTGTCCCAAAACTTGCTACAAGGGGCCAGAGGGGCGGCCTGAATGAAAAATGTGTAAAATCAAGCACCGTGAGGGCATTGTGTGAAAATTGTCAAGGATTTTCCAAAGCGGCCAAAAATTGAAAAAAATGACAGGGCCGGTAGTGTCGAAAAAGTCAAAAATAGGAAGGGTGGGGGATTGTCCCAAAACTTGCTACATGGGGCCAGAGGGGCGGCCTGAATTAAAAGTGTGTAAAATCAAGCACTGTGAAGGCATTGTGTGTAAATTGTGAAGGATTTTCCAAAGCGGGCAAAAATTGAAAAAAATGACAGGGCTGGTAGTGTCGAAAAAGTCAAAAATAGGAAGGGTGGGGGATTGTCCCAAAACTTGCTACAAGGGGCCAGAGGGGCGGCCTGAATTAAAAGTGTGTAAAATCAAGCACTGTGAAGGCATTGTGTGAAAATTGTGAAGGATTTTCCAAAGCGGGCAAAAATTGAAAAAAATGACATGGCCGATAGTGTCGAAAAAGTCAAAAATGGGAAGGGTGGGGCATTGTCCCAAAACTTGCTACAAGGGGCCAGAGGGGCGGCCTGAATGAAAAATGTGTAAAATCAAGCACCGTGAGGGCATTGTGTGAAAATTGTCAAGGATTTTCCAAAGCGGGCAAAAATTGAAAAAAATGACAGGGCTGGTAGTGTCGAAAAAGTCAAAAATGGGAAGGGTGGGGGATTGTCCCAAAACTTGCTACAAGGGGCCAGAGGGGCGGCCTGAATGAAAAATGTGTAAAATCAAGCACCGTGAAGGCATTGTGTGAAAATTGTCAAGGATTTTCCAAAGCGGCCAAAAATTGAAAAAAATGACAGGGCCGGTAGTGTCGAAAAAGTCAAAAATAGGGAAGGGTAGGGGATTGTCCCAAAACTTGCTACAAGGGGCCAGAGGGGCGGCCTGAATGAAAAATGTGTAAAATCAAGCACCGTGAGGGCATTGTGTGAAAATTGTCAAGGATTTTCCAAAGCGGGCAAAAATTGAAGAAAACGACAGGGCCGGTAGTGTCGAAAAAGTCAAAAATGGGAAGGGTGGGGGATTGTCCCAAAACTTGCTACAAGGGGCCAGAGGGGCGGCCTGAATGAAAAATGTGTAAAATCAAGCACCGTGAGGGCATTGTGTGAAAATTGTGAAGGATTTTCCAAAGCGGGCAAAAATTGAAAAAAATGACAGGGCCGGTAGTGTTGAAAAAGTCAAAAATTGGAAGGGTGGGGGATTGTCCCAAAACTTGCTACAAGGGGCCAGAGGGGCGGCCTGAATGAAAAATGTGTAAAATCAAGCACCGTGAAGGCATTGTGTGAAAATTGTCAAGGATTTTCCAAAGCGGGCAAAAATTGAAAAAAATGACAGGGTCGGTAGTGTCGAAAAAGTCAAAAATGGGAAGGGTGGGGGATTGTCCCAAAACTTGCTACAAGGGGCCAGAGGGGCGGCCTGAATGAAAAATGTGTAAAATCAAGCACCGTGAAGGCATTGTGTGAAAATTGTCAAGGATTTTCCAAAGCGAGCAAAAATTTTAAAAAATGACAGGGCCGGTAGTGTCGAAAAAGTCAAAAATAGGGAAGGGTGGGGGATTGTCCCAAAACTTGCTACAAGGGGCCAGAGGGGCGGCCTAAATGAAAAATGTGTAAAATCAAGCACCGTGAAGGCATTGTGTGAAAATTGTGAAGGATTTTCCATAGGGGGCAAAAATTGAAAAAAATGACAGGGCCGGTAGTGTCGAAAAAGTCAAAAATAGGAAGGGTGGGGGATTGTCCCAAAACTTGCTACAAGGGGCCAGAGGGGCGGCCTGAATGAAAAATGTGTAAAATCAAGCACCGTGAAGGCATTGTGTGAAAATTGTGAAGGATTTTCCAAAGCGGGCAAAAATTGAAAAAAAATGACAGGGCCGGTAGTGTCGAAAAAGTCAAAAATAGGAAGGGTGGGGGATTGTCCCAAAACTTGCTACAAGGGGCCAGAGGGGCGGCCTGAATTAAAAGTGTGTAAAATCAAGCACTGTGAAGGCATTGTGTGAAAATTGTGAAGGATTTTCCAAAGCGGGCAAAAATTGAAAAAAATGACATGGCCGATAGTGTCGAAAAAGTCAAAAATGGGAAGGGTGGGGCATTGTCCCAAAACTTGCTACAAGGGGCCAGAGGGGCGGCCTGAATGAAAAATGTGTAAAATCAAGCACCGTGAGGGCATTGTGTGAAAATTGTGAAGGATTTTCCAAAGCGGCCAAAAATGGAAAAAAATGACAGGGCCGGTAGTGTCGAAAAAGTCAAAAATGGGAAGGGTGGGGGATTGTCCCAAAACTTGCTACAAGGGGCCAGAGGGGCGGCCTGAATGAAAAATGTGTAAAATCAAGCACCGTGAAGGCATTGTGTGAAAATTGTCAAGGATTTTCCATAGGGGGCAAAAATTGAAAAAAATGACAGGGTCGGTAGTGTCGAAAAAGTCAAAAATGGGATGGGTGGGGGATTGTCCCAAAACTTGCTACAAGGGGCCAGAGGGGCGGCCTGAATGAAAAATGTGTAAAATCAAGCACCGTGAAGGCATTGTGTGAAAATTGTCAAGGATTTTCCAAAGCGAGCAAAAATTTTAAAAAATGACAGGGCCGGTAGTGTCGAAAAAGTCAAAAATAGGGAAGGGTGGGGGATTGTCCCAAAACTTGCTACAAGGGGCCAGAGGGGCGGCCTAAATGAAAAATGTGTAAAATCAAGCACCGTGAAGGCATTGTGTGAAAATTGTGAAGGATTTTCCATAGGGGGCAAAAATTGAAAAAAATGACAGGGCCGGTAGTGTCGAAAAAGTCAAAAATAGGAAGGGTGGGGGATTGTCCCAAAACTTGCTACAAGGGGCCAGAGGGGCGGCCTGAATGAAAAATGTGTAAAATCAAGCACCGTGAAGGCATTGTGTGAAAATTGTGAAGGATTTTCCAAAGCGGGCAAAAATTGAAAAAAATGACAGGGCCGGTAGTGTCGAAAAAGTCAAAAATAGGAAGGGTGGGGGATTGTCCCAAAACTTGCTACAAGGGGCCAGAGGGGCGGCCTGAATTAAAAGTGTGTAAAATCAAGCACTGTGAAGGCATTGTGTGAAAATTGTGAAGGATTTTCCAAAGCGGGCAAAAATTGAAAAAAATGACATGGCCGATAGTGTCGAAAAAGTCAAAAATGGGAAGGGTGGGGCATTGTCCCAAAACTTGCTACAAGGGGCCAGAGGGGCGGCCTGAATGAAAAATGTGTAAAATCAAGCACCGTGAGGGCATTGTGTGAAAATTGTGAAGGATTTTCCAAAGCGGGCAAAAATTGAAAAAAATGACAGGGCTGGTAGTGTCGAAAAAGTCAAAAATGGGAAGGGTGGGGGATTGTCCCAAAACTTGCTACAAGGGGCCAGAGGGGCGGCCTGAATGAAAAATGTGTAAAATCAAGCACCGTGAAGGCATTGTGTGAAAATTGTCAAGGATTTTCCAAAGCGGCCAAAAATTGAAAAAAATGACAGGGCCGGTAGTGTCGAAAAAGTCAAAAATAGGGAAGGGTAGGGGATTGTCCCAAAACTTGCTACAAGGGGCCAGAGGGGCGGCCTGAATGAAAAATGTGTAAAATCAAGCACCGTGAGGGCATTGTGTGAAAATTGTCAAGGATTTTCCAAAGCGGGCAAAAATTGAAGAAAACGACAGGGCCGGTAGTGTCGAAAAAGTCAAAAATGGGAAGGGTGGGGGATTGTCCCAAAACTTGCTACAAGGGGCCAGAGGGGCGGCTTGAATGAAAAATGTGTAAAATCAAGCACCGTGAGGGCATTGTGTGAAAATTGTGAAGGATTTTCCAAAGCGGGCAAAAATTGAAAAAAATGACAGGGCCGGTAGTGTTGAAAAAGTCAAAAATTGGAAGGGTGGGGGATTGTCCCAAAACTTGCTACAAGGGGCCAGAGGGGCGGCCTGAATGAAAAATGTGTAAAATCAAGCACCGTGAAGGCATTGTGTGAAAATTGTCAAGGATTTTCCAAAGCGGGCAAAAATTTTAAAAAATGACAGGGCCGGTAGTGTCGAAAAAGTCAAAAATAGGGAAGGGTTTGGGATTGTCCCAAAACTTGCTACAAGGGGCCAGAGGGGCGGCCTAAATGAAAAATGTGTAAAATCAAGCACCGTGAAGGCATTGTGTGAAAATTGTGAAGGATTTTCCATAGGGGGCAAAAATTGAAAAAAATGACAGGGCCGGTAGTGTCGAAAAAGTCAAAAATAGGAAGGGTGGGGGATTGTCCCAAAACTTGCTACAAGGGGCCAGAGGGGCGGCCTGAATGAAAAATGTGTAAAATCAAGCACCGTGAAGGCATTGTGTGAAAATTGTCAAGGATTTTCCAAAGCGGGCAAATATTTTAAAGAATGACAGGGCCGGTAGTGTCGAAAAAGTCAAATATAGGGAAGGGTAGGGGATTGTCCCAAAACTTGCTACAAGGGGCCAGAGGGGCGGCCTGAATGAAAAATGTGTAAAATCAAGCACCGTGAGGGCATTGTGTGAAAATTGTCAAGGATTTTCCAAAGCGGCCAAAAATTGAAAAAAATGACAGGGCCGGTAGTGTCGAAAAAGTCAAAAATAGGAAGGGTGGGGGATTGTCCCAAAACTTGCTACATGGGGCCAGAGGGGCGGCCTGAATTAAAAGTGTGTAAAATCAAGCACCGTGAAGGCATTGTGTGAAAATTGTGAAGGATTTTCCAAAGCGGGCAAAAATTGAAAAAAATGACAGGGCCGGTAGTGTCGAAAAAGTCAAAAATAGGAAGGGTGGGGGATTGTCCCAAAACTTGCTACAAGGGGCCAGAGGGGCGGCCTGAATTAAAAGTGTGTAAAATCAAGCACTGTGAAGGCATTGTGTGAAAATTGTGAAGGATTTTCCAAAGCGGGCAAAAATTGAAAAAAATGACATGGCCGATAGTGTCGAAAAAGTCAAAAATGGGAAGGGTGGGGCATTGTCCCAAAACTTGCTACAAGGGGCCAGAGGGGCGGCCTGAATGAAAAATGTGTAAAATCAAGCACCGTGAGGGCATTGTGTGAAAATTGTCAAGGATTTTCCAAAGCGGGCAAAAATTGAAAAAAATGACAGGGCTGGTAGTGTCGAAAAAGTCAAAAATGGGAAGGGTGGGGGATTGTCCCAAAACTTGCTACAAGGGGCCAGAGGGGCGGCCTGAATGAAAAATGTGTAAAATCAAGCACCGTGAAGGCATTGTGTGAAAATTGTCAAGGATTTTCCAAAGCGGGCAAAAATTGAAAAAAATGACAGGGCCGGTAGTGTCGAAAAAGTCAAAAATAGGGAAGGGTAGGGGATTGTCCCAAAACTTGCTACAAGGGGCCAGAGGGGCGGCCTGAATGAAAAATGTGTAAAATCAAGCACCGTGAGGGCATTGTGTGAAAATTGTCAAGGATTTTCCAAAGCGGGCAAAAATTGAAAAAAATGACAGGGCCGGTAGTGTTGAAAAAGTCAAAAATTGGAAGGGTGGGGGATTGTCCCAAAACTTGCTACAAGGGGCCAGAGGGGCGGCCTGAATGAAAAATGTGTAAAATCAAGCACCGTGAGGGCATTGTGTGAAAATTGTGAAGGATTTTCCAAAGCGGGCAAAAATTGAAAAAAATGACAGGGACGGTAGTGTCGAAAAAGTCAAAAATGGGAAGGGTGGGGGATTGTCCCAAAACTTGCTACAAGGGGCCAGAGGGGTGGCCTGAATGAAAAATGTGTAAAATCAAGCACCGTGAAGGCATTGTGTGAAAATTGTCAAGGATTTTCCAAAGCGGCCAAAAATGGAAAAAAATGACAGGGCCGGTAGTGTCGAAAAAGTAAAAAATGGGAAGGGTGGGGGATTGTCCCAAAACTTGCTACAAGGGGCCAGAGGGGCGGCCTGAATGAAAAATGTGTAAAATCACGCACCGTGAGGGCATTCTGTGAAAATTGTGAAGGATTTTCCAAAGCGGCCAAAAATGGAAAAAAATTACAGGGCCGGTAGTGTCGAAAAAGTCAAAAATGGGAAGGGTGGGGGATTGTCCCAAAACTTGCTACAAGGGGCCAGAGGGGCGGCCTGAATGAAAAATGTGTAAAATCAAGCTCCGTGAGGGCATTGTGTGAAAATTGTGAAGGATTTTCCTAAGCGGGCAAAAATTGAAAAAAATGACGGGGCCGGTAGTGTCGAAAAAGTCAAAAATGGGAAGGGTGGGGGATTGTCCCAAAACTTGCTACAAGGGGCCAGAGGGGCGGCCTGAATGAAAAATGTGTAAAATCAAGCACCGTGAAGGCATTGTGTGAAAATTGTGAAGGATTTTCCAAAGCGGGCAAAAATTGAAAAAAATGACATGGCCGATAGTGTCGAAAAAGTCAAAAATGGGAAGGGTGGGGGATTGTCCCAAAACTTGCTACAAGGGGCCAGAGGGGCGGCCTGAATGAAAAATGTGTAAAATCAAGCACCGTGAGGGCATTGTGTGAAAATTGTCAAGGATTTTCCAAAGCGGGCAAAAATTGAAAAAAATGACAGGGCTGGTAGTGTCGAAAAAGTCAAAAATGGGAAGGGTGGGGGATTGTCCCAAAACTTGCTACAAGGGGCCAGAGGGGCGGCCTGAATGAAAAATGTGTAAAATCAAGCACCGTGAAGGCATTGTGTGAAAATTGTCAAGGATTTTCCAAAGCGGCCAAAAATTGAAAAAAATGACAGGGCCGGTAGTGTCGAAAAAGTCAAAAATAGGGAAGGGTAGGGGATTGTCCCAAAACTTGCTACAAGGGGCCAGAGGGGCGGCCTGAATGAAAAATGTGTAAAATCAAGCACCGTGAAGGCATTGTGTGAAAATTGTCAAGGATTTTCCAAAGCGGGCAAAAATTGAAAAAAATGACAGGGTCGGTAGTGTCGAAAAAGTCAAAAATGGGAAGGGTGGGGGATTGTCCCAAAATTTGCTACAAGGGGCCAGAGGGGCGGCCTGAATGAAAAATGTGTAAAATCAAGCACCGTGAAGGCATTGTGTGAAAATTGTCAAGGATTTTCCAAAGCGGGCAAAAATTGAAAAAAATGACAGGGCCGGTAGTGTCGAAAAAGTCAAAAATGGGAAGGGTGGGGGATTGTCCCAAAACTTGCTACAAGGGGCCAGAGGGGCGGCCTGAATGAAAAATGTGTAAAATCAAGCACCGTGAAGGCATTGTGTGAAAATTGTCAAGGATTTTCCAAAGCGGGCAAAAATTTTAAAAAATGACAGGGCCGGTAGTGTCGAAAAAGTCAAAAATAGGGAAGGGTGGGGTATTGTCCCAAAACTTGCTACAAGGGTCCAGAGGGGCGGCCTAAATGAAAAATGTGTAAAATCAAGCACCGTGAAGGCATTGTGTGAAAATTGTGAAGGATTTTCCATAGGGGGCAAAAATTGAAAAAAATGACAGGGTCGGTAGTGTCGAAAAAGTCAAAAATAGGAAGGGTGGGGGATTGTCCCAAAACTTGCTACAAGGGGCCAGAGGGGCGGCCTGAATGAAAAATGTGTAAAATCAAGCACCGTGAAGGCATTGTGTGAAAATTGTCAAGGATTTTCCAAAGCGGGCAAATATTTTAAAGAATGACAGGGCCGGTAGTGTCGAAAAAGTCAAAAATAGGGAAGGGTAGGGGATTGTCCCAAAACTTGCTACAAGGGGCCAGAGGGGCGGCCTGAATGAAAAATGTGTAAAATCAAGCACCGTGAGGGCATTGTGTGAAAATTGTCAAGGATTTTCCAAAGCGGCCAAAAATTGAAAAAAATGACAGGGCCGGTAGTGTCGAAAAAGTCAAAAATAGGAAGGGTGGGGGATTGTCCCAAAACTTGCTACAAGGGGCCAGAGGGGCGGCCTGAATTAAAAGTGTGTAAAATCAAGCACTGTGAAGGCATTGTGTGAAAATTGTGAAGGATTTTCCAAAGCGGGCAAAAATTGAAAAAAATGACAGGGCCGGTAGTGTCGAAAAAGTCAAAAATGGGAAGGGTGGGGGATTGTCCCAAAACTTGCTACAAGGGGCCAGAGGGGCGGCCTGAATTAAAAGTGTGTAAAATCAAGCACTGTGAAGGCATTGTGTGAAAATTGTGAAGGATTTTCCAAAGCGGGCAAAAATTGAAAAAAATGACAGGGCTGGTAGTGTCGAAAAAGTCAAAAATGGGAAGGGTGGGGGATTGTCCCAAAACTTGCTACAAGGGGCCAGAGGGGCGGCCTGAATGAAAAATGTGTAAAATCAAGCACCGTGAGGGCATTGTGTGAAAATTGTCAAGGATTTTCCAAAGCGGGCAAAAATTGAAAAAAATGACAGGGCTGGTAGTGTCGAAAAAGTCAAAAATGGGAAGGGTGGGGGATTGTCCCAAAACTTGCTACAAGGGGTCAGAGGGGCGGCCTGAATGAAAAATGTGTAAAATCAAGCACCGTGAAGGCATTGTGTGAAAATTGTCAAGGATTTTCCAAAGCGGCCAAAAATTGAAAAAAATGACAGGGCCGGTAGTGTCGAAAAAGTCAAAAATAGGGAAGGGTAGGGGATTGTCCCAAAACTTGCTACAAGGGGCCAGAGGGGCGGCCTGAATGAAAAATGTGTAAAATCAAGCACCGTGAGGGCATTGTGTGAAAATTGTCAAGGATTTTCCAAAGCGGGCAAAAATTGAAGAAAACGACAGGGCCGGTAGTGTCGACAAAGTCAAAAATGGGAAGGGTGGGGGATTGTCCCAAAACTTGCTACAAGGGGCCAGAGGGGCGGCCTGAATGAAAAATGTGTAAAATCAAGCACCGTGAAGACATTGTGTGAAAATTGTCAAGGATTTTCCAAAGCGGGCAAAAATTGAAAAAAATGACAGGGTCGGTAGTGTCGAAAAAGTCAAAAATGGGAAGGGTGGGGGATTGTCCCAAAACTTGCTACAAGGGGCCAGAGGGGCGGCCTGAATGAAAAATGTGTAAAATCAAGCACCGTGAAGGCATTGTGTGAAAATTGTCAAGGATTTTCCAAAGCGGGCAAAAATTGAAAAAAATGACAGGGCCGGTAGTGTCGAAAAAGTCAAAAATGGGAAGGGTGGGGGATTGTCCCAAAACTTGCTACAAGGGGCCACAGGGGCGGCCTGAATGAAAAATGTGTAAAATCAAGCACCGTGAGGGCATTGTGTGAAAATTGTGAAGGATTTTCCAAAGCGGCCAAAAATGGAAAAAAATGACAGGGCCGGTAGTGTCGAAAAAGTCAAAAATGGGAAGGGTGGGGGATTGTCCCAAAACTTGCTACAAGGGGCCAGAGGGGCTGCCTGAATGAAAAATGTGTAAAATCAAGCACCGTGAGGACATTGTGTGAAAATTGTGAAGGATTTTCCTAAGCGGCCAAAAATTGAAAAAAATGACAGGGCGGGTAGTGTTGAAAAAGTAAAAAATGGGAAGGGTGGGGGATTGTCCCAAAACTTGCTACAAGGGGCCAGAGGGGCGGCCTGAATGAAAAATGTGTAAAATCAAGCACCGTGAAGGCATTGTGTGAAAATTGTCAAGGATTTTCCAAAGCGGGCAAAAATTGAAAAAAATGACTTGGCCGGTATTGTCGAAAAAGTCAAAAATGGGAAGGGTGGGGGATTGTCCCAAATCTTGCTACAAGGGGCCACAGGGGCGGCCTGAATGAAAAATGTGTAAAATCAAGCACCGTGAGGGCATTGTGTGAAAATTGTGAAGGATTTTCCAAAGCGGCCAAAAATGGAAAAAAATGACAGGGCCGGTAGTGTCGAAAAAGTAAAAATGGGAAGGGTGGGGGATTGTCCCAAAACTTGCTACAAGGGGCCAGAGGGGCGGCCTGAATGAAAAATGTGTAAAATCACGCACCGTGAGGGCATTCTGTGAAAATTGTGAAGGATTTTCCAAAGCGGCCAAAAATGGAAAAAAATGACAGGGCCGGTAGTGTCGAAAAAGTCAAAAATGGGAAGGGTGGGGGATTGTCCCAAAACTTGCTACAAGGGGCCAGAGGGGCGGCCTGAATGAAAAATGTGTAAAATCAAGCACCGTGAAGGCATTGTGTGAAAATTGTCAAGGATTTTCCAAAGCGGGCAAAAATTTTAAAAAATGACAGGGCCGGTAGTGTCGAAAAAGTCAAAAATAGGGAAGGGTGGGGGATTGTCCCAAAACTTGCTACAAGGGGCCACAGGGGCGGCCTGAATGAAAAATGTGTAAAATCAAGCACCGTGAGGACATTGTGTGAAAATTGTGAAGGATTTTCCTAAGCGGCCAAAAATTGAAAAAAATGACAGGGCGGGTAGTGTTGAAAAAGTAAAAAATGGGAAGGGTGGGGGATTGTCCCAAAACTTGCTACAAGGGGCCAGAGGGGCGGCCTGAATGAAAAATGTGTAAAATCAAGCACCGTGAAGGCATTGTGTGAAAATTGTCAAGGATTTTCCAAAGCGGGCAAAAATTGAAAAAAATGACTTGGCCGGTATTGTCGAAAAAGTCAAAAATGGGAAGGGTGGGGGATTGTCCCAAATCTTGCTACAAGGGGCCACAGGGGCGGCCTGAATGAAAAATGTGTAAAATCAAGCACCGTGAGGGCATTGTGTGAAAATTGTGAAGGATTTTCCAAAGCGGCCAAAAATGGAAAAAAATGACAGGGCCGGTAGTGTCGAAAAAGTAAAAATGGGAAGGGTGGGGGATTGTCCCAAAACTTGCTACAAGGGGCCAGAGGGGCGGCCTGAATGAAAAATGTGTAAAATCACGCACCGTGAGGGCATTCTGTGAAAATTGTGAAGGATTTTCCAAAGCGGCCAAAAATGGAAAAAAATGACAGGGCCGGTAGTGTCGAAAAAGTCAAAAATGGGAAGGGTGGGGGATTGTCCCAAAACTTGCTACAAGGGGCCAGAGGGGCGGCCTGAATGAAAAATGTGTAAAATCAAGCACCGTGAAGGCATTGTGTGAAAATTGTCAAGGATTTTCCAAAGCGGGCAAAAATTTTAAAAAATGACAGGGCCGGTAGTGTCGAAAAAGTCAAAAATAGGGAAGGGTGGGGGATTGTCCCAAAACTTGCTACAAGGGGCCAGAGGGGCGGCCTAAATGAAAAATGTGTAAAATCAAGCACCGTGAAGGCATTGTTTGAAAATTGTGAAGGATTTTCCATAGGGGGCAAAAATTGAAAAAAATGACAGGGCCGGTAGTGTCGAAAAAGTCAAAAATAGGGAAGGGTGGGGGATTGTCCCAAAACTTGCTACAAGGGGCCAGAGGGGCGGCCTAAATGAAAAATGTGTAAAATCAAGCACCGTGAAGGCATTGTGTGAAAATTGTGAAGGATTTTCCATAGGGGGCAAAAATTGAAAAAAATGACAGGGCCGGTAGTGTCGAAAAAGTCAAAAATAGGAAGGGTGGGGGATTGTCCCAAAACTTGCTACAAGGGGCCAGAGGGGCGGCCTGAATGAAAAATGTGTAAAATCAAGCACCGTGAGGGCATTGTGTGAAAATTATGAAGGATTTTCCAAAGCGGCCAAAAATGGAAAAAAATGACAGGGCCGGTAGTGTCGAAAAAGTAAAAATGGGAAGGGTGGGGGATTGTCCCAAAACTTGCTACAAGGGGCCAGAGGGGCGGCCTGAATGAAAAATGTGTAAAATCACGCACCGTGAGGGCATTCTGTGAAAATTGTGAAGGATTTTCCAAAGCGGCCAAAAATGGAAAAAAATGACAGGGCCGGTAGTGTCGAAAAAGTCAAAAATGGGAAGGGTGGGGGATTGTCCCAAAACTTGCTACAAGGGGCCAGAGGGGCGGCCTAAATGAAAAATGTGTAAAATCAAGCACCGTGAAGGCATTGTGTGAAAATTGTGAAGGATTTTCCATAGGGGGCAAAAATTGAAAAAAATGACAGGGCCGGTAGTGTCGAAAAAGTCAAAAATAGGAAGGGTGGGGGATTGTCCCAAAACTTGCTACAAGGGGCCAGAGGGGCGGCCTGAATGAAAAATGTGTAAAATCAAGCACTGTGAAGGCATTGTGTGAAAATTGTGAAGGATTTTCCAAAGCGGGCAAAAATTGAAAAAAAATTACATGGCCGATAGTGTCGAAAAAGTCAAAAATGGGAAGGGTGGGGGATTGTCCCAAAACTTGCTACAAGGGGCCAGAGGGGCGGCCTGAATGAAAAATGTGTAAAATCAAGCACCGTGAGGGCATTGTGTGAAAATTGTGAAGGATTTTCCAAAGCGGCCAAAAATGGAAAAAAATGACAGGGCCGGTAGTGTCGAAAAAGTCAAAAATGGGAAGGGTGGGGGATTGTCCCAAAACTTGCTACAAGGGGCCAGAGGGGCGGCCTGAATGAAAAATGTGTAAAATCAAGCACCGTGAATGCATTGTGTGAAAATTGTCAAGGATTTTCCAAAGCGGGCAAAAATTGAAAAAAATGACAGGGTCGGTAGTGTCGAAAAAGTCAAAAATGGGAAGGGTGGGGGATTGTCCCAAAACTTGCTACAAGGGGCCAGAGGGGCGGCCTGAATTAAAAGTGTGTAAAATCAAGCACTGTGAAGGCATTGTGTGAAAATTGTGAAGGATTTTCCAAAGCGGGCAAAAATTGAAAAAAATGACAGGGCCGGTAGTGTCGAAAAAGTCAAAAATAGGAAGGGTGGGGGATTGTCCCAAAACTTGCTACAAGGGGCCAGAGGGGCGGCCTGAATTAAAAGTGTGTAAAATCAAGCACCGTGAAGGCATTGTGTGAAAATTGTGAAGGATTTTCCAAAGCGGGCAAAAATTGAAAAAAATGACATGGCCGATAGTGTCGAAAAAGTCAAAAATGGGAAGGGTGGGGGATTGTCCCAAAACTTGCTACAAGGGGCCAGAGGGGCGGCCTGAATGAAAAATGTGTAAAATCAAGCACCGTGAGGGCATTGTGTGAAAATTGTGAAGGATTTTCCAAAGCGGCCAAAAATGGAAAAAAATGACAGGGCCGGTAGTGTCGAAAAAGTCAAAAATGGGAAGGGTGGGGGATTGTCCCAAAACTTGCTACAAGGGGCCAGAGGGGCGGCCTGAATGAAAAATGTGTAAAATCAAGCACCGTGAATGCATTGTGTGAAAATTGTCAAGGATTTTCCAAAGCGGCCAAAAATTGAAAAAAATGACAGGGCTGGTAGTGTCGAAAAAGTCAAAAATGGGAAGGGTGGGGGATTGTCCCAAAACTTGCTACAAGGGGCCAGAGGGGCGGCCTGAATGAAAAATGTGTAAAATCAAGCACCGTGAAGGCATTGTGTGAAAATTGTCAAGGATTTTCCAAAGCGGCCAAAAATTGAAAAAAATGACAGGGCCGGTAGTGTCGAAAAAGTCAAAAATAGGGAAGGGTAGGGGATTGTCCCAAAACTTGCTACAAGGGGCCAGAGGGGCGGCCTGAATGAAAAATGTGTAAAATCAAGCACCGTGAGGGCATTGTGTGAAAATTGTCAAGGATTTTCCAAAGCGGGCAAAAATTGAAGAAAACGACAGGGCCGGTAGTGTCGAAAAAGTCAAAAATGGGAAGGGTGGGGGATTGTCCCAAAACTTGCTACAAGGGGCCAGAGGGGCGGCCTGAATGAAAAATGTGTAAAATCAAGCACCGTGAAGACATTGTGTGAAAATTGTCAAGGATTTTCCAAAGCGGGCAAAAATTGAAAAAAATGACAGGGTCGGTAGTGTCGAAAAAGTCAAAAATGGGAAGGGTGGGGGATTGTCCCAAAACTTGCTACAAGGGGCCAGAGGGGCGGCCTGAATGAAAAATGTGTAAAATCAAGCACCGTGAAGGCATTGTGTGAAAATTTGTCAAGGATTTTCCAAAGCGGGCAAAAATTGAAAAAAATGACATGGCCGGTAGTGTTGAAAAAGTCAAAAATTGGAAGGGTGGGGGATTGTCCCAAAACTTGCTACAAGGGGCCAGAGGGGCGGCCTGAATGAAAAATGTGTAAAATCAAGCACCGTGAGGGCATTGTGTGAAAATTGTGAAGGATTTTCCAAAGCGGGCAAAAATTGAAAAAAATGACAGGGCCGGTAGTGTTGAAAAAGTCAAAAATTGGAAGGGTGGGGGATTGTCCCAAAACTTGCTACAAGGGGCCAGAGGGGCGGCCTGAATGAAAAATGTGTAAAATCAAGCACCGTGAAGGCATTGTGTGAAAATTGTCAAGGATTTTCCAAAGAGGGCAAAAATTGAAAAAAATGACAGGGTCGGTAGTGTCGAAAAAGTCAAAAATGGGAAGGGTGGGGGATTGTCCCAAAACTTGCTACAAGGGGCCAGAGGGGCGGCCTGAATGAAAAATGTGTAAAATCAAGCACCGTGAAGGCATTGTGTGAAAATTGTCAAGGATTTTCCAAAGCGGGCAAAAATTTTAAAAAATGACAGGGCCGGTAGTGTCGAAAAAGTCAAAAATAGGGAAGGGTGGGGGATTGTCCCAAAACTTGCTACAAGGGGCCAGAGGGGCGGCCTAAATGAAAAATGTGTAAAATCAAGCACCGTGAAGGCATTGTTTGAAAATTGTGAAGGATTTTCCATAGGGGGCAAAAATTGAAAAAAATGACAGGGCCGGTAGTGTCGAAAAAGTCAAAAATAGGGAAGGGTGGGGGATTGTCCCAAAACTTGCTACAAGGGGCCAGAGGGGCGGCCTAAATGAAAAATGTGTAAAATCAAGCACCGTGAAGGCATTGTGTGAAAATTGTGAAGGATTTTCCATAGGGGGCAAAAATTGAAAAAAATGACAGGGCCGGTAGTGTCGAAAAAGTCAAAAATAGGAAGGGTGGGGGATTGTCCCAAAACTTGCTACAAGGGGCCAGAGGGGCGGCCTGAATGAAAAATGTGTAAAATCAAGCACCGTGAAGGCATTGTGTGAAAATTGTCAAGGATTTTCCAAAGCGGGCAAAAATTGAAAAAAATGACTTGGCCGGTATTGTCGAAAAAGTCAAAAATGGGAAGGGTGGGGGATTGTCCCAAATCTTGCTACAAGGGGCCACAGGGGCGGCCTGAATGAAAAATGTGTAAAATCAAGCACCGTGAGGGCATTGTGTGAAAATTGTGAAGGATTTTCCAAAGCGGCCAAAAATGGAAAAAAATGACAGCGCCGGTAGTGTCGAAAAAGTAAAAATGGGAAGGGTGGGGGATTGTCCCAAAACTTGCTACAAGGGGCCAGAGGGGCGGCCTGAATGAAAAATGTGTAAAATCACGCACCGTGAGGGCATTCTGTGAAAATTGTGAAGGATTTTCCAAAGCGGCCAAAAATGGAAAAAAATGACAGGGCCGGTAGTGTCGAAAAAGTCAAAAATGGGAAGGGTGGGGGATTGTCCCAAAACTTGCTACAAGGGGCCAGAGGGGCGGCCTAAATGAAAAATGTGTAAAATCAAGCACCGTGAAGGCATTGTGTGAAAATTGTGAAGGATTTTCCATAGGGGGCAAAAATTGAAAAAAATGACAGGGCCGGTAGTGTCGAAAAAGTCAAAAATAGGAAGGGTGGGGGATTGTCCCAAAACTTGCTACAAGGGGCCAGAGGGGCGGCCTGAATGAAAAATGTGTAAAATCAAGCACTGTGAAGGCATTGTGTGAAAATTGTGAAGGATTTTCCAAAGCGGGCAAAAATTGAAAAAAAATTACATGGCCGATAGTGTCGAAAAAGTCAAAAATGGGAAGGGTGGGGGATTGTCCCAAAACTTGCTACAAGGGGCCAGAGGGGCGGCCTGAATGAAAAATGTGTAAAATCAAGCACCGTGAGGGCATTGTGTGAAAATTGTGAAGGATTTTCCAAAGCGGCCAAAAATGGAAAAAAATGACAGGGCCGGTAGTGTCGAAAAAGTCAAAAATGGGAAGGGTGGGGGATTGTCCCAAAACTTGCTACAAGGGGCCAGAGGGGCGGCCTGAATGAAAAATGTGTAAAATCAAGCACCGTGAATGCATTGTGTGAAAATTGTCAAGGATTTTCCAAAGCGGGCAAAAATTGAAAAAAATGACTTGGCCGGTATTGTCGAAAAAGTCAAAAATGGGAAGGGTGGGGGATTGTCCCAAATCTTGCTACAAGGGGCCACAGGGGCGGCCTGAATGAAAAATGTGTAAAATCAAGCACCGTGAGGGCATTGTGTGAAAATTGTGAAGGATTTTCCAAAGCGGCCAAAAATGGAAAAAAATGACAGCGCCGGTAGTGTCGAAAAAGTAAAAATGGGAAGGGTGGGGGATTGTCCCAAAACTTGCTACAAGGGGCCAGAGGGGCGGCCTGAATGAAAAATGTGTAAAATCACGCACCGTGAGGGCATTCTGTGAAAATTGTGAAGGATTTTCCAAAGCGGCCAAAAATGGAAAAAAATGACAGGGCCGGTAGTGTCGAAAAAGTCAAAAATGGGAAGGGTGGGGGATTGTCCCAAAACTTGCTACAAGGGGCCAGAGGGGCGGCCTAAATGAAAAATGTGTAAAATCAAGCACCGTGAAGGCATTGTGTGAAAATTGTGAAGGATTTTCCATAGGGGGCAAAAATTGAAAAAAATGACAGGGCCGGTAGTGTCGAAAAAGTCAAAAATAGGAAGGGTGGGGGATTGTCCCAAAACTTGCTACAAGGGGCCAGAGGGGCGGCCTGAATGAAAAATGTGTAAAATCAAGCACTGTGAAGGCATTGTGTGAAAATTGTGAAGGATTTTCCAAAGCGGGCAAAAATTGAAAAAAAATTACATGGCCGATAGTGTCGAAAAAGTCAAAAATGGGAAGGGTGGGGGATTGTCCCAAAACTTGCTACAAGGGGCCAGAGGGGCGGCCTGAATGAAAAATGTGTAAAATCAAGCACCGTGAGGGCATTGTGTGAAAATTGTGAAGGATTTTCCAAAGCGGCCAAAAATGGAAAAAAATGACAGGGCCGGTAGTGTCGAAAAAGTCAAAAATGGGAAGGGTGGGGGATTGTCCCAAAACTTGCTACAAGGGGCCAGAGGGGCGGCCTGAATGAAAAATGTGTAAAATCAAGCACCGTGAATGCATTGTGTGAAAATTGTCAAGGATTTTCCAAAGCGGGCAAAAATTGAAAAAAATGACAGGGTCGGTAGTGTCGAAAAAGTCAAAAATGGGAAGGGTGGGGGATTGTCCCAAAACTTGCTACAAGGGGCCAGAGGGGCGGCCTGAATTAAAAGTGTGTAAAATCAAGCACTGTGAAGGCATTGTGTGAAAATTGTGAAGGATTTTCCAAAGCGGGCAAAAATTGAAAAAAATGACAGGGCCGGTAGTGTCGAAAAAGTCAAAAATAGGAAGGGTGGGGGATTGTCCCAAAACTTGCTACAAGGGGCCAGAGGGGCGGCCTGAATTAAAAGTGTGTAAAATCAAGCACTGTGAAGGCATTGTGTGAAAATTGTGAAGGATTTTCCAAAGCGGGCAAAAATTGAAAAAAATGACATGGCCGATAGTGTCGAAAAAGTCAAAAATGGGAAGGGTGGGGGATTGTCCCAAAACTTGCTACAAGGGGCCAGAGGGGCGGCCTGAATGAAAAATGTGTAAAATCAAGCACCGTGAGGGCATTGTGTGAAAATTGTGAAGGATTTTCCAAAGCGGCCAAAAATGGAAAAAAATGACAGGGCCGGTAGTGTCGAAAAAGTCAAAAATGGGAAGGGTGGGGGATTGTCCCAAAACTTGCTACAAGGGGCCAGAGGGGCGGCCTGAATGAAAAATGTGTAAAATCAAGCACCGTGAATGCATTGTGTGAAAATTGTCAAGGATTTTCCAAAGCGGCCAAAAATTGAAAAAAATGACAGGGCTGGTAGTGTCGAAAAAGTCAAAAATGGGAAGGGTGGGGGATTGTCCCAAAACTTGCTACAAGGGGCCAGAGGGGCGGCCTGAATGAAAAATGTGTAAAATCAAGCACCGTGAAGGCATTGTGTGAAAATTGTCAAGGATTTTCCAAAGCGGCCAAAAATTGAAAAAAATGACAGGGCCGGTAGTGTCGAAAAAGTCAAAAATAGGGAAGGGTAGGGGATTGTCCCAAAACTTGCTACAAGGGGCCAGAGGGGCGGCCTGAATGAAAAATGTGTAAAATCAAGCACCGTGAGGGCATTGTGTGAAAATTGTCAAGGATTTTCCAAAGCGGGCAAAAATTGAAGAAAACGACAGGGCCGGTAGTGTCGAAAAAGTCAAAAATGGGAAGGGTGGGGGATTGTCCCAAAACTTGCTACAAGGGGCCAGAGGGGCGGCCTGAATGAAAAATGTGTAAAATAAAGCACCGTGAAGACATTGTGTGAAAATTGTCAAGGATTTTCCAAAGCGGGCAAAAATTGAAAAAAATGACAGGGTCGGTAGTGTCGAAAAAGTCAAAAATGGGAAGGGTGGGGGATTGTCCCAAAACTTGCTACAAGGGGCCAGAGGGGCGGCCTGAATGAAAAATGTGTAAAATCAAGCACCGTGAAGGCATTGTGTGAAAATTTGTCAAGGATTTTCCAAAGCGGGCAAAAATTGAAAAAAATGACATGGCCGGTAGTGTTGAAAAAGTCAAAAATTGGAAGGGTGGGGGATTGTCCCAAAACTTGCTACAAGGGGCCAGAGGGGCGGCCTGAATGAAAAATGTGTAAAATCAAGCACCGTGAGGGCATTGTGTGAAAATTGTGAAGGATTTTCCAAAGCGGGCAAAAATTGAAAAAAATGACAGGGCCGGTAGTGTTGAAAAAGTCAAAAATTGGAAGGGTGGGGGATTGTCCCAAAACTTGCTACAAGGGGCCAGAGGGGCGGCCTGAATGAAAAATGTGTAAAATCAAGCACCGTGAGGGCATTGTGTGAAAATTGTGAAGGATTTTCCAAAGCGGCCAAAAATGGAAAAAAATGACAGGGCCGGTAGTGTCGAAAAAGTCAAAAATGGGAAGGGTGGGGGATTGTCCCAAAACTTGCTACAAGGGGCCAGAGGGGCGGCCTGAATGAAAAATGTGTAAAATCAAGCACCGTGAATGCATTGTGTGAAAATTGTCAAGGATTTTCCAAAGCGGGCAAAAATTGAAAAAAATGACAGGGTCGGTAGTGTCGAAAAAGTCAAAAATGGGAAGGGTGGGGGATTGTCCCAAAACTTGCTACAAGGGGCCAGAGGGGCGGCCTGAATTAAAAGTGTGTAAAATCAAGCACTGTGAAGGCATTGTGTGAAAATTGTGAAGGATTTTCCAAAGCGGGCAAAAATTGAAAAAAATGACAGGGCCGGTAGTGTCGAAAAAGTCAAAAATAGGAAGGGTGGGGGATTGTCCCAAAACTTGCTACAAGGGGCCAGAGGGGCGGCCTGAATTAAAAGTGTGTAAAATCAAGCACTGTGAAGGCATTGTGTGAAAATTGTGAAGGATTTTCCAAAGCGGGCAAAAATTGAAAAAAATGACATGGCCGATAGTGTCGAAAAAGTCAAAAATGGGAAGGGTGGGGGATTGTCCCAAAACTTGCTACAAGGGGCCAGAGGGGCGGCCTGAATGAAAAATGTGTAAAATCAAGCACCGTGAGGGCATTGTGTGAAAATTGTGAAGGATTTTCCAAAGCGGCCAAAAATGGAAAAAAATGACAGGGCCGGTAGTGTCGAAAAAGTCAAAAATGGGAAGGGTGGGGGATTGTCCCAAAACTTGCTACAAGGGGCCAGAGGGGCGGCCTGAATGAAAAATGTGTAAAATCAAGCACCGTGAATGCATTGTGTGAAAATTGTCAAGGATTTTCCAAAGCGGCCAAAAATTGAAAAAAATGACAGGGCTGGTAGTGTCGAAAAAGTCAAAAATGGGAAGGGTGGGGGATTGTCCCAAAACTTGCTACAAGGGGCCAGAGGGGCGGCCTGAATGAAAAATGTGTAAAATCAAGCACCGTGAAGGCATTGTGTGAAAATTGTCAAGGATTTTCCAAAGCGGCCAAAAATTGAAAAAAATGACAGGGCCGGTAGTGTCGAAAAAGTCAAAAATAGGGAAGGGTAGGGGATTGTCCCAAAACTTGCTACAAGGGGCCAGAGGGGCGGCCTGAATGAAAAATGTGTAAAATCAAGCACCGTGAGGGCATTGTGTGAAAATTGTCAAGGATTTTCCAAAGCGGGCAAAAATTGAAGAAAACGACAGGGCCGGTAGTGTCGAAAAAGTCAAAAATGGGAAGGGTGGGGGATTGTCCCAAAACTTGCTACAAGGGGCCAGAGGGGCGGCCTGAATGAAAAATGTGTAAAATCAAGCACCGTGAAGACATTGTGTGAAAATTGTCAAGGATTTTCCAAAGCGGGCAAAAATTGAAAAAAATGACAGGGTCGGTAGTGTCGAAAAAGTCAAAAATGGGAAGGGTGGGGGATTGTCCCAAAACTTGCTACAAGGGGCCAGAGGGGCGGCCTGAATGAAAAATGTGTAAAATCAAGCACCGTGAAGGCATTGTGTGAAAATTTGTCAAGGATTTTCCAAAGCGGGCAAAAATTGAAAAAAATGACATGGCCGGTAGTGTTGAAAAAGTCAAAAATTGGAAGGGTGGGGGATTGTCCCAAAACTTGCTACAAGGGGCCAGAGGGGCGGCCTGAATGAAAAATGTGTAAAATCAAGCACCGTGAGGGCATTGTGTGAAAATTGTGAAGGATTTTCCAAAGCGGGCAAAAATTGAAAAAAATGACAGGGCCGGTAGTGTTGAAAAAGTCAAAAATTGGAAGGGTGGGGGATTGTCCCAAAACTTGCTACAAGGGGCCAGAGGGGCGGCCTGAATGAAAAATGTGTAAAATCAAGCACCGTGAAGGCATTGTGTGAAAATTGTCAAGGATTTTCCAAAGAGGGCAAAAATTGAAAAAAATGACAGGGTCGGTAGTGTCGAAAAAGTCAAAAATGGGAAGGGTGGGGGATTGTCCCAAAACTTGCTACAAGGGGCCAGAGGGGCGGCCTGAATGAAAAATGTGTAAAATCAAGCACCGTGAAGGCATTGTGTGAAAATTGTCAAGGATTTTCCAAAGCGGGCAAAAATTGAAAAAAATGACAGGGCCGGTAGTGTCGAAAAAGTCAAAAATAGGAAGGGTGGGGGATTGTCCCAAAACTTGCTACAAGGTGCCACAGGGGCGGCCTGAATGAAAAATGTGTAAAATCAAGCACCGTGAGGGCATTGTGTGAAAATTGTGAAGGATTTTCCAAAGCGGCCAAAAATGGAAAAAAATGACAGGGTAGTGTCGAAAAAGTCAAAAATGGGAAGGGTGGGGGATTGTCCCAAAACTTGCTACAAGGGGCCAGAGGGGCGGCCTGAATGAAAAATGTGTAAAATCAAGCACCGTGAAGGCATTGTGTGAAAATTGTCAAGGATTTTCCAAAGCGGCCAAAAATGGAAAAAAATGACAGGGCGGGTAGTGTTGAAAAAGTAAAAAATGGGAAGGGTGGGGGATTGTCCCAAAACTTGCTACAAGGGGCCAGAGGGGCGGCCTGAATGAAAAATGTGTAAAATCAAGCACCGTGAGGGCATTGTGTGAAAATTGTGAAGGATTTTCCTAAGCGGCCAAAAATTGAAAAAAATGACAGGGCCGGTAGTGTTGAAAAAGTAAAAAATGGGAAGGGTGGGGGATTGTCCCAAAACTTGCTACAAGGGGCCAGAGGGGCGGCCTGAATGAAAAATGTGTAAAATCAAGCACCGTGAAGGCATTGTGTGAAAATTGTCAAGGATTTTCCAAAGCGGGCAAAAATTGAAAAAAATGACTTGGCCGGTATTGTCGAAAAAGTCAAAAATGGGAAGGGTGGGGGATTGTCCCAAATCTTGCTACAAGGGGCCACAGGGGCGGCCTGAATGAAAAATGTGTAAAATCAAGCACCGTGAGGGCATTGTGTGAAAATTGTGAAGGATTTTCCAAAGCGGCCAAAAATGGAAAAAAATGACAGGGCCGGTAGTGTCGAAAAAGTAAAAATGGGAAGGGTGGGGGATTGTCCCAAAACTTGCTACAAGGGGCCAGAGGGGCGGCCTGAATGAAAAATGTGTAAAATCACGCACCGTGAGGGCATTCTGTGAAAATTGTGAAGGATTTTCCAAAGCGGCCAAAAATTGAAAAAAATGACAGGGCCGGTAGTGTCGAAAAAGTCAAAAATGGGAAGGGTGGGGGATTGTCCCAAAACTTGCTACAAGGGGCCAGAGGGGCGGCCTGAATGAAAAATGTGTAAAATCAAGCACCGTGAAGGCATTGTGTGAAAATTTGTCAAGGATTTTCCAAAGCGGGCAAAAATTGAAAAAAATGACATGGCCGGTAGTGTTGAAAAAGTCAAAAATTGGAAGGGTGGGGGATTGTCCCAAAACTTGCTACAAGGGGCCAGAGGGGCGGCCTGAATGAAAAATGTGTAAAATCAAGCACCGTGAGGGCATTGTGTGAAAATTGTGAAGGATTTTCCAAAGCGGGCAAAAATGGAAAAAAATGACAGGGCCGGTAGTGTTGAAAAAGTCAAAAATTGGAAGGGTGGGGGATTGTCCCAAAACTTGCTACAAGGGGCCAGAGGGGCGGCCTGAATGAAAAATGTGTAAAATCAAGCACCGTGAAGGCATTGTGTGAAAATTGTGAAGGATTTTCCAAAGCGGGCAAAAATTGAAAAAAATGACAGGGTCGGTAGTGTCGAAAAAGTCAAAAATGGGAAGGGTGGGGGATTGTCCCAAAACTTGCTACAAGGGGCCAGAGGGGCGGCCTGAATGAAAAATGTGTAAAATCAAGCACCGTGAAGGCATTGTGTGAAAATTGTCAAGGATTTTCCAAAGCGGGCAAAAATTGAAAAAAATGACAGGGCCGGTAGTGTCGAAAAAGTCAAAAATGGGAAGGGTGGGGGATTGTCCCAAAACTTGCTACAAGGTGCCACAGGGGCGGCCTGAATGAAAAATGTGTAAAATCAAGCACCGTGAGGGCATTGTGTGAAAATTGTGAAGGATTTTCCAAAGCGGCCAAAAATGGAAAAAAATGACAGGGTAGTGTCGAAAAAGTCAAAAATGGGAAGGGTGGGGGATTGTCCCAAAACTTGCTACAAGGGGCCAGAGGGGCGGCCTGAATGAAAAATGTGTAAAATCAAGCACCGTGAAGACATTGTGTGAAAATTGTCAAGGATTTTCCAAAGCGGGCAAAAATTGAAAAAAATGACAGGGTCGGTAGTGTCGAAAAAGTCAAAAATGGGAAGGGTGGGGGATTGTCCCAAAACTTGCTACAAGGGGCCAGAGGGGCGGCCTGAATGAAAAATGTGTAAAATCAAGCACCGTGAAGGCATTGTGTGAAAATTTGTCAAGGATTTTCCAAAGCGGGCAAAAATTGAAAAAAATGACATGGCCGGTAGTGTTGAAAAAGTCAAAAATTGGAAGGGTGGGGGATTGTCCCAAAACTTGCTACAAGGGGCCAGAGGGGCGGCCTGAATGAAAAATGTGTAAAATCAAGCACCGTGAGGGCATTGTGTGAAAATTGTGAAGGATTTTCCAAAGCGGGCAAAAATTGAAAAAAATGACAGGGCCGGTAGTGTTGAAAAAGTCAAAAATTGGAAGGGTGGGGGATTGTCCCAAAACTTGCTACAAGGGGCCAGAGGGGCGGCCTGAATGAAAAATGTGTAAAATCAAGCACCGTGAAGGCATTGTGTGAAAATTGTCAAGGATTTTCCAAAGCGGGCAAAAATTGAAAAAAATGACAGGGCCGGTAGTGTCGAAAAAGTCAAAAATAGGAAGGGTGGGGGATTGTCCCAAAACTTGCTACAAGGTGCCACAGGGGCGGCCTGAATGAAAAATGTGTAAAATCAAGCACCGTGAGGGCATTGTGTGAAAATTGTGAAGGATTTTCCAAAGCGGCCAAAAATGGAAAAAAATGACAGGGTAGTGTCGAAAAAGTCAAAAATGGGAAGGGTGGGGGATTGTCCCAAAACTTGCTACAAGGGGCCAGAGGGGCGGCCTGAATGAAAAATGTGTAAAATCAAGCACCGTGAAGGCATTGTGTGAAAATTGTCAAGGATTTTCCAAAGCGGCCAAAAATGGAAAAAAATGACAGGGCGGGTAGTGTTGAAAAAGTAAAAAATGGGAAGGGTGGGGGATTGTCCCAAAACTTGCTACAAGGGGCCAGAGGGGCGGCCTGAATGAAAAATGTGTAAAATCAAGCACCGTGAGGGCATTGTGTGAAAATTGTGAAGGATTTTCCTAAGCGGCCAAAAATTGAAAAAAATGACAGGGCCGGTAGTGTTGAAAAAGTAAAAAATGGGAAGGGTGGGGGATTGTCCCAAAACTTGCTACAAGGGGCCAGAGGGGCGGCCTGAATGAAAAATGTGTAAAATCAAGCACCGTGAAGGCATTGTGTGAAAATTGTCAAGGATTTTCCAAAGCGGGCAAAAATTGAAAAAAATGACTTGGCCGGTATTGTCGAAAAAGTCAAAAATGGGAAGGGTGGGGGATTGTCCCAAATCTTGCTACAAGGGGCCACAGGGGCGGCCTGAATGAAAAATGTGTAAAATCAAGCACCGTGAGGGCATTGTGTGAAAATTGTGAAGGATTTTCCAAAGCGGCCAAAAATGGAAAAAAATGACAGGGCCGGTAGTGTCGAAAAAGTAAAAATGGGAAGGGTGGGGGATTGTCCCAAAACTTGCTACAAGGGGCCAGAGGGGCGGCCTGAATGAAAAATGTGTAAAATCACGCACCGTGAGGGCATTCTGTGAAAATTGTGAAGGATTTTCCAAAGCGGGCAAAAATGGAAAACAATGACAGGGTCGGTAGTGTCGAAAAAGTCAAAAATGGGAAGGGTGGGGGATTGTCCCAAAACTTGCTACAAGGGGCCAGAGGGGCGGCCTGAATGAAAAATGTGTAAAATCAAGCACCGTGAAGGCATTGTGTGAAAATTGTCAAGGATTTTCCAAAGCGGGCAAAAATTGAAAAAAATGACAGGGCCGGTAGTGTCGAAAAAGTCAAAAATGGGAAGGGTGGGGGATTGTCCCAAAACTTGCTACAAGGTGCCACAGGGGCGGCCTGAATGAAAAATGTGTAAAATCAAGCACCGTGAGGGCATTGTGTGAAAATTGTGAAGGATTTTCCAAAGCGGCCAAAAATGGAAAAAAATGACAGGGTAGTGTCGAAAAAGTCAAAAATGGGAAGGGTGGGGGATTGTCCCAAAACTTGCTACAAGGGGCCAGAGGGGCGGCCTGAATGAAAAATGTGTAAAATCAAGCACCGTGAAGGCATTGTGTGAAAATTGTCAAGGATTTTCCAAAGCGGCCAAAAATGGAAAAAAATGACAGGGCGGGTAGTGTTGAAAAAGTAAAAAATGGGAAGGGTGGGGGATTGTCCCAAAACTTGCTACAAGGGGCCAGAGGGGCGGCCTGAATGAAAAATGTGTAAAATCAAGCACCGTGAGGGCATTGTGTGAAAATTGTGAAGGATTTTCCTAAGCGGCCAAAAATTGAAAAAAATGACAGGGCCGGTAGTGTTGAAAAAGTAAAAAATGGGAAGGGTGGGGGATTGTCCCAAAACTTGCTACAAGGGGCCAGAGGGGCGGCCTGAATGAAAAATGTGTAAAATCAAGCACCGTGAAGGCATTGTGTGAAAATTGTCAAGGATTTTCCAAAGCGGGCAAAAATTGAAAAAAATGACTTGGCCGGTATTGTCGAAAAAGTCAAAAATGGGAAGGGTGGGGGATTGTCCCAAAACTTGCTACAAGGGGCCAGAGGGGCGGCCTGAATGAAAAATGTGTAAAATCAAGCTCCGTGAGGGCATTGTGTGAAAATTGTGAAGGATTTTCCTAAGTGGGCAAAAATTGAAAAAAATGACAGGGCCGGTAGTGTCGAAAAAGTCAAAAATGGGAAGGGTGGGGGATTGTCCCAAAACTTGCTACAAGGGGCCAGAGGGGCGGCCTGAATGAAAAATGTGTAAAATCAAGCACCGTGAAGCCATTGTGTGAAAATTGTCAAGGATTTTCCATAGAGGGCAAAAATTGAAAAAAATGACAGGGCCGGTAGTGTCGAAAAAGTCAAAAATGGGAAGGGTGGGGGATTGTCCCAAAACTTGCTACAAGGGGCCAGAGGGGCGGCCTGAATGAAAAATGTGTAAAATCAAGCACCGTGAAGGCATTGTGTGAAAATTGTCAAGGATTTTCCAAAGCGGGCAAAAATTGAAAAAAATGACAGGGCGGGTAGTGTTGAAAAAGTAAAAAATGGGAAGGGTGGGGGATTGTCCCAAAACTTGCTACAAGGGGCCAGAGGGGCGGCCTGAATGAAAAATGTGTAAAATCAAGCACCGTGAAGGCATTGTGTGAAAATTGTCAAGGATTTTCCAAAGCGGGCAAAAATTGAAAAAAATGACAGGGTCGGTAGTGTCGAAAAAGTCAAAAATGGGAAGGGTGGGGGATTGTCCCAAAACTTGCTACAAGGGGCCAGAGGGGCGGCCTGAATGAAAAATGTGTAAAATCAAGCACCGTGAGGGCATTGTGTGAAAATTGTGAAGGATTTTCCAAAGCGGCCAAAAATGGAAAAAAATGACAGGGCCGGTAGTGTCGAAAAAGTCAAAAATGGGAAGGGTGGGGGATTGTCCCAAAACTTGCTACAAGGGGCCAGAGGGGCGGCCTGAATGAAAAATGTGTAAAATCAAGCTCCGTGAGGGCATTGTGTGAAAATTGTGAAGGATTTTCCTAAGCGGGCAAAAATTGAAAAAAATGACAGGGCCGGTAGTGTCGAAAAAGTCAAAAATGGGAAGGGTGGGGGATTGTCCCAAAACTTGCTACAAGGGGCCAGAGGGGCGGCCTGAATGAAAAATGTGTAAAATCAAGCACCGTGAAGGCATTGTGTGAAAATTGTCAAGGATTTTCCAAAGCGGGCAAAAATTGAAAAAAATGACAGGGCCGGTAGTGTCGAAAAAGTAAAAAATGGGAAGGGTGGGGGATTGTCCCAAAACTTGCTACAAGGGGCCAGAGGGGCGGCCTGAATGAAAAATGTGTAAAATCAAGCACCGTGAGGGCATTGTGTGAAAATTGTCAAGGATTTTCCTAAGCGGCCAAAAATTGAAAAAAATGACAGGGCGGGTAGTGTTGAAAAAGTAAAAAATGGGAAGGGTGGGGGATTGTCCCAAAACTTGCTACAAGGGGCCAGAGGGGCGGCCTGAATGAAAAATGTGTAAAATCAAGCACCGTGAAGGCATTGTGTGAAAATTGTCAAGGATTTTCCAAAGCGGGCAAAAATTGAAAAAAATGACTTGGCCGGTAGTGTCGAAAAAGTCAAAAATGGGAAGGGTGGGGGATTGTCCCAAATCTTGCTACAAGGGGCCACAGGGGCGGCCTGAATGAAAAATGTGTAAAATCAAGCACCGTGAGGGCATTGTGTGAAAATTGTGAAGGATTTTCCAAAGCGGCCAAAAATGGAAAAAAATGACAGGGCCGGTAGTGTCGAAAAAGTCAAAAATGGGAAGGGTGGGGGATTGTCCCAAAACTTGCTACAAGGGGCCAGAGGGGCGGCCTGAATGAAAAATGTGTAAAATCAAGCTCCGTGAGGGCATTGTGTGAAAATTGTGAAGGATTTTCCTAAGCGGGCAAAAATTGAAAAAAATGACAGGGCCGGTAGTGTCGAAAAAGTCAAAAATGGGAAGGGTGGGGGATTGTCCCAAAACTTGCTACAAGGGGCCAGAGGGGCGGCCTGAATGAAAAATGTGTAAAATCAAGCACCGTGAAGACATTGTGTGAAAATTGTCAAGGATTTTCCATAGGGGGCAAAAATTGAAAAAAATGACAGGGTCGGTAGTGTCGAAAAAGTCAAAAATGGGAAGGGTGGGGGATTGTCCCAAAACTTGCTACAAGGGGCCAGAGGGGCGGCCTGAATGAAAAATGTGTAAAATCAAGCACCGTGAGGGCATTGTGTGAAAATTGTGAAGGATTTTCCAAAGCGGCCAAAAATGGAAAAAAATGACAGGGCCGGTAGTGTCGAAAAAGTCAAAAATGGGAAGGGTGGGGGATTGTCCCAAAACTTGCTACAAGGGGCCAGAGGGGCGGCCTGAATGAAAAATGTGTAAAATCAAGCTCCGTGAGGGCATTGTGTGAAAATTGTGAAGGATTTTCCTAAGCGGGCAAAAATTGAAAAAAATGACAGGGCCGGTAGTGTCGAAAAAGTCAAAAATGGGAAGGGTGGGGGATTGTCCCAAAACTTGCTACAAGGGGCCAGAGGGGCGGCCTGAATGAAAAATGTGTAAAATCAAGCACCGTGAAGGCATTGTGTGAAAATTGTCAAGGATTTTCCAAAGCGGGCAAAAATTGAAAAAAATGACAGGGCGGGTAGTGTTGAAAAAGTAAAAAATGGGAAGGGTGGGGGATTGTCCCAAAACTTGCTACAAGGGGCCAGAGGGGCGGCCTGAATGAAAAATGTGTAAAATCAAGCACCGTGAGGGCATTGTGTGAAAATTGTCAAGGATTTTCCTAAGCGGCCAAAAATTGAAAAAAATGACAGGGCGGGTAGTGTTGAAAAAGTAAAAAATGGGAAGGGTGTGGGATTGTCCCAAAACTTGCTACAAGGGGCCAGAGGGGCGGCCTGAATGAAAAATGTGTAAAATCAAGCACCGTGAAGGCATTGTGTGAAAATTGTCAAGGATTTTCCAAAGCGGGCAAAAATTGAAAAAAATGACTTGGCCGGTAGTGTCGAAAAAGTCAAAAATGGGAAGGGTGGGGGATTGTCTCAAATCTTGCTACAAGGGGCCACAGGGGCGGCCTGAATGAAAAATGTGTAAAATCAAGCACCGTGAGGGCATTGTGTGAAAATTGTGAAGGATTTTCCAAAGCGGCCAAAAATGGAAAAAAATGACAGGGCCGGTAGTGTCGAAAAAGTAAAAAATGGGAAGGGTGGGGGATTGTCCCAAAACTTGCTACAAGGGGCCAGAGGGGCGGCCTGAATGAAAAATGTGTAAAATCACGCACCGTGAGGGCATTCTGTGAAAATTGTGAAGGATTTTCCAAAGCGGCCAAAAATGGAAAAAAATTACAGGGCCGGTAGTGTCGAAAAAGTCAAAAATGGGAAGGGTGGGGGATTGTCCCAAAACTTGCTACAAGGGGCCAGAGGGGCGGCCTGAATGAAAAATGTGTAAAATCAAGCTCCGTGAGGGCATTGTGTGAAAATTGTGAAGGATTTTCCTAAGCGGGCAAAAATTGAAAAAAATGACAGGGCCGGTAGTGTCGAAAAAGTCAAAAATGGGAAGGGTGGGGGATTGTCCCAAAACTTGCTACAAGGGGCCAGAGGGGCGGCCTGAATGAAAAATGTGTAAAATCAAGCACCGTGAAGACATTGTGTGAAAATTGTCAAGGATTTTCCATAGGGGGCAAAAATTGAAAAAAATGACAGGGTCGGTAGTGTCGAAAAAGTCAAAAATGGGAAGGGTGGGGGATTGTCCCAAAACTTGCTACAAGGGGCCAGAGGGGCGGCCTGAATGAAAAATGTGTAAAATCAAGCACCGTGAGGGCATTGTGTGAAAATTGTGAAGGATTTTCCTAAGCGGGTAAAAATTGAAAAAAATGACAGGGCCGGTAGTGTCGAAAAAGTCAAAAATGGGAAGGGTGGGGGATTGTCCCAAAACTTGCTACAAGGGGCCAGAGGGGCGGCCTGAATGAAAAATGTGTAAAATCAAGCACCGTGAGGGCATTGTGTGAAAATTGTGAAGGATTTTCCTAAGCGGGCAAAAATTGAAAAAAATGACAGGGCCGGTAGTGTCGAAAAAGTCAAAAATGGGAAGGGTGGGGGATTGTCCCAAAACTTGCTACTAGGGGCCAGAGGGGCGGCCTGAATTAAAGATGTGTAAAATCAAGCACCGTGAAGGCATTGTGTGAAAATTGTCAAGGATTTTCCAAAGCGGGCAAAAATTGAAAAAAATGACAGGGCCGGTAGTGTCGAAAAAGTCAAAAATGGGAAGGGTGGGGGATTGTCCCAAAACTTGCTACAAGGGGCCAGAGGGGCGGCCTGAATGAAAAATGTGTAAAATCAAGCACCGTGAAGGCATTGTGTGAAAATTGTCAAGGATTTTCCAAAGCGGGCAAAAATTGAAAAAAATGACAGGGCCGGTAGTGTCGAAAAAGTCAAAAATGGGAAGGGTGGGGGATTGTCCCAAAACTTGCTACAAGGTGCCACAGGGGCGGCCTGAATGAAAAATGTGTAAAATCAAGCACCGTGAGGGCATTGTGTGAAAATTGTGAAGGATTTTCCAAAGCGGCCAAAAATGGAAAAAAATGACAGGGTAGTGTCGAAAAAGTCAAAAATGGGAAGGGTGGGGGATTGTCCCAAAACTTGCTACAAGGGGCCAGAGGGGCGGCCTGAATGAAAAATGTGTAAAATCAAGCACCGTGAAGGCATTGTGTGAAAATTGTCAAGGATTTTCCAAAGCGGCCAAAAATGGAAAAAAATGACAGGGCGGGTAGTGTTGAAAAAGTAAAAAATGGGAAGGGTGGGGGATTGTCCCAAAACTTGCTACAAGGGGCCAGAGGGGCGGCCTGAATGAAAAATGTGTAAAATCAAGCACCGTGAAGGCATTGTGTGAAAATTGTCAAGGATTTTCCAAAGCGGGCAAAAATTGAAAAAAATGACTTGGCCGGTATTGTCGAAAAAGTCAAAAATGGGAAGGGTGGGGGATTGTCCCAAAACTTGCTACAAGGGGCCAGAGGGGCGGCCTGAATGAAAAATGTGTAAAATCAAGCTCCGTGAGGGCATTGTGTGAAAATTGTGAAGGATTTTCCTAAGTGGGCAAAAATTGAAAAAAATGACAGGGCCGGTAGTGTCGAAAAAGTCAAAAATGGGAAGGGTGGGGGATTGTCCCAAAACTTGCTACAAGGGGCCAGAGGGGCGGCCTGAATGAAAAATGTGTAAAATCAAGCACCGTGAAGCCATTGTGTGAAAATTGTCAAGGATTTTCCATAGAGGGCAAAAATTGAAAAAAATGACAGGGCCGGTAGTGTCGAAAAAGTCAAAAATGGGAAGGGTGGGGGATTGTCCCAAAACTTGCTACAAGGGGCCAGAGGGGCGGCCTGAATGAAAAATGTGTAAAATCAAGCACCGTGAAGGCATTGTGTGAAAATTGTCAAGGATTTTCCAAAGCGGGCAAAAATTGAAAAAAATGACAGGGCGGGTAGTGTTGAAAAAGTAAAAAATGGGAAGGGTGGGGGATTGTCCCAAAACTTGCTACAAGGGGCCAGAGGGGCGGCCTGAATGAAAAATGTGTAAAATCAAGCACCGTGAAGGCATTGTGTGAAAATTGTCAAGGATTTTCCAAAGCGGGCAAAAATTGAAAAAAATGACAGGGTCGGTAGTGTCGAAAAAGTCAAAAATGGGAAGGGTGGGGGATTGTCCCAAAACTTGCTACAAGGGGCCAGAGGGGCGGCCTGAATGAAAAATGTGTAAAATCAAGCACCGTGAGGGCATTGTGTGAAAATTGTGAAGGATTTTCCAAAGCGGCCAAAAATGGAAAAAAATGACAGGGCCGGTAGTGTCGAAAAAGTCAAAAATGGGAAGGGTGGGGGATTGTCCCAAAACTTGCTACAAGGGGCCAGAGGGGCGGCCTGAATGAAAAATGTGTAAAATCAAGCTCCGTGAGGGCATTGTGTGAAAATTGTGAAGGATTTTCCTAAGCGGGCAAAAATTGAAAAAAATGACAGGGCCGGTAGTGTCGAAAAAGTCAAAAATGGGAAGGGTGGGGGATTGTCCCAAAACTTGCTACAAGGGGCCAGAGGGGCGGCCTGAATGAAAAATGTGTAAAATCAAGCACCGTGAAGGCATTGTGTGAAAATTGTCAAGGATTTTCCAAAGCGGGCAAAAATTGAAAAAAATGACAGGGCCGGTAGTGTCGAAAAAGTAAAAAATGGGAAGGGTGGGGGATTGTCCCAAAACTTGCTACAAGGGGCCAGAGGGGCGGCCTGAATGAAAAATGTGTAAAATCAAGCACCGTGAGGGCATTGTGTGAAAATTGTCAAGGATTTTCCTAAGCGGCCAAAAATTGAAAAAAATGACAGGGCGGGTAGTGTTGAAAAAGTAAAAAATGGGAAGGGTGGGGGATTGTCCCAAAACTTGCTACAAGGGGCCAGAGGGGCGGCCTGAATGAAAAATGTGTAAAATCAAGCACCGTGAAGGCATTGTGTGAAAATTGTCAAGGATTTTCCAAAGCGGGCAAAAATTGAAAAAAATGACTTGGCCGGTAGTGTCGAAAAAGTCAAAAATGGGAAGGGTGGGGGATTGTCCCAAATCTTGCTACAAGGGGCCACAGGGGCGGCCTGAATGAAAAATGTGTAAAATCAAGCACCGTGAGGGCATTGTGTGAAAATTGTGAAGGATTTTCCAAAGCGGCCAAAAATGGAAAAAAATGACAGGGCCGGTAGTGTCGAAAAAGTCAAAAATGGGAAGGGTGGGGGATTGTCCCAAAACTTGCTACAAGGGGCCAGAGGGGCGGCCTGAATGAAAAATGTGTAAAATCAAGCTCCGTGAGGGCATTGTGTGAAAATTGTGAAGGATTTTCCTAAGCGGGCAAAAATTGAAAAAAATGACAGGGCCGGTAGTGTCGAAAAAGTCAAAAATGGGAAGGGTGGGGGATTGTCCCAAAACTTGCTACAAGGGGCCAGAGGGGCGGCCTGAATGAAAAATGTGTAAAATCAAGCACCGTGAAGACATTGTGTGAAAATTGTCAAGGATTTTCCATAGGGGGCAAAAATTGAAAAAAATGACAGGGTCGGTAGTGTCGAAAAAGTCAAAAATGGGAAGGGTGGGGGATTGTCCCAAAACTTGCTACAAGGGGCCAGAGGGGCGGCCTGAATGAAAAATGTGTAAAATCAAGCACCGTGAGGGCATTGTGTGAAAATTGTGAAGGATTTTCCAAAGCGGCCAAAAATGGAAAAAAATGACAGGGCCGGTAGTGTCGAAAAAGTCAAAAATGGGAAGGGTGGGGGATTGTCCCAAAACTTGCTACAAGGGGCCAGAGGGGCGGCCTGAATGAAAAATGTGTAAAATCAAGCTCCGTGAGGGCATTGTGTGAAAATTGTGAAGGATTTTCCTAAGCGGGCAAAAATTGAAAAAAATGACAGGGCCGGTAGTGTCGAAAAAGTCAAAAATGGGAAGGGTGGGGGATTGTCCCAAAACTTGCTACAAGGGGCCAGAGGGGCGGCCTGAATGAAAAATGTGTAAAATCAAGCACCGTGAAGGCATTGTGTGAAAATTGTCAAGGATTTTCCAAAGCGGGCAAAAATTGAAAAAAATGACAGGGCGGGTAGTGTTGAAAAAGTAAAAAATGGGAAGGGTGGGGGATTGTCCCAAAACTTGCTACAAGGGGCCAGAGGGGCGGCCTGAATGAAAAATGTGTAAAATCAAGCACCGTGAGGGCATTGTGTGAAAATTGTCAAGGATTTTCCTAAGCGGCCAAAAATTGAAAAAAATGACAGGGCGGGTAGTGTTGAAAAAGTAAAAAATGGGAAGGGTGTGGGATTGTCCCAAAACTTGCTACAAGGGGCCAGAGGGGCGGCCTGAATGAAAAATGTGTAAAATCAAGCACCGTGAAGGCATTGTGTGAAAATTGTCAAGGATTTTCCAAAGCGGGCAAAAATTGAAAAAAATGACTTGGCCGGTAGTGTCGAAAAAGTCAAAAATGGGAAGGGTGGGGGATTGTCTCAAATCTTGCTACAAGGGGCCACAGGGGCGGCCTGAATGAAAAATGTGTAAAATCAAGCACCGTGAGGGCATTGTGTGAAAATTGTGAAGGATTTTCCAAAGCGGCCAAAAATGGAAAAAAATGACAGGGCCGGTAGTGTCGAAAAAGTAAAAAATGGGAAGGGTGGGGGATTGTCCCAAAACTTGCTACAAGGGGCCAGAGGGGCGGCCTGAATGAAAAATGTGTAAAATCACGCACCGTGAGGGCATTCTGTGAAAATTGTGAAGGATTTTCCAAAGCGGCCAAAAATGGAAAAAAATTACAGGGCCGGTAGTGTCGAAAAAGTAAAAAATGGGAAGGGTGGGGGATTGTCCCAAAACTTGCTACAAGGGGCCAGAGGGGCGGCCTGAATGAAAAATGTGTAAAATCAAGCTCCGTGAGGGCATTGTGTGAAAATTGTGAAGGATTTTCCTAAGCGGGCAAAAATTGAAAAAAATGACAGGGCCGGTAGTGTCGAAAAAGTCAAAAATGGGAAGGGTGGGGGATTGTCCCAAAACTTGCTACAAGGGGCCAGAGGGGCGGCCTGAATGAAAAATGTGTAAAATCAAGCACCGTGAAGACATTGTGTGAAAATTGTCAAGGATTTTCCATAGGGGGCAAAAATTGAAAAAAATGACAGGGTCGGTAGTGTCGAAAAAGTCAAAAATGGGAAGGGTGGGGGATTGTCCCAAAACTTGCTACAAGGGGCCAGAGGGGCGGCCTGAATGAAAAATGTGTAAAATCAAGCACCGTGAGGGCATTGTGTGAAAATTGTGAAGGATTTTCCTAAGCGGGTAAAAATTGAAAAAAATGACAGGGCCGGTAGTGTCGAAAAAGTCAAAAATGGGAAGGGTGGGGGATTGTCCCAAAACTTGCTACAAGGGGCCAGAGGGGCGGCCTGAATGAAAAATGTGTAAAATCAAGCACCGTGAGGGCATTGTGTGAAAATTGTGAAGGATTTTCCTAAGCGGGCAAAAATTGAAAAAAATGACAGGGCCGGTAGTGTCGAAAAAGTCAAAAATGGGAAGGGTGGGGGATTGTCCCAAAACTTGCTACTAGGGGCCAGAGGGGCGGCCTGAATTAAAGATGTGTAAAATCAAGCACCGTGAAGGCATTGTGTGAAAATTGTCAAGGATTTTCCAAAGCGGGCAAAAATTGAAAAAAATGACAGGGCCGGTAGTGTCGAAAAAGTCAAAAATGGGAAGGGTGGGGGATTGTCCCAAAACTTGCTACAAGGGGCCAGAGGGGCGGCCTGAATGAAAAATGTGTAAAATCAAGCACCGTGAGGGCATTGTGTGAAAATTGTGAAGGATTTTCCTAAGCGGGCAAAAATTGAAAAAAATGACAGGGCCGGTAGTGTCGAAAAAGTCAAAAATGGGAAGGGTGGGGGATTGTCCCAAAACTTGCTACTAGGGGCCAGAGGGGCGGCCTGAATTAAAGATGTGTAAAATCAAGCACCGTGAAGGCATTGTGTGAAAATTGTCAAGGATTTTCCAAAGCGGGCAAAAATTGAAAAAAATGACAGGGCCGGTAGTGTCGAAAAAGTCAAAAATGGGAAGGGTGGGGGATTGTCCCAAAACTTGCTACAAGGGGCCAGAGGGGCGGCCTGAATGAAAAATGTGTAAAATCAAGCTCCGTGAGGGCATTGTGTGAAAATTGTGAAGGATTTTCCAAAGCGGCCAAAAATGGAAAAAAATGACAGGGCCGGTAGTGTCGAAAAAGTCAAAAATGGGAAGGGTGGGGGATTGTCCCAAAACTTGCTACAAGGGGCCAGAGGGGCGGCCTGAATGAAAAATGTGTAAAATCAAGCTCCGTGAGGGCATTGTGTGAAAATTGTCAAGGATTTTCCTAAGCGGGCAAAAATTGAAAAAAATGACAGGGCCGGTAGTGTCGAAAAAGTCAAAAATGGGAAGGGTGGGGGATTGTCCCAAAACTTGCTACAAGGGGCCAGAGGGGCGGCCTGAATGAAAAATGTGTAAAATCAAGCACCGTGAAGGCATTGTGTGAAAATTGTCAAGGATTTTCCAAAGCGGGCAAAAATTGAAAAAAATGACAAGGCGGGTAGTGTTGAAAAAGTAAAAAATGGGAAGGGTGGGGGATTGTCCCAAAACTTGCTACAAGGGGCCAGAGGGGCGGCCTGAATGAAAAATGTGTAAAATCAAGCACCGTGAGGGCATTGTGTGAAAATTGTGAAGGATTTTCCTAAGCGGCCAAAAATTGAAAAAAATGACAGGGCGGGTAGTGTTGAAAAAGTAAAAAATGGGAAGGGTGGGGGATTGTCCCAAAACTTGCTACAAGGGGCCAGAGGGGCGGCCTGAATGAAAAATGTGTAAAATCAAGCACCGTGAAGGCATTGTGTGAAAATTGTCAAGGATTTTCCAAAGCGGCCAAAAATGGAAAAAAATGACAGGGCCGGTAGTGTCGAAAAAGTCAAAAATGGGAAGGGTGGGGGATTGTCCCAAAACTTGCTACAAGGGGCCAGAGGGGCGGCCTGAATGAAAAATGTGTAAAATCAAGCACCGTGAAGCCATTGTGTGAAAATTGTCAAGGATTTTCCATAGAGGGCAAAAATTGAAAAAAATGACAGGGCCGGTAGTGTCGAAAAAGTCAAAAATGGGAAGGGTGGGGGATTGTCCCAAAACTTGCTACAAGGGGCCAGAGGGGCGGCCTGAATGAAAAATGTGTAAAATCAAGCACCGTGAGGGCATTGTGTGAAAATTGTGAAGGATTTTCCTAAGCGGCCAAAAATTGAAAAAAATGACAGGGCGGGTAGTGTTGAAAAAGTAAAAAATGGGAAGGGTGGGGGATTGTCCCAAAACTTGCTACAAGGGGCCAGAGGGGCGGCCTGAATGAAAAATGTGTAAAATCAAGCACCGTGAAGCCATTGTGTGAAAATTGTCAAGGACTTTCCAAAGCGGGCAAAAATTGAAAAAAATGACAGGGTCGGTAGTGTCGAAAAAGTCAAAAATGGGAAGGGTGGGGGATTGTCCCAAAACTTGCTACAAGGGGCCAGAGGGGCGGCCTGAATGAAAAATGTGTAAAATCAAGCACCGTGAAGGCATTGTGTGAAAATTGTCAAGGATTTTCCAAAGCGGGCAAAAATTGAAAAAAATGACAGGGCAGGTAGTGTTGAAAAAGTAAAAAATGGGAAGGGTGGGGGATTGTCCCAAAACTTGCTACAAGGGGCCAGAGGGGCGGCCTGAATGAAAAATGTGTAAAATCACGCACCGTGAGGGCATTCTGTGAAAATTGTGAAGGATTTTCCAAAGCGGCCAAAAATTGAAAAAAATGACAGGGCCGGTAGTGTCGAAAAAGTCAAAAATGGGAAGGGTGGGGGATTGTCCCAAAACTTGCTACAAGGGGCCAGAGGGGCGGCCTGAATGAAAAATGTGTAAAATCAAGCACCGTGAGGGCTTTGTGTGAAAATTGTGAAGGATTTTCCTAAGCGGGCAAAAATTGAAAAAAAATGACAGGGCCGGTAGTGTCGAAAAAGTCAAAAATGGGAAGGGTGGGGGATTGTCCCAAAACTTGCTACAAGGGGCCAGAGGGGCGGCCTGAATGAAAAATGTGTAAAATCAAGCACCGTGAGGGCATTGTGTGAAAATTGTGAAGGATTTTCCTAAGCGGGCAAAAATTGAAAAAAAATGACAGGGCCGGTAGTGTCGAAAAAGTCAAAAATGGGAAGGGTGGGGGATTGTCCCAAAACTTGCTACAAGGGGCCAGAGGGGCGGCCTGAATGAAAAATGTGTAAAATCAAGCTCCGTGAGGGCATTGTGTGAAAATTGTGAAGGATTTTCCTAAGCGGGCAAAAATTGAAAAAAATGACAGGGCCGGTAGTGTCGAAAAAGTCAAAAATGGGAAGGGTGGGGGATTGTCCCAAAACTTGCTACAAGGGGCCAGAGGGGCGGCCTGAATGAAAAATGTGTAAAATCAAGCTCCGTGAGGGCATTGTGTGAAAATTGTGAAGGATTTTCCTAAGCGGGCAAAAATTGAAAAAAATGACAGGGCCGGTAGTGTCGAAAAAGTCAAAAATGGGAAGGGTGGGGGATTGTCCCAAAACTTGCTACAAGGGGCCAGAGGGGCGGCCTGAATGAAAAATGTGTAAAATCAAGCACCGTGAAGACATTGTGTGAAAATTGTCAAGGATTTTCCATAGGGGGCAAAAATTGAAAAAAATGACAGGGTCGGTAGTGTCGAAAAAGTCAAAAATGGGAAGGGTGGGGGATTGTCCCAAAACTTGCTACAAGGGGCCAGAGGGGCGGCCTGAATGAAAAATGTGTAAAATCAAGCACCGTGAGGGCATTGTGTGAAAATTGTGAAGGATTTTCCAAAGCGGCCAAAAATGGAAAAAAATGACAGGGCCGGTAGTGTCGAAAAAGTCAAAAATGGGAAGGGTGGGGGATTGTCCCAAAACTTGCTACAAGGGGCCAGAGGGGCGGCCTGAATGAAAAATGTGTAAAATCAAGCTCCGTGAGGGCATTGTGTGAAAATTGTGAAGGATTTTCCTAAGCGGGCAAAAATTGAAAAAAATGACAGGGCCGGTAGTGTCGAAAAAGTCAAAAATGGGAAGGGTGGGGGATTGTCCCAAAACTTGCTACAAGGGGCCAGAGGGGCGGCCTGAATGAAAAATGTGTAAAATCAAGCACCGTGAAGGCATTGTGTGAAAATTGTCAAGGATTTTCCAAAGCGGGCAAAAATTGAAAAAAATGACAGGGCGGGTAGTGTTGAAAAAGTAAAAAATGGGAAGGGTGGGGGATTGTCCCAAAACTTGCTACAAGGGGCCAGAGGGGCGGCCTGAATGAAAAATGTGTAAAATCAAGCACCGTGAGGGCATTGTGTGAAAATTGTCAAGGATTTTCCTAAGCGGCCAAAAATTGAAAAAAATGACAGGGCGGGTAGTGTTGAAAAAGTAAAAAATGGGAAGGGTGGGGGATTGTCCCAAAACTTGCTACAAGGGGCCAGAGGGGCGGCCTGAATGAAAAATGTGTAAAATCAAGCACCGTGAAGGCATTGTGTGAAAATTGTCAAGGATTTTCCAAAGCGGGCAAAAATTGAAAAAAATGACAGGGCCGGTAGTGTCGAAAAAGTAAAAAATGGGAAGGGTGGGGGATTGTCCCAAAACTTGCTACAAGGGGCCAGAGGGGCGGCCTGAATGAAAAATGTGTAAAATCAAGCACCGTGAGGGCATTCTGTGAAAATTGTGAAGGATTTTCCAAAGCGGCCAAAAATGGAAAAAAATGACAGGGCCGGTAGTGTCGAAAAAGTCAAAAATGGGAAGGGTGGGGGATTGTCCCAAAACTTGCTACAAGGGGCCAGAGGGGCGGCCTGAATGAAAAATGTGTAAAATCAAGCTCCGTGAGGGCATTGTGTGAAAATTGTGAAGGATTTTCCTAAGCGGGCAAAAATTGAAAAAAATGACAGGGCCGGTAGTGTCGAAAAAGTCAAAAATGGGAAGGGTGGGGGATTGTCCCAAAACTTGCTACAAGGGGCCAGAGGGGCGGCCTGAATGAAAAATGTGTAAAATCAAGCACCGTGAAGACATTGTGTGAAAATTGTCAAGGATTTTCCATAGGGGGCAAAAATTGAAAAAAATGACAGGGTCGGTAGTGTCGAAAAAGTCAAAAATGGGAAGGGTGGGGGATTGTCCCAAAACTTGCTACAAGGGGCCAGAGGGGCGGCCTGAATGAAAAATGTGTAAAATCAAGCACCGTGAGGGCTTTGTGTGAAAATTGTGAAGGATTTTCCTAAGCGGGCAAAAATTGAAAAAAAATGACAGGGCCGGTAGTGTCGAAAAAGTCAAAAATGGGAAGGGTGGGGGATTGTCCCAAAACTTGCTACAAGGGGCCAGAGGGGCGGCCTGAATGAAAAATGTGTAAAATCAAGCACCGTGAGGGCATTGTGTGAAAATTGTGAAGGATTTTCCTAAGCGGGCAAAAATTGAAAAAAAATGACAGGGCCGGTAGTGTCGAAAAAGTCAAAAATGGGAAGGGTGGGGGATTGTCCCAAAACTTGCTACAAGGGGCCAGAGGGGCGGCCTGAATGAAAAATGTGTAAAATCAAGCTCCGTGAGGGCATTGTGTGAAAATTGTGAAGGATTTTCCTAAGCGGGCAAAAATTGAAAAAAATGACAGGGCCGGTAGTGTCGAAAAAGTCAAAAATGGGAAGGGTGGGGGATTGTCCCAAAACTTGCTACAAGGGGCCAGAGGGGCGGCCTGAATGAAAAATGTGTAAAATCAAGCTCCGTGAGGGCATTGTGTGAAAATTGTGAAGGATTTTCCTAAGCGGGCAAAAATTGAAAAAAATGACAGGGCCGGTAGTGTCGAAAAAGTCAAAAATGGGAAGGGTGGGGGATTGTCCCAAAACTTGCTACAAGGGGCCAGAGGGGCGGCCTGAATGAAAAATGTGTAAAATCAAGCACCGTGAAGACATTGTGTGAAAATTGTCAAGGATTTTCCATAGGGGGCAAAAATTGAAAAAAATGACAGGGTCGGTAGTGTCGAAAAAGTCAAAAATGGGAAGGGTGGGGGATTGTCCCAAAACTTGCTACAAGGGGCCAGAGGGGCGGCCTGAATGAAAAATGTGTAAAATCAAGCACCGTGAGGGCATTGTGTGAAAATTGTGAAGGATTTTCCAAAGCGGCCAAAAATGGAAAAAAATGACAGGGCCGGTAGTGTCGAAAAAGTCAAAAATGGGAAGGGTGGGGGATGGGGGATTGTCCCAAAACTTGCTACAAGGGGCCAGAGGGGCGGCCTGAATGAAAAATGTGTAAAATCAAGCTCCGTGAGGGCATTGTGTGAAAATTGTGAAGGATTTTCCTAAGCGGGCAAAAATTGAAAAAAATGACAGGGCCGGTAGTGTCGAAAAAGTCAAAAATGGGAAGGGTGGGGGATTGTCCCAAAACTTGCTACAAGGGGCCAGAGGGGCGGCCTGAATGAAAAATGTGTAAAATCAAGCTCCGTGAGGGCATTGTGTGAAAATTGTGAAGGATTTTCCTAAGCGGGCAAAAATTGAAAAAAATGACAGGGCCGGTAGTGTCGAAAAAGTCAAAAATGGGAAGGGTGGGGGATTGTCCCAAAACTTGCTACAAGGGGCCAGAGGGGCGGCCTGAATGAAAAATGTGTAAAATCAAGCACCGTGAAGACATTGTGTGAAAATTGTCAAGGATTTTCCATAGGGGGCAAAAATTGAAAAAAATGACAGGGTCGGTAGTGTCGAAAAAGTCAAAAATGGGAAGGGTGGGGGATTGTCCCAAAACTTGCTACAAGGGGCCAGAGGGGCGGCCTGAATGAAAAATGTGTAAAATCAAGCACCGTGAGGGCATTGTGTGAAAATTGTGAAGGATTTTCCAAAGCGGCCAAAAATGGAAAAAAATGACAGGGCCGGTAGTGTCGAAAAAGTCAAAAATGGGAAGGGTGGGGGATTGTCCCAAAACTTGCTACAAGGGGCCAGAGGGGCGGCCTGAATGAAAAATGTGTAAAATCAAGCACCGTGAAGACATTGTGTGAAAATTGTCAAGGATTTTCCATAGGGGGCAAAAATTGAAAAAAATGACAGGGTCGGTAGTGTCGAAAAAGTCAAAAATGGGAAGGGTGGGGGATTGTCCCAAAACTTGCTACAAGGGGCCAGAGGGGCGGCCTGAATGAAAAATGTGTAAAATCAAGCACCGTGAGGGCATTGTGTGAAAATTGTGAAGGATTTTCCAAAGCGGCCAAAAATGGAAAAAAATGACAGGGCCGGTAGTGTCGAAAAAGTCAAAAATGGGAAGGGTGGGGGATTGTCCCAAAACTTGCTACAAGGGGCCAGAGGGGCGGCCTGAATGAAAAATGTGTAAAATCAAGCTCCGTGAGGGCATTGTGTGAAAATTGTGAAGGATTTTCCTAAGCGGGCAAAAATTGAAAAAAATGACAGGGCCGGTAGTGTCGAAAAAGTCAAAAATGGGAAGGGTGGGGGATTGTCCCAAAACTTGCTACAAGGGGCCAGAGGGGCGGCCTGAATGAAAAATGTGTAAAATCAAGCACCGTGAAGGCATTGTGTGAAAATTGTCAAGGATTTTCCAAAGCGGGCAAAAATTGAAAAAAATGACAGGGCGGGTAGTGTTGAAAAAGTAAAAAATGGGAAGGGTGGGGGATTGTCCCAAAACTTGCTACAAGGGGCCAGAGGGGCGGCCTGAATGAAAAATGTGTAAAATCAAGCACCGTGAGGGCATTGTGTGAAAATTGTCAAGGATTTTCCTAAGCGGCCAAAAATTGAAAAAAATGACAGGGCGGGTAGTGTTGAAAAAGTAAAAAATGGGAAGGGTGGGGGATTGTCCCAAAACTTGCTACAAGGGGCCAGAGGGGCGGCCTGAATGAAAAATGTGTAAAATCAAGCACCGTGAAGGCATTGTGTGAAAATTGTCAAGGATTTTCCAAAGCGGGCAAAAATTGAAAAAAATGACAGGGCCGGTAGTGTCGAAAAAGTAAAAAATGGGAAGGGTGGGGGATTGTCCCAAAACTTGCTACAAGGGGCCAGAGGGGCGGCCTGAATGAAAAATGTGTAAAATCAAGCACCGTGAGGGCATTCTGTGAAAATTGTGAAGGATTTTCCAAAGCGGCCAAAAATGGAAAAAAATGACAGGGCCGGTAGTGTCGAAAAAGTCAAAAATGGGAAGGGTGGGGGATTGTCCCAAAACTTGCTACAAGGGGCCAGAGGGGCGGCCTGAATGAAAAATGTGTAAAATCAAGCTCCGTGAGGGCATTGTGTGAAAATTGTGAAGGATTTTCCTAAGCGGGCAAAAATTGAAAAAAATGACAGGGCCGGTAGTGTCGAAAAAGTCAAAAATGGGAAGGGTGGGGGATTGTCCCAAAACTTGCTACAAGGGGCCAGAGGGGCGGCCTGAATGAAAAATGTGTAAAATCAAGCACCGTGAAGACATTGTGTGAAAATTGTCAAGGATTTTCCATAGGGGGCAAAAATTGAAAAAAATGACAGGGTCGGTAGTGTCGAAAAAGTCAAAAATGGGAAGGGTGGGGGATTGTCCCAAAACTTGCTACAAGGGGCCAGAGGGGCGGCCTGAATGAAAAATGTGTAAAATCAAGCACCGTGAGGGCATTGTGTGAAAATTGTGAAGGATTTTCCAAAGCGGCCAAAAATGGAAAAAAATGACAGGGCCGGTAGTGTCGAAAAAGTCAAAAATGGGAAGGGTGGGGGATTGTCCCAAAACTTGCTACAAGGGGCCAGAGGGGCGGCCTGAATGAAAAATGTGTAAAATCAAGCTCCGTGAGGGCATTGTGTGAAAATTGTGAAGGATTTTCCTAAGCGGGCAAAAATTGAAAAAAATGACAGGGCCGGTAGTGTCGAAAAAGTCAAAAATGGGAAGGGTGGGGGATTGTCCCAAAACTTGCTACAAGGGGCCAGAGGGGCGGCCTGAATGAAAAATGTGTAAAATCAAGCACCGTGAAGGCATTGTGTGAAAATTGTCAAGGATTTTCCAAAGCGGGCAAAAATTGAAAAAAATGACAGGGCGGGTAGTGTTGAAAAAGTAAAAAATGGGAAGGGTGGGGGATTGTCCCAAAACTTGCTACAAGGGGCCAGAGGGGCGGCCTGAATGAAAAATGTGTAAAATCAAGCACCGTGAGGGCATTGTGTGAAAATTGTCAAGGATTTTCCTAAGCGGCCAAAAATTGAAAAAAATGACAGGGCGGGTAGTGTTGAAAAAGTAAAAAATGGGAAGGGTGGGGGATTGTCCCAAAACTTGCTACAAGGGGCCAGAGGGGCGGCCTGAATGAAAAATGTGTAAAATCAAGCACCGTGAAGGCATTGTGTGAAAATTGTCAAGGATTTTCCAAAGCGGGCAAAAATTGAAAAAAATGACTTGGCCGGTAGTGTCGAAAAAGTCAAAAATGGGAAGGGTGGGGGATTGTCCCAAATCTTGCTACAAGGGGCCACAGGGGCGGCCTGAATGAAAAATGTGTAAAATCAAGCACCGTGAGGGCATTGTGTGAAAATTGTGAAGGATTTTCCAAAGCGGCCAAAAATGGAAAAAAATGACAGGGCCGGTAGTGTCGAAAAAGTAAAAAATGGGAAGGGTGGGGGATTGTCCCAAAACTTGCTACAAGGGGCCAGAGGGGCGGCCTGAATGAAAAATGTGTAAAATCACGCACCGTGAGGGCATTCTGTGAAAATTGTGAAGGATTTTCCAAAGCGGCCAAAAATGGAAAAAAATTACAGGGCCGGTAGTGTCGAAAAAGTCAAAAATGGGAAGGGTGGGGGATTGTCCCAAAACTTGCTACAAGGGGCCAGAGGGGCGGCCTGAATGAAAAATGTGTAAAATCAAGCTCCGTGAGGGCATTGTGTGAAAATTGTGAAGGATTTTCCTAAGCGGGCAAAAATTGAAAAAAATGACAGGGCCGGTAGTGTCGAAAAAGTCAAAAATGGGAAGGGTGGGGGATTGTCCCAAAACTTGCTACAAGGGGCCAGAGGGGCGGCCTGAATGAAAAATGTGTAAAATCAAGCACCGTGAAGACATTGTGTGAAAATTGTCAAGGATTTTCCTAAGCGGCAAAAATTGAAAAAAATGACAGGGCCGGTAGTGTCGAAAAAGTCAAAAATGGGAAGGGTGGGGGATTGTCCCAAAACTTGCTACTAGGGGCCAGAGGGGCGGCCTGAATTAAAGATGTGTAAAATCAAGCACCGTGAAGGCATTGTGTGAAAATTGTCAAGGATTTTCCAAAGCGGCAAAAATTGAAAAAAATGACAGGGCCGGTAGTGTCGAAAAAGTCAAAAATGGGAAGGGTGGGGGATTGTCCCAAAACTTGCTACAAGGGGCCAGAGGGGCGGCCTGAATGAAAAATGTGTAAAATCAAGCTCCGTGAGGGCATTGTGTGAAAATTGTGAAGGATTTTCCAAAGCGGCCAAAAATGGAAAAAAATGACAGGGCCGGTAGTGTCGAAAAAGTCAAAAATGGGAAGGGTGGGGGATTGTCCCAAAACTTGCTACAAGGGGCCAGAGGGGCGGCCTGAATGAAAAATGTGTAAAATCAAGCTCCGTGAGGGCATTGTGTGAAAATTGTCAAGGATTTTCCTAAGCGGCCAAAAATGGAAAAAAATGACAGGGCCGGTAGTGTCGAAAAAGTCAAAAATGGGAAGGGTGGGGGATTGTCCCAAAACTTGCTACAAGGGGCCAGAGGGGCGGCCTGAATGAAAAATGTGTAAAATCAAGCACCGTGAAGGCATTGTGTGAAAATTGTCAAGGATTTTCCAAAGCGGGCAAAAATTGAAAAAAATGACAAGGCGGGTAGTGTTGAAAAAGTAAAAAATGGGAAGGGTGGGGGATTGTCCCAAAACTTGCTACAAGGGGCCAGAGGGGCGGCCTGAATGAAAAATGTGTAAAATCAAGCACCGTGAGGGCATTGTGTGAAAATTGTGAAGGATTTTCCTAAGCGGCCAAAAATTGAAAAAATGACAGGGCGGGTAGTGTTGAAAAAGTAAAAAATGGGAAGGGTGGGGATTGTCCCAAAACTTGCTACAAGGGGCCAGAGGGGCGGCCTGAATGAAAAATGTGTAAAATCAAGCACCGTGAAGGCATTGTGTGAAAATTGTCAAGGATTTTCCAAAGCGGCCAAAATGGAAAAAAATTACAGGGCCGGTAGTGTCGAAAAAGTAAAAAATGGGAAGGGTGGGGGATTGTCCCAAAACTTGCTACAAGGGGCCAGAGGGGCGGCCTGAATGAAAAATGTGTAAAATCACGCACCGTGAGGGCATTCTGTGAAAATTGTGAAGGATTTTCCAAAGCGGCCAAAAATGGAAAAAAATGACAGGGCCGGTAGTGTCGAAAAAGTAAAAAATGGGAAGGGTGGGGGATTGTCCCAAAACTTGCTACAAGGGGCCAGAGGGGAGGCCTGAATGAAAAATGTGTAAAATCACGCACCGTGAGGGCATTGTGTGAAAATTGTGAAGGATTTTCCAAAGCGGCCAAAAATGGAAAAAAATGACAGGGCCGGTAGTGTCGAAAAAGTCAAAAATGGGAAGGGTGGGGGATTGTCCCAAAACTTGCTACAAGGGGCCAGAGGGGCGGCCTGAATGAAAAATGTGTAAAATCAAGCACCGTGAAGGCATTGTGTGAAAATTGTCAAGGACTTTCCAAAGCGGGCAAAAATTGAAAAAAATTACAGGGTCGGTAGTGTCGAAAAAGTCAAAAATGGGAAGGGTGGGGGATTGTCCCAAAACTTGCTACAAGGGGCCAGAGGGGCGGCCTGAATGAAAAATGTGTAAAATCAAGCACCGTGAAGGCATTGTGTGAAAATTGTCAAGGATTTTCCAAAGCGGGCAAAAATTGAAAAAAATGACAGGGCAGGTAGTGTTGAAAAAGTAAAAAATGGGAAGGGTGGGGGATTGTCCCAAAACTTGCTACAAGGGGCCAGAGGGGCGGCCTGAATGAAAAATGTGTAAAATCAAGCACCGTGAGGGCATTGTGTGAAAATTGTGAAGGATTTTCCAAAGCGGCCAAAAATGGAAAAAAATGACAGGGCCGGTAGTGTCGAAAAAGTCAAAAATGGGAAGGGTGGGGGATTGTCCCAAAACTTGCTACAAGGGGCCAGAGGGGCGGCCTGAATGAAAAATGTGTAAAATCAAGCTCCGTGAGGGCATTGTGTGAAAATTGTGAAGGATTTTCCTAAGCGGGCAAAAATTGAAAAAAATGACAGGGCCGGTAGTGTCGAAAAAGTCAAAAATGGGAAGGGTGGGGGATTGTCCCAAAACTTGCTACAAGGGGCCAGAGGGGCGGCCTGAATGAAAAATGTGTAAAATCAAGCACCGTGAAGGCATTGTGTGAAAATTGTCAAGGATTTTCCAAAGCGGGCAAAAATTGAAAAAAATGACAGGGCGGGTAGTGTTGAAAAAGTAAAAAATGGGAAGGGTGGGGGATTGTCCCAAAACTTGCTACAAGGGGCCAGAGGGGCGGCCTGAATGAAAAATGTGTAAAATCAAGCACCGTGAGGGCATTGTGTGAAAATTGTCAAGGATTTTCCTAAGCGGCCAAAAATTGAAAAAAATGACAGGGCGGGTAGTGTTGAAAAAGTAAAAAATGGGAAGGGTGGGGGATTGTCCCAAAACTTGCTACAAGGGGCCAGAGGGGCGGCCTGAATGAAAAATGTGTAAAATCAAGCACCGTGAAGGCATTGTGTGAAAATTGTCAAGGATTTTCCAAAGCGGGCAAAAATTGAAAAAAATGACTTGGCCGGTAGTGTCGAAAAAGTCAAAAATGGGAAGGGTGGGGGATTGTCCCAAATCTTGCTACAAGGGGCCACAGGGGCGGCCTGAATGAAAAATGTGTAAAATCAAGCACCGTGAGGGCATTGTGTGAAAATTGTGAAGGATTTTCCAAAGCGGCCAAAAATGGAAAAAAATGACAGGGCCGGTAGTGTCGAAAAAGTAAAAAATGGGAAGGGTGGGGGATTGTCCCAAAACTTGCTACAAGGGGCCAGAGGGGCGGCCTGAATGAAAAATGTGTAAAATCAAGCTCCGTGAGGGCATTGTGTGAAAATTGTGAAGGATTTTCCTAAGCGGGCAAAAATTGAAAAAAATGACAGGGCCGGTAGTGTCGAAAAAGTCAAAAATGGGAAGGGTGGGGGATTGTCCCAAAACTTGCTACAAGGGGCCAGAGGGGCGGCCTGAATGAAAAATGTGTAAAATCAAGCACCGTGAAGACATTGTGTGAAAATTGTCAAGGATTTTCCATAGGGGGCAAAAATTGAAAAAAATGACAGGGTCGGTAGTGTCGAAAAAGTCAAAAATGGGAAGGGTGGGGGATTGTCCCAAAACTTGCTACAAGGGGCCAGAGGGGCGGCCTGAATGAAAAATGTGTAAAATCAAGCACCGTGAGGGCATTGTGTGAAAATTGTGAAGGATTTTCCTAAGCGGGTAAAAATTGAAAAAAATGACAGGGCCGGTAGTGTCGAAAAAGTCAAAAATGGGAAGGGTGGGGGATTGTCCCAAAACTTGCTACAAGGGGCCAGAGGGGCGGCCTGAATGAAAAATGTGTAAAATCAAGCACCGTGAGGGCATTGTGTGAAAATTGTGAAGGATTTTCCTAAGCGGGCAAAAATTGAAAAAAATGACAGGGCCGGTAGTGTCGAAAAAGTCAAAAATGGGAAGGGTGGGGGATTGTCCCAAAACTTGCTACTAGGGGCCAGAGGGGCGGCCTGAATTAAAGATGTGTAAAATCAAGCAACGTGAAGGCATTGTGTGAAAATTGTCAAGGATTTTCCTAAGCGGGCAAAAATTGAAAAAAATGACAGGGCCGGTAGTGTCGAAAAAGTCAAAAATGGGAAGGGTGGGGGATTGTCCCAAAACTTGCTACTAGGGGCCAGAGGGGCGGCCTGAATTAAAGATGTGTAAAATCAAGCACCGTGAAGGCATTGTGTGAAAATTGTCAAGGATTTTCCAAAGCGGGCAAAAATTGAAAAAAATGACAGGGCCGGTAGTGTCGAAAAAGTCAAAAATGGGAAGGGTGGGGGATTGTCCCAAAACTTGCTACAAGGGGCCAGAGGGGCGGCCTGAATGAAAAATGTGTAAAATCAAGCTCCGTGAGGGCATTGTGTGAAAATTGTCAAGGATTTTCCTAAGCGGGCAAAAATTGAAAAAAATGACAGGGCCGGTAGTGTCGAAAAAGTCAAAAATGGGAAGGGTGGGGGATTGTCCCAAAACTTGCTACAAGGGGCCAGAGGGGCGGCCTGAATGAAAAATGTGTAAAATCAAGCACCGTGAAGGCATTGTGTGAAAATTGTCAAGGATTTTCCAAAGCGGGCAAAAATTGAAAAAAATGACAAGGCGGGTAGTGTTGAAAAAGTAAAAAATGGGAAGGGTGGGGGATTGTCCCAAAACTTGCTACAAGGGGCCAGAGGGGCGGCCTGAATGAAAAATGTGTAAAATCAAGCACCGTGAGGGCATTGTGTGAAAATTGTGAAGGATTTTCCTAAGCGGCCAAAAATTGAAAAAAATGACAGGGCGGGTAGTGTTGAAAAAGTAAAAAATGGGAAGGGTGGGGGATTGTCCCAAAACTTGCTACAAGGGGCCAGAGGGGCGGCCTGAATGAAAAATGTGTAAAATCAAGCACCGTGAAGGCATTGTGTGAAAATTGTCAAGGATTTTCCAAAGCGGCCAAAAATGGAAAAAAATTACAGGGCCGGTAGTGTCGAAAAAGTAAAAAATGGGAAGGGTGGGGGATTGTCCCAAAACTTGCTACAAGGGGCCAGAGGGGCGGCCTGAATGAAAAATGTGTAAAATCACGCACCGTGAGGGCATTCTGTGAAAATTGTGAAGGATTTTCCAAAGCGGCCAAAAATGGAAAAAAATTACAGGGCCGGTAGTGTCGAAAAAGTCAAAAATGGGAAGGGTGGGGGATTGTCCCAAAACTTGCTACAAGGGGCCAGAGGGGCGGCCTGAATGAAAAATGTGTAAAATCAAGCACCGTGAGGGCATTGTGTGAAAATTGTGAAGGATTTTCCTAAGCGGCCAAAAATTGAAAAAAATGACAGGGCGGGTAGTGTTGAAAAAGTAAAAAATGGGAAGGGTGGGGGATTGTCCCAAAACTTGCTACAAGGGGCCAGAGGGGCGGCCTGAATGAAAAATGTGTAAAATCAAGCACCGTGAGGGCATTGTGTGAAAATTGTCAAGGATTTTCCAAAGCGGCCAAAAATGGAAAAAAATGACAGGGCCGGTAGTGTCGAAAAAGTAAAAAATGGGAAGGGTGGGGGATTGTCCCAAAACTTGCTACAAGGGGCCAGAGGGGAGGCCTGAATGAAAAATGTGTAAAATCACGCACCGTGAGGGCATTGTGTGAAAATTGTGAAGGATTTTCCAAAGCGGCCAAAAATGGAAAAAAATGACAGGGCCGGTAGTGTCGAAAAAGTCAAAAATGGGAAGGGTGGGGGATTGTCCCAAAACTTGCTACAAGGGGCCAGAGGGGCGGCCTGAATGAAAAATGTGTAAAATCAAGCTCCGTGAGGGCATTGTGTGAAAATTGTGAAGGATTTTCCTAAGCGGGCAAAAATTGAAAAAAATGACAGGGCCGGTAGTGTCGAAAAAGTCAAAAATGGGAAGGGTGGGGGATTGTCCCAAAACTTGCTACAAGGGGCCAGAGGGGCGGCCTGAATGAAAAATGTGTAAAATCAAGCACCGTGAAGGCATTGTGTGAAAATTGTCAAGGACTTTCCAAAGCGGGCAAAAATTGAAAAAAATGACAGGGTCGGTAGTGTCGAAAAAGTCAAAAATGGGAAGGGTGGGGGATTGTCCCAAAACTTGCTACAAGGGGCCAGAGGGGCGGCCTGAATGAAAAATGTGTAAAATCAAGCACCGTGAAGGCATTGTGTGAAAATTGTCAAGGATTTTCCAAAGCGGGCAAAAATTGAAAAAAATGACAGGGCAGGTAGTGTTGAAAAAGTAAAAAATGGGAAGGGTGGGGGATTGTCCCAAAACTTGCTACAAGGGGCCAGAGGGGCGGCCTGAATGAAAAATGTGTAAAATCACGCACCGTGAGGGCATTCTGTGAAAATTGTGAAGGATTTTCCAAAGCGGCCAAAAATTGAAAAAAATGACAGGGCCGGTAGTGTCGAAAAAGTCAAAAATGGGAAGGGTGGGGGATTGTCCCAAAACTTGCTACAAGGGGCCAGAGGGGCGGCCTGAATGAAAAATGTGTAAAATCAAGCACCGTGAGGGCTTTGTGTGAAAATTGTGAAGGATTTTCCTAAGCGGGCAAAAATTGAAAAAAAATGACAGGGCCGGTAGTGTCGAAAAAGTCAAAAATGGGAAGGGTGGGGGATTGTCCCAAAACTTGCTACAAGGGGCCAGAGGGGCGGCCTGAATGAAAAATGTGTAAAATCAAGCACCGTGAGGGCATTGTGTGAAAATTGTGAAGGATTTTCCTAAGCGGGCAAAAATTGAAAAAAAATGACAGGGCCGGTAGTGTCGAAAAAGTCAAAAATGGGAAGGGTGGGGGATTGTCCCAAAACTTGCTACAAGGGGCCAGAGGGGCGGCCTGAATGAAAAATGTGTAAAATCAAGCTCCGTGAGGGCATTGTGTGAAAATTGTGAAGGATTTTCCTAAGCGGGCAAAAATTGAAAAAAATGACAGGGCCGGTAGTGTCGAAAAAGTCAAAAATGGGAAGGGTGGGGGATTGTCCCAAAACTTGCTACAAGGGGCCAGAGGGGCGGCCTGAATGAAAAATGTGTAAAATCAAGCTCCGTGAGGGCATTGTGTGAAAATTGTGAAGGATTTTCCTAAGCGGGCAAAAATTGAAAAAAATGACAGGGCCGGTAGTGTCGAAAAAGTCAAAAATGGGAAGGGTGGGGGATTGTCCCAAAACTTGCTACAAGGGGCCAGAGGGGCGGCCTGAATGAAAAATGTGTAAAATCAAGCTCCGTGAGGGCATTGTGTGAAAATTGTGAAGGATTTTCCTAAGCGGGCAAAAATTGAAAAAAATGACAGGGCCGGTAGTGTCGAAAAAGTCAAAAATGGGAAGGGTGGGGGATTGTCCCAAAACTTGCTACAAGGGGCCAGAGGGGCGGCCTGAATGAAAAATGTGTAAAATCAAGCACCGTGAAGGCATTGTGTGAAAATTGTCAAGGATTTTCCAAAGCGGGCAAAAATTGAAAAAAATGACAGGGTCGGTAGTGTCGAAAAAGTCAAAAATGGGAAGGGTGGGGGATTGTCCCAAAACTTGCTACAAGGGGCCAGAGGGGCGGCCTGAATGAAAAATGTGTAAAATCAAGCACCGTGAAGGCATTGTGTGAAAATTGTGAAGGATTTTCCAAAGCGGCCAAAAATGGAAAAAAATGACAGGGCCGGTAGTGTCGAAAAAGTCAAAAATGGGAAGGGTGGGGGATTGTCCCAAAACTTGCTACAAGGGGCCAGAGGGGCGGCCTGAATGAAAAATGTGTAAAATCAAGCTCCGTGAGGGCATTGTGTGAAAATTGTGAAGGATTTTCCTAAGCGGGCAAAAATTGAAAAAAATGACAGGGCCGGTAGTGTCGAAAAAGTCAAAAATGGGAAGGGTGGGGGATTGTCCCAAAACTTGCTACAAGGGGCCAGAGGGGCGGCCTGAATGAAAAATGTGTAAAATCAAGCACCGTGAAGGCATTGTGTGAAAATTGTCAAGGATTTTCCAAAGCGGGCAAAAATTGAAAAAAATGACAGGGTCGGTAGTGTCGAAAAAGTCAAAAATGGGAAGGGTGGGGGATTGTCCCAAAACTTGCTACAAGGGGCCAGAGGGGCGGCCTGAATGAAAAATGTGTAAATTCAAGCACCGTGAAGGCATTGTGTGAAAATTGTGAAGGATTTTCCAAAGCGGCCAAAAATTGAAAAAAATGACAGGGCCGGTAGTGTCGAAAAAGTCAAAAATGGGAAGGGTGGGGGATTGTCCCAAAACTTGCTACAAGGGGCCAGAGGGGCGGCCTGAATGAAAAATGTGTAAAATCAAGCACCGTGAGGGCATTGTGTGAAAATTGTGAAGGATTTTCCAAAGCGGCCAAAAATGGAAAAAAATGACAGGGCCGGTAGTGTCGAAAAAGTCAAAAATGGGAAGGGTGGGGGATTGTCCCAAAACTTGCTACAAGGGGCCAGAGGGGCGGCCTGAATGAAAAATGTGTAAAATCAAGCACCGTGAAGGCATTGTGTGAAAATTGTCAAGGATTTTCCAAAGCGGGCAAAAATGGAAAAAAATGACAGGGTCGGTAGTGTCGAAAAAGTCAAAAATGGGAAGGGTGGGGGATTGTCCCAAAACTTGCTACAAGGGGCCAGAGGGGCGGCCTGAATGAAAAATGTGTAAAATCAAGCTCCGTGAGGGCATTGTGTGAAAATTGTGAAGGATTTTCCTAAGCGGGCAAAAATTGAAAAAAATGACAGGGCCGGTAGTGTCGAAAAAGTCAAAAATGGGAAGGGTGGGGGATTGTCCCAAAACTTGCTACAAGGGGCCAGAGGGGCGGCCTGAATGAAAAATGTGTAAAATCAAGCACCGTGAGGGCATTGTGTGAAAATTGTGAAGGATTTTCCAAAGCGGCCAAAAATGGAAAAAAATGACAGGGCCGGTAGTGTCGAAAAAGTCAAAAATGGGAAGGGTGGGGGATTGTCCCAAAACTTGCTACAAGGGGCCAGAGGGGCGGCCGGAATGAAAAATGTGTAAAATCACGCACCGTGAGGGCATTCTGTGAAAATTGTGAAGGATTTTCCAAAGCGGCCAAAAATTGAAAAAAATGACAGGGCCGGTAGTGTCGAAAAAGTCAAAAATGGGAAGGGTGGGGGATTGTCCCAAAACTTGCTACAAGGGGCCAGAGGGGCGGCCTGAATGAAAAATGTGTAAAATCAAGCACCGTGAAGGCATTGTGTGAAAATTGTCAAGGATTTTCCAAAGCGGGCAAAAATTGAAAAAAATGACAGGGTCGGTAGTGTCGAAAAAGTCAAAAATGGGAAGGGTGGGGGATTGTCCCAAAACTTGCTACAAGGGGCCAGAGGGGCGGCCTGAATGAAAAATGTGTAAAATCAAGCACCGTGAAGGCATTGTGTGAAAATTGTCAAGGATTTTCCAAAGCGGGCAAAAATTGAAAAAAAATGACAGGGCGGGTAGTGTTGAAAAAGTAAAAAATGGGAAGGGTGGGGGATTGTCCCAAAACTTGCTACAAGGGGCCAGAGGGGCGGCCTGAATGAAAAATGTGTAAAATCAAGCACCGTGAAGGCATTGTGTGAAAATTGTGAAGGATTTTCCAAAGCGGCCAAAAATGGAAAAAAATGACAGGGCCGGTAGTGTCGAAAAAGTCAAAAATGGGAAGGGTGGGGGATTGTCCCAAAACTTGCTACAAGGGGCCAGAGGGGCGGCCTGAATGAAAAATGTGTAAAATCAAGCTCCGTGAGGGCATTGTGTGAAAATTGTGAAGGATTTTCCAAAGCGGGCAAAAATTGAAAAAAATGACAGGGCCGGTAGTGTCGAAAAAGTAAAAAATGGGAAGGGTGGGGGATTGTCCCAAAACTTGCTACAAGGGGCCAGAGGGGCGGCCTGAATGAAAAATGTGTAAAATCAAGCACCGTGAGGGCATTGTGTGAAAATTGTGAAGGATTTTCCAAAGCGGCCAAAAATGGAAAAAAATGACAGGGCCGGTAGTGTCGAAAAAGTCAAAAATGGGAAGGGTGGGGGATTGTCCCAAAACTTGCTACAAGGGGCCAGAGGGGCGGCCTGAATGAAAAATGTGTAAAATCACGCACCGTGAGGGCATTCTGTGAAAATTGTCAAGGATTTTCCTAAGCGGGCAAAAATTGAAAAAAATGACAGGGCCGGTAGTGTCGAAAAAGTCAAAAATGGGAAGGGTGGGGGATTGTCCCAAAACTTGCTACAAGGGGCCAGAGGGGCGGCCTGAATGAAAAATGTGTAAAATCAAGCACCGTGAAGGCATTGTGTGAAAATTGTCAAGGATTTTCCAAAGCGGGCAAAAATTGAAAAAAATGACAAGGCGGGTAGTGTTGAAAAAGTAAAAAATGGGAAGGGTGGGGGATTGTCCCAAAACTTGCTACAAGGGGCCAGAGGGGCGGCCTGAATGAAAAATGTGTAAAATCAAGCACCGTGAGGGCATTGTGTGAAAATTGTGAAGGATTTTCCTAAGCGGCCAAAAATTGAAAAAAATGACAGGGCGGGTAGTGTTGAAAAAGTAAAAAATGGGAAGGGTGGGGGATTGTCCCAAAACTTGCTACAAGGGGCCAGAGGGGCGGCCTGAATGAAAAATGTGTAAAATCACGCACCGTGAGGGCATTCTGTGAAAATTGTGAAGGATTTTCCAAAGCGGCCAAAAATGGAAAAAAATTACAGGGCCGGTAGTGTCGAAAAAGTCAAAAATGGGAAGGGTGGGGGATTGTCCCAAAACTTGCTACAAGGGGCCAGAGGGGCGGCCTGAATGAAAAATGTGTAAAATCAAGCACCGTGAGGGCATTGTGTGAAAATTGTGAAGGATTTTCCTAAGCGGCCAAAAATTGAAAAAAATGACAGGGCGGGTAGTGTTGAAAAAGTAAAAAATGGGAAGGGTGGGGGATTGTCCCAAAACTTGCTACAAGGGGCCAGAGGGGCGGCCTGAATGAAAAATGTGTAAAATCAAGCACCGTGAGGGCATTGTGTGAAAATTGTCAAGGATTTTCCAAAGCGGCCAAAAATGGAAAAAAATGACAGGGCCGGTAGTGTCGAAAAAGTAAAAAATGGGAAGGGTGGGGGATTGTCCCAAAACTTGCTACAAGGGGCCAGAGGGGAGGCCTGAATGAAAAATGTGTAAAATCACGCACCGTGAGGGCATTGTGTGAAAATTGTGAAGGATTTTCCAAAGCGGCCAAAAATGGAAAAAAATGACAGGGCCGGTAGTGTCGAAAAAGTCAAAAATGGGAAGGGTGGGGGATTGTCCCAAAACTTGCTACAAGGGGCCAGAGGGGCGGCCTGAATGAAAAATGTGTAAAATCAAGCTCCGTGAGGGCATTGTGTGAAAATTGTGAAGGATTTTCCTAAGCGGGCAAAAATTGAAAAAAATGACAGGGCCGGTAGTGTCGAAAAAGTCAAAAATGGGAAGGGTGGGGGATTGTCCCAAAACTTGCTACAAGGGGCCAGAGGGGCGGCCTGAATGAAAAATGTGTAAAATCAAGCACCGTGAAGGCATTGTGTGAAAATTGTCAAGGACTTTCCAAAGCGGGCAAAAATTGAAAAAAATGACAGGGTCGGTAGTGTCGAAAAAGTCAAAAATGGGAAGGGTGGGGGATTGTCCCAAAACTTGCTACAAGGGGCCAGAGGGGCGGCCTGAATGAAAAATGTGTAAAATCAAGCACCGTGAAGGCATTGTGTGAAAATTGTCAAGGATTTTCCAAAGCGGGCAAAAATTGAAAAAAATGACAGGGCAGGTAGTGTTGAAAAAGTAAAAAATGGGAAGGGTGGGGGATTGTCCCAAAACTTGCTACAAGGGGCCAGAGGGGCGGCCTGAATGAAAAATGTGTAAAATCACGCACCGTGAGGGCATTCTGTGAAAATTGTGAAGGATTTTCCAAAGCGGCCAAAAATTGAAAAAAATGACAGGGCCGGTAGTGTCGAAAAAGTCAAAAATGGGAAGGGTGGGGGATTGTCCCAAAACTTGCTACAAGGGGCCAGAGGGGCGGCCTGAATGAAAAATGTGTAAAATCAAGCACCGTGAGGGCTTTGTGTGAAAATTGTGAAGGATTTTCCTAAGCGGGCAAAAATTGAAAAAAAATGACAGGGCCGGTAGTGTCGAAAAAGTCAAAAATGGGAAGGGTGGGGGATTGTCCCAAAACTTGCTACAAGGGGCCAGAGGGGCGGCCTGAATGAAAAATGTGTAAAATCAAGCACCGTGAGGGCATTGTGTGAAAATTGTGAAGGATTTTCCTAAGCGGGCAAAAATTGAAAAAAAATGACAGGGCCGGTAGTGTCGAAAAAGTCAAAAATGGGAAGGGTGGGGGATTGTCCCAAAACTTGCTACAAGGGGCCAGAGGGGCGGCCTGAATGAAAAATGTGTAAAATCAAGCTCCGTGAGGGCATTGTGTGAAAATTGTGAAGGATTTTCCTAAGCGGGCAAAAATTGAAAAAAATGACAGGGCCGGTAGTGTCGAAAAAGTCAAAAATGGGAAGGGTGGGGGATTGTCCCAAAACTTGCTACAAGGGGCCAGAGGGGCGGCCTGAATGAAAAATGTGTAAAATCAAGCTCCGTGAGGGCATTGTGTGAAAATTGTGAAGGATTTTCCTAAGCGGGCAAAAATTGAAAAAAATGACAGGGCCGGTAGTGTCGAAAAAGTCAAAAATGGGAAGGGTGGGGGATTGTCCCAAAACTTGCTACAAGGGGCCAGAGGGGCGGCCTGAATGAAAAATGTGTAAAATCAAGCACCGTGAGGGCATTGTGTGAAAATTGTCAAGGATTTTCCAAAGCGGGCAAAAATTGAAAAAAATGACAGGGTCGGTAGTGTCGAAAAAGTCAAAAATGGGAAGGGTGGGGGATTGTCCCAAAACTTGCTACAAGGGGCCAGAGGGGCGGCCTGAATGAAAAATGTGTAAAATCAAGCACCGTGAAGGCATTGTGTGAAAATTGTGAAGGATTTTCCAAAGCGGCCAAAAATGGAAAAAAATGACAGGGCCGGTAGTGTCGAAAAAGTCAAAAATGGGAAGGGTGGGGGATTGTCCCAAAACTTGCTACAAGGGGCCAGAGGGGCGGCCTGAATGAAAAATGTGTAAAATCAAGCTCCGTGAGGGCATTGTGTGAAAATTGTGAAGGATTTTCCTAAGCGGGTAAAAATTGAAAAAAATGACAGGGCCGGTAGTGTCGAAAAAGTCAAAAATGGGAAGGGTGGGGGATTGTCCCAAAACTTGCTACAAGGGGCCAGAGGGGCGGCCTGAATGAAAAATGTGTAAAATCAAGCACCGTGAAGGCATTGTGTGAAAATTGTCAAGGATTTTCCAAAGCGGGCAAAAATTGAAAAAAATGACAGGGTCGGTAGTGTCGAAAAAGTCAAAAATGGGAAGGGTGGGGGATTGTCCCAAAACTTGCTACAAGGGGCCAGAGGGGCGGCCTGAATGAAAAATGTGTAAATTCAAGCACCGTGAAGGCATTGTGTGAAAATTGTGAAGGATTTTCCAAAGCGGCCAAAAATTGAAAAAAATGACAGGGCCGGTAGTGTCGAAAAAGTCAAAAATGGGAAGGGTGGGGGATTGTCCCAAAACTTGCTACAAGGGGCCAGAGGGGCGGCCTGAATGAAAAATGTGTAAAATCAAGCTCCGTGAGGGCATTGTGTGAAAATTGTGAAGGATTTTCCTAAGCGGGCAAAAATTGAAAAAAATGACAGGGCCGGTAGTGTCGAAAAAGTCAAAAATGGGAAGGGTGGGGGATTGTCCCAAAACTTGCTACAAGGGGCCAGAGGGGCGGCCTGAATGAAAAATGTGTAAAATCAAGCACCGTGAGGGCATTGTGTGAAAATTGTGAAGGATTTTCCAAAGCGGCCAAAAATTGAAAAAAATGACAGGGCCGGTAGTGTCGAAAAAGTCAAAAATGGGAAGGGTGGGGGATTGTCCCAAAACTTGCTACAAGGGGCCAGAGGGGCGGCCTGAATGAAAAATGTGTAAAATCAAGCACCGTGAAGGCATTGTGTGAAAATTGTCAAGGATTTTCCAAAGCGGGCAAAAATTGAAAAAAATGACAGGGTCGGTAGTGTCGAAAAAGTCAAAAATGGGAAGGGTGGGGGATTGTCCCAAAACTTGCTACAAGGGGCCAGAGGGGCGGCCTGAATGAAAAATGTGTAAAATCAAGCACCGTGAGGGCATTGTGTGAAAATTGTGAAGGATTTTCCAAAGCGGCCAAAAATGGAAAAAAATGACAGGGCCGGTAGTGTCGAAAAAGTCAAAAATGGGAAGGGTGGGGGATTGTCCCAAAACTTGCTACAAGGGGCCAGAGGGGCGGCCTAAATGAAAAATGTGTAAAATCAAGCACCGTGAGGGCATTGTGTGAAAATTGTGAAGGATTTTCCAAAGCGGCCAAAAATGGAAAAAAATGACAGGGCCGGTAGTGTCGAAAAAGTCAAAAATGGGAAGGGTGGGGGATTGTCCCAAAACTTGCTACAAGGGGCCAGAGGGGCGGCCTGAATGAAAAATGTGTAAAATCAAGCTCCGTGAGGGCATTGTGTGAAAATTGTGAAGGATTTTCCAAAGCGGGCAAAAATTGAAAAAAATGACAGGGTCGGTAGTGTCGAAAAAGTCAAAAATGGGAAGGGTGGGGGATTGTCCCAAAACTTGCTACAAGGGGCCAGAGGGGCGGCCTGAATGAAAAATGTGTAAAATCAAGCACCGTGAAGGCATTGTGTGAAAATTGTCAAGGATTTTCCAAAGCGGGCAAAAATTGAAAAAAAATGACAGGGCGGGTAGTGTTGAAAAAGTAAAAAATGGGAAGGGTGGGGGATTGTCCCAAAACTTGCTACAAGGGGCCAGAGGGGCGGCCTGAATGAAAAATGTGTAAAATCAAGCACCGTGAAGGCATTGTGTGAAAATTGTCAAGGATTTTCCAAAGCGGGCAAAAATTGAAAAAAATGACAGGGCCGGTAGTGTCGAAAAAGTCAAAAATGGGAAGGGTGGGGGATTGTCCCAAAACTTGCTACAAGGGGCCACAGGGGCGGCCTGAATGAAAAATGTGTAAAATCAAGCACCGTGAGGGCATTGTGTGAAAATTGTGAAGGATTTTCCAAAGCGGCCAAAAATGGAAAAAAATGACAGGGCCGGTAGTGTCGAAAAAGTCAAAAATGGGAAGGGTGGGGGATTGTCCCAAAACTTGCTACAAGGGGCCAGAGGGGCGGCCTGAATGAAAAATGTGTAAAATCAAGCTCCGTGAGGGCATTGTGTGAAAATTGTGAAGGATTTTCCTAAGCGGGCAAAAATTGAAAAAAATGACAGGGCCGGTAGTGTCGAAAAAGTCAAAAATGGGAAGGGTGGGGGATTGTCCCAAAACTTGCTACAAGGGGCCAGAGGGGCGGCCTGAATGAAAAATGTGTAAAATCAAGCACCGTGAAGGCATTGTGTGAAAATTGTCAAGGATTTTCCAAAGCGGGCAAAAATTGAAAAAAAATGACAGGGCGGGTAGTGTTGAAAAAGTAAAAAATGGGAAGGGTGGGGGATTGTCCCAAAACTTGCTACAAGGGGCCAGAGGGGCGGCCTGAATGAAAAATGTGTAAAATCAAGCACCGTGAGGGCATTGTGTGAAAATTGTCAAGGATTTTCCTAAGCGGCCAAAAATTGAAAAAAATGACTTAGCCGGTAGTGTCGAAAAAGTCAAAAATGGGAAGGGTGGGGGATTGTCCCAAATCTTGCTAAAAGGGGCCACAGGGGCGGCCTGAATGAAAAATGTGTAAAATCAAGCACCGTGAAGGCATTGTGTGAAAATTGTCAAGGATTTTCCAAAGCGGGCAAAAATTGAAAAAAATGACAGGGCGGGTAGTGTTGAAAAAGTAAAAAATGGGAAGGGTGGGGGATTGTCCCAAAACTTGCTACAAGGGGCCAGAGGGGCGGCCTGAATGAAAAATGTGTAAAATCACGCACCGTGAGGGCATTCTGTGAAAATTGTGAAGGATTTTCCAAAGCGGCCAAAAATGGAAAAAAAATTACAGGGCCGGTAGTGTCGAAAAAGTCAAAAATGGGAAGGGTGGGGGATTGTCCCAAAACTTGCTACAAGGGGCCAGAGGGGCGGCCTGAATGAAAAATGTGTAAAATCAAGCTCCGTGAGGGCATTGTGTGAAAATTGTGAAGGATTTTCCTAAGCGGGCAAAAATTGAAAAAAATGACAGGGCCGGTAGTGTCGAAAAAGTCAAAAATGGGAAGGGTGGGGGATTGTCCCAAAACTTGCTACAAGGGGCCAGAGGGGCGGCCTGAATGAAAAATGTGTAAAATCAAGCACCGTGAGGGCATTGTGTGAAAATTGTCAAGGATTTTCCAAAGCGGGCAAAAATTGAAAAAAAATGACAGGGCGGGTAGTGTTGAAAAAGTAAAAAATGGGAAGGGTGGGGGATTGTCCCAAAACTTGCTACAAGGGGCCAGAGGGGCGGCCTGAATGAAAAATGTGTAAAATCAAGCACCGTGAAGGCATTGTGTGAAAATTGTCAAGGATTTTCCAAAGCGGGCAAAAATTGAAAAAAATGACAGGGCCGGTAGTGTCGAAAAAGTCAAAAATGGGAAGGGTGGGGGATTGTCCCAAAACTTGCTACAAGGGGCCACAGGGGCGGCCTGAATGAAAAATGTGTAAAATCAAGCACCGTGAGGGCATTGTGTGAAAATTGTGAAGGATTTTCCAAAGCGGCCAAAAATGGAAAAAAATGACAGGGCCGGTAGTGTCGAAAAAGTCAAAAATGGGAAGGGTGGGGGATTGTCCCAAAACTTGCTACAAGGGGCCAGAGGGGCGGCCTGAATGAAAAATGTGTAAAATCAAGCTCCGTGAGGGCATTGTGTGAAAATTGTGAAGGATTTTCCTAAGCGGGCAAAAATTGAAAAAAATGACAGGGCCGGTAGTGTCGAAAAAGTCAAAAATGGGAAGGGTGGGGGATTGTCCCAAAACTTGCTACAAGGGGCCAGAGGGGCGGCCTGAATGAAAAATGTGTAAAATCAAGCACCGTGAAGGCATTGTGTGAAAATTGTCAAGGATTTTCCAAAGCGGGCAAAAATTGAAAAAAAATGACAGGGCGGGTAGTGTTGAAAAAGTAAAAAATGGGAAGGGTGGGGGATTGTCCCAAAACTTGCTACAAGGGGCCAGAGGGGCGGCCTGAATGAAAAATGTGTAAAATCAAGCACCGTGAGGGCATTGTGTGAAAATTGTCAAGGATTTTCCTAAGCGGCCAAAAATTGAAAAAAATGACTTAGCCGGTAGTGTCGAAAAAGTCAAAAATGGGAAGGGTGGGGGATTGTCCCAAATCTTGCTAAAAGGGGCCACAGGGGCGGCCTGAATGAAAAATGTGTAAAATCAAGCACCGTGAAGGCATTGTGTGAAAATTGTCAAGGATTTTCCAAAGCGGGCAAAAATTGAAAAAAATGACAGGGCGGGTAGTGTTGAAAAAGTAAAAAATGGGAAGGGTGGGGGATTGTCCCAAAACTTGCTACAAGGGGCCAGAGGGGCGGCCTGAATGAAAAATGTGTAAAATCAAGCACCGTGAGGGCATTGTGTGAAAATTGTGAAGGATTTTCCTAAGCGGCCAAAAATTGAAAAAAATGACAGGGCGGGTAGTGTTGAAAAAGTAAAAAATGGGAAGGGTGGGGGATTGTCCCAAAACTTGCTACAAGGGGCCAGAGGGGCGGCCTGAATGAAAAATGTGTAAAATCAAGCACCGTGAAGGCATTGTGTGAAAATTGTCAAGGATTTTCCAAAGCGGGCAAAAATTGAAAAAAATGACTAGTGTCGAAAAAGTCAAAAATGGGAAGGGTGGGGGATTGTCCCAAAACTTGCTACAAGGGGCCAGAGGGGCGGCCTGAATGAAAAATGTGTAAAATCAAGCTCCGTGAGGGCATTGTGTGAAAATTGTGAAGGATTTTCCTAAGCGGGCAAAAATTGAAAAAAATGACAGGGCCGGTAGTGTCGAAAAAGTCAAAAATGGGAAGGGTGGGGGATTGTCCCAAAACTTGCTACAAGGGGCCACAGGGGCGGCCTGAATGAAAAATGTGTAAAATCAAGCACCGTGAAGACATTGTGTGAAAATTGTCAAGGATTTTCCATAGGGGGCAAAAATTGAAAAAAATGACAGGGTCGGTAGTGTCGAAAAAGTCAAAAATGGGAAGGGTGGGGGATTGTCCCAAAACTTGCTACAAGGGGCCAGAGGGGCGGCCTGAATGAAAAATGTGTAAAATCAAGCACCGTGAGGGCATTGTGTGAAAATTGTGAAGGATTTTCCAAAGCGGCCAAAAATGGAAAAAAATGACAGGGCCGGTAGTGTCGAAAAAGTAAAAAATGGGAAGGGTGGGGGATTGTCCCAAAACTTGCTACAAGGGGCCAGAGGGGCGGCCTGAATGAAAAATGTGTAAAATCACGCACCGTGAGGGCATTCTGTGAAAATTGTGAAGGATTTTCCAAAGCGGCCAAAAATGGAAAAAAAATTACAGGGCCGGTAGTGTCGAAAAAGTCAAAAATGGGAAGGGTGGGGGATTGTCCCAAAACTTGCTACAAGGGGCCAGAGGGGCGGCCTGAATGAAAAATGTGTAAAATCAAGCTCCGTGAGGGCATTGTGTGAAAATTGTGAAGGATTTTCCTAAGCGGGCAAAAATTGAAAAAAATGACAGGGCCGGTAGTGTCGAAAAAGTCAAAAATGGGAAGGGTGGGGGATTGTCCCAAAACTTGCTACAAGGGGCCAGAGGGGCGGCCTGAATGAAAAATGTGTAAAATCAAGCACCGTGAGGGCATTGTGTGAAAATTGTGAAGGATTTTCCTAAGCGGGCAAAAATTGAAAAAAATGACAGGGCCGGTAGTGTCGAAAAAGTCAAAAATGGGAAGGGTGGGGGATTGTCCCAAAACTTGCTACAAGGGGCCAGAGGGGCGGCCTGAATTAAAGATGTGTAAAATCAAGCACCGTGAAGGCATTGTGTGAAAATTGTCAAGGATTTTCCAAAGCGGGCAAAAATTGAAAAAAATGACAGGGCCGGTAGTGTCGAAAAAGTCAAAAATGGGAAGGGTGGGGGATTGTCCCAAAACTTGCTACAAGGGGCCAGAGGGGCGGCCTGAATGAAAAATGTGTAAAATCAAGCACCGTGAGGGCATTGTGTGAAAATTGTCAAGGATTTTCCTAAGCGGCCAAAAATTGAAAAAAATGACAGGGCCGGTAGTGTCGAAAAAGTCAAAAATGGGAAGGGTGGGGGATTGTCCCAAAACTTGCTACAAGGGGCCAGAGGGGCGGCCTGAATGAAAAATGTGTAAAATCAAGCACCGTGAAGGCATTGTGTGAAAATTGTCAAGGATTTCCAAAGCGGGCAAAAATTGAAAAAAATGACAGGGTCGGTAGTGTCGAAAAAGTCAAAAATGGGAAGGGTGGGGGATTGTCCCAAAACTTGCTACAAGGGGCCAGAGGGGCGGCCTGAATGAAAAATGTGTAAAATCAAGCACCGTGAAGGCATTGTGTGAAAATTGTCAAGGATTTTCCAAAGCGGGCAAAAATTGAAAAAAATGACAGGGTCGGTAGTGTCGAAAAAGTCAAAAATGGGAAGGGTGGGGGATTGTCCCAAAACTTGCTACAAGGGGCCAGAGGGGCGGCCTGAATGAAAAATGTGTAAAATCAAGCACCGTGAAGGCATTGTGTGAAAATTGTGAAGGATTTTCCAAAGCGGGCAAAAATTGAAAAAAATGACAGGGCCGGTAGTGTTGAAAAAGTAAAAAATGGGAAGGGTGGGGGATTGTCCCAAAACTTGCTACAAGGGGCCAGAGGGGCGGCCTGAATGAAAAATGTGTAAAATCAAGCACCGTGAGGGCATTGTGTGAAAATTGTCAAGGATTTTCCAAAGCGGGCAAAAATGGAAAAAAATGACAGGGCCGGTAGTGTCGAAAAAGTCAAAAATGGGAAGGGTGGGGGATTGTCCCAAAACTTGCTACAAGGGGCCAGAGGGGCGGCCTGAATGAAAAATGTGTAAAATCAAGCACCGTGAGGGCATTGTGTGAAAATTGTGAAGGATTTTCCTAAGCGGGCAAAAATTGAAAAAAATGACAGGGTCGGTAGTGTCGAAAAAGTCAAAAATGGGAAGGGTGGGGGATTGTCCCAAAACTTGCTACAAGGGGCCAGAGGGGCGGCCTGAATGAAAAATGTGTAAAATCAAGCACCGTGAAGGCATTGTGTGAAAATTGTCAAGGATTTTCCAAAGCGGCCAAAAATTGAAAAAAATGACAGGGTCGGTAGTGTCGAAAAAGTCAAAAATGGGAAGGGTGGGGGATTGTCCCAAAACTTGCTACAAGGGGCCAGAGGGGCGGCCTGAATGAAAAATGTGTAAAATCAAGCACCGTGAAGGCATTGTGTGAAAATTGTCAAGGATTTTCCAAAGCGGGCAAAAATTGAAAAAAATGACAGGGCCGGTAGTGTCGAAAAAGTCAAAAATGGGAAGGGTGGGGGATTGTCCCAAAACTTGCTACAAGGGGCCAGAGGGGCGGCCTGAATGAAAAATGTGTAAAATCAAGCACCGTGAGGGCATTGTGTGAAAATTGTGAAGGATTTTCCTAAGCGGCCAAAAATTGAAAAAAATGACAGGGCGGGTAGTGTTGAAAAAGTAAAAAATGGGAAGGGTGGGGGATTGTCCCAAAACTTGCTACAAGGGGCCAGATGGGCGGCCTGAATGAAAAATGTGTAAAATCAAGCACCGTGAAGGCATTGTGTGAAAATTGTCAAGGATTTTCCAAAGCGGGCAAAAATTGAAAAAAATGACAGGGTCGGTAGTGTCGAAAAAGTCAAAAATGGGAAGGGTGGGGGATTGTCCCAAAACTTGCTACAAGGGGCCAGAGGGGCGGCCTGAATGAAAAATGTGTAAAATCAAGCACCGTGAGGGCATTGTGTGAAAATTGTGAAGGATTTTCCTAAGCGGCCAAAAATTGAAAAAAATGACAGGGCGGGTAGTGTTGAAAAAGTAAAAAATGGGAAGGGTGGGGGATTGTCCCAAAACTTGCTACAAGGGGCCAGATGGGCGGCCTGAATGAAAAATGTGTAAAATCAAGCACCGTGAAGGCATTGTGTGAAAATTGTCAAGGATTTTCCAAAGCGGGCAAAAATTGAAAAAAATGACTTGGCCGGTAGTGTCGAAAAAGTCAAAAATGGGAAGGGTGGGGGATTGTCCCAAATCTTGCTACAAGGGGCCACAGGGGCGGCCTGAATGAAAAATGTGTAAAATCAAGCACCGTGAGGGCATTGTGTGAAAATTGTGAAGGATTTTCCAAAGCGGCCAAAAATGGAAAAAAATGACAGGGCCGGTAGTGTCGAAAAAGTCAAAAATGGGAAGGGTGGGGGATTGTCCCAAAACTTGCTACAAGGGGCCAGAGGGGCGGCCTGAATGAAAAATGTGTAAAATCAAGCACCGTGAAGACATTGTGTGAAAATTGTCAAGGATTTTCCAAAGCGGGCAAAAATTGAAAAAAATGACAGGGCAGGTAGTGTTGAAAAAGTCAAAAATGGGAAGGGTGGGGGATTGTCCCAAAACTTGCTACAAGGGGCCAGAGGGGCGGCCTGAATGAAAAATGTGTAAAATCAAGCACCGTGAGGGCATTGTGTGAAAATTGTCAAGGATTTTCCAAAGCGGGCAAAAATGGAAAAAAATGACAGGGCCGGTAGTGTCGAAAAAGTCAAAAATGGGAAGGGTGGGGGATTGTCCCAAAACTTGCTACAAGGGGCCAGAGGGGCGGCCTGAATGAAAAATGTGTAAAATCAAGCACCGTGAAGGCATTGTGTGAAAATTGTGAAGGATTTTCCTAAGCGGCCAAAAATTGAAAAAAATGACAGGGCCGGTAGTGTCGAAAAAGTCAAAAATGGGAAGGGTGGGGGATTGTCCCAAAACTTGCTACAAGGGGCCAGAGGGGCGGCCTGAATGAAAAATGTGTAAAATCAAGCACCGTGAAGGCATTGTGTGAAAATTGTCAAGGATTTCCAAAGCGGGCAAAAATTGAAAAAAATGACAGGGTCGGTAGTGTCGAAAAAGTCAAAAATGGGAAGGGTGGGGGATTGTCCCAAAACTTGCTACAAGGGGCCAGAGGGGCGGCCTGAATGAAAAATGTGTAAAATCAAGCACCGTGAAGGCATTGTGTGAAAATTGTCAAGGATTTTCCAAAGCGGGCAAAAATTGAAAAAAATGACAGGGTCGGTAGTGTCGAAAAAGTCAAAAATGGGAAGGGTGGGGGATTGTCCCAAAACTTGCTACAAGGGGCCAGAGGGGCGGCCTGAATGAAAAATGTGTAAAATCAAGCACCGTGAAGGCATTGTGTGAAAATTGTGAAGGATTTTCCAAAGCGGGCAAAAATTGAAAAAAATGACAGGGCCGGTAGTGTTGAAAAAGTAAAAAATGGGAAGGGTGGGGGATTGTCCCAAAACTTGCTACAAGGGGCCAGAGGGGCGGCCTGAATGAAAAATGTGTAAAATCAAGCACCGTGAGGGCATTGTGTGAAAATTGTCAAGGATTTTCCAAAGCGGGCAAAAATGGAAAAAAATGACAGGGCCGGTAGTGTCGAAAAAGTCAAAAATGGGAAGGGTGGGGGATTGTCCCAAAACTTGCTACAAGGGGCCAGAGGGGCGGCCTGAATGAAAAATGTGTAAAATCAAGCACCGTGAGGGCATTGTGTGAAAATTGTGAAGGATTTTCCTAAGCGGGCAAAAATTGAAAAAAATGACAGGGTCGGTAGTGTCGAAAAAGTCAAAAATGGGAAGGGTGGGGGATTGTCCCAAAACTTGCTACAAGGGGCCAGAGGGGCGGCCTGAATGAAAAATGTGTAAAATCAAGCACCGTGAAGGCATTGTGTGAAAATTGTCAAGGATTTTCCAAAGCGGCCAAAAATTGAAAAAAATGACAGGGTCGGTAGTGTCGAAAAAGTCAAAAATGGGAAGGGTGGGGGATTGTCCCAAAACTTGCTACAAGGGGCCAGAGGGGCGGCCTGAATGAAAAATGTGTAAAATCAAGCACCGTGAAGGCATTGTGTGAAAATTGTCAAGGATTTTCCAAAGCGGGCAAAAATTGAAAAAAATGACAGGGCCGGTAGTGTCGAAAAAGTCAAAAATGGGAAGGGTGGGGGATTGTCCCAAAACTTGCTACAAGGGGCCAGAGGGGCGGCCTGAATGAAAAATGTGTAAAATCAAGCACCGTGAGGGCATTGTGTGAAAATTGTGAAGGATTTTCCTAAGCGGCCAAAAATTGAAAAAAATGACAGGGCGGGTAGTGTTGAAAAAGTAAAAAATGGGAAGGGTGGGGGATTGTCCCAAAACTTGCTACAAGGGGCCAGATGGGCGGCCTGAATGAAAAATGTGTAAAATCAAGCACCGTGAAGGCATTGTGTGAAAATTGTCAAGGATTTTCCAAAGCGGGCAAAAATTGAAAAAAATGACAGGGTCGGTAGTGTCGAAAAAGTCAAAAATGGGAAGGGTGGGGGATTGTCCCAAAACTTGCTACAAGGGGCCAGAGGGGCGGCCTGAATGAAAAATGTGTAAAATCAAGCACCGTGAGGGCATTGTGTGAAAATTGTGAAGGATTTTCCTAAGCGGCCAAAAATTGAAAAAAATGACAGGGCGGGTAGTGTTGAAAAAGTAAAAAATGGGAAGGGTGGGGGATTGTCCCAAAACTTGCTACAAGGGGCCAGATGGGCGGCCTGAATGAAAAATGTGTAAAATCAAGCACCGTGAAGGCATTGTGTGAAAATTGTCAAGGATTTTCCAAAGCGGGCAAAAATTGAAAAAAATGACTTGGCCGGTAGTGTCGAAAAAGTCAAAAATGGGAAGGGTGGGGGATTGTCCCAAATCTTGCTACAAGGGGCCACAGGGGCGGCCTGAATGAAAAATGTGTAAAATCAAGCACCGTGAGGGCATTGTGTGAAAATTGTGAAGGATTTTCCAAAGCGGCCAAAAATGGAAAAAAATGACAGGGCCGGTAGTGTCGAAAAAGTCAAAAATGGGAAGGGTGGGGGATTGTCCCAAAACTTGCTACAAGGGGCCAGAGGGGCGGCCTGAATGAAAAATGTGTAAAATCAAGCACCGTGAAGGCATTGTGTGAAAATTGTGAAGGATTTTCCAAAGCGGCCAAAAATGGAAAAAAATGACAGGGCCGGTAGTGTCGAAAAAGTCAAAAATGGGAAGGGTGGGGGATTGTCCCAAAACTTGCTACAAGGGGCCAGAGGGGCGGCCTGAATGAAAAATGTGTAAAATCAAGCACCGTGAAGGCATTGTGTGAAAATTGTCAAGGATTTTCCAAAGCGGGCAAAAATTGAAAAAAATGACAGGGCCGGTAGTGTCGAAAAAGTCAAAAATGGGAAGGGTGGGGGATTGTCCCAAAACTTGCTACAAGGGGCCAGAGGGGCGGCCTGAATGAAAAATGTGTAAAATCAAGCTCCGTGAGGGCATTGTGTGAAAATTGTGAAGGATTTTCCTAAGCGGGCAAAAATTGAAAAAAATGACAGGGCCGGTAGTGTTGAAAAAGTAAAAAATGGGAAGGGTGGGGGATTGTCCCAAAACTTGCTACAAGGGGCCAGAGGGGCGGCCTGAATGAAAAATGTGTAAAATCAAGCACCGTGAGGGCATTGTGTGAAAATTGTCAAGGATTTTCCAAAGCGGCCAAAAATGGAAAAAAATGACAGGGCCGGTAGTGTCGAAAAAGTCAAAAATGGGAAGGGTGGGGGATTGTCCCAAAACTTGCTACAAGGGGCCAGAGGGGCGGCCTGAATGAAAAATGTGTAAAATCACGCACCGTGAGGGCATTCTGTGAAAATTGTGAAGGATTTTCCTAAGCGGCCAAAAATTGAAAAAAATGACTTGGCCGGTAGTGTCGAAAAAGTCAAAAATGGGAAGGGTGGGGGATTGTCCCAAATCTTGCTAAAAGGGGCCACAGGGGCGGCCTGAATGAAAAATGTGTAAAATCAAGCACCGTGAAGGCATTGTGTGAAAATTGTCAAGGATTTTCTAAAGCGGGCAAAAATTGAAAAAAATGACTTGGCCGGTAGTGTCGAAAAAGTCAAAAATGGGAAGGGTGGGGGATTGTCCCAAAACTTGCTACAAGGGGCCAGAGGGGCGGCCTGAATGAAAAATGTGTAAAATCAAGCACCGTGAGGGCATTGTGTGAAAATTGTCAAGGATTTTCCTAAGCGGCCAAAAATTGAAAAAAATGACAGGGCCGGTAGTGTCGAAAAAGTCAAAAATGGGAAGGGTGGGGGATTGTCCCAAAACTTGCTACAAGGGGCCAGAGGGGCGGCCTGAATGAAAAATGTGTAAAATCAAGCACCGTGAAGGCATTGTGTGAAAATTGTCAAGGATTTTCCAAAGCGGGCAAAAATTGAAAAAAATGACAGGGTCGGTAGTGTCGAAAAAGTCAAAAATGGGAAGGGTGGGGGATTGTCCCAAAACTTGCTACAAGGGGCCAGAGGGGCGGCCTGAATGAAAAATGTGTAAAATCAAGCACCGTGAAGGCATTGTGTGAAAATTGTCAAGGATTTTCCAAAGCGGGCAAAAATTGAAAAAAATGACAGGGTCGGTAGTGTCGAAAAAGTCAAAAATGGGAAGGGTGGGGGATTGTCCCAAAACTTGCTACAAGGGGCCAGAGGGGCGGCCTGAATGAAAAATGTGTAAAATCAAGCACCGTGAAGGCATTGTGTGAAAATTGTCAAGGATTTTCCAAAGCGGGCAAAAATTGAAAAAAATGACAGGGCCGGTAGTGTTGAAAAAGTAAAAAATGGGAAGGGTGGGGGATTGTCCCAAAACTTGCTACAAGGGGCCAGAGGGGCGGCCTGAATGAAAAATGTGTAAAATCAAGCACCGTGAGGGCATTGTGTGAAAATTGTCAAGGATTTTCCAAAGCGGCCAAAAATGGAAAAAAATGACAGGGCCGGTAGTGTCGAAAAAGTCAAAAATGGGAAGGGTGGGGGATTGTCCCAAAACTTGCTACAAGGGGCCAGAGGGGCGGCCTGAATGAAAAATGTGTAAAATCAAGCACCGTGAGGGCATTGTGTGAAAATTGTGAAGGATTTTCCTAAGCGGCCAAAAATTGAAAAAAATGACAGGGCGGGTAGTGTTGAAAAAGTAAAAAATGGGAAGGGTGGGGGATTGTCCCAAAACTTGCTACAAGGGGCCAGATGGGCGTCCTGAATGAAAAATGTGTAAAATCAAGCACCGTGAAGGCATTGTGTGAAAATTGTCAAGGATTTTCCAAAGCGGGCAAAAATTGAAAAAAATGACAGGGTCGGTAGTGTCGAAAAAGTCAAAAATGGGAAGGGTGGGGGATTGTCCCAAAACTTGCTACAAGGGGCCAGAGGGGCGGCCTGAATGAAAAATGTGTAAAATCAAGCACCGTGAAGGCATTGTGTGAAAATTGTCAAGGATTTTCCAAAGCGGGCAAAAATTGAAAAAAATGACAGGGCCGGTAGTGTCGAAAAAGTCAAAAATGGGAAGGGTGGGGGATTGTCCCAAAACTTGCTACAAGGGGCCAGAGGGGCGGCCTGAATGAAAAATGTGTAAAATCAAGCTCCGTGAGGGCATTGTGTGAAAATTGTGAAGGATTTTCCTAAGCGGGCAAAAATTGAAAAAAATGACAGGGCCGGTAGTGTTGAAAAAGTAAAAAATGGGAAGGGTGGGGGATTGTCCCAAAACTTGCTACAAGGGGCCAGAGGGGCGGCCTGAATGAAAAATGTGTAAAATCAAGCACCGTGAGGGCATTGTGTGAAAATTGTCAAGGATTTTCCAAAGCGGCCAAAAATGGAAAAAAATGACAGGGCCGGTAGTGTCGAAAAAGTCAAAAATGGGAAGGGTGGGGGATTGTCCCAAAACTTGCTACAAGGGGCCAGAGGGGCGGCCTGAATGAAAAATGTGTAAAATCACGCACCGTGAGGGCATTCTGTGAAAATTGTGAAGGATTTTCCTAAGCGGCCAAAAATTGAAAAAAATGACTTGGCCGGTAGTGTCGAAAAAGTCAAAAATGGGAAGGGTGGGGGATTGTCCCAAATCTTGCTAAAAGGGGCCACAGGGGCGGCCTGAATGAAAAATGTGTAAAATCAAGCACCGTGAAGGCATTGTGTGAAAATTGTCAAGGATTTTCTAAAGCGGGCAAAAATTGAAAAAAATGACTTGGCCGGTAGTGTCGAAAAAGTCAAAAATGGGAAGGGTGGGGGATTGTCCCAAATCTTGCTAAAAGGGGCCACAGGGGCGGCCTGAATGAAAAATGTGTAAAATCAAGCACCGTGAGGGCATTGTGTGAAAATTGTGAAGGATTTTCCAAAGCGGCCAAAAATGGAAAAAAATGACAGGGCCGGTAGTGTCGAAAAAGTAAAAAATGGGAAGGGTGGGGGATTGTCCCAAAACTTGCTACAAGGGGCCAGAGGGGCGGCCTGAATGAAAAATGTGTAAAATCACGCACCGTGAGGGCATTCTGTGAAAATTGTGAAGGATTTTCCAAAGCGGCCAAAAATGGAAAAAAATTACAGGGCCGGTAGTGTCGAAAAAGTCAAAAATGGGAAGGGTGGGGGATTGTCCCAAAACTTGCTACAAGGGGCCAGAGGGGCGGCCTGAATGAAAAATGTGTAAAATCAAGCACCGTGAGGGCATTGTGTGAAAATTGTGAAGGATTTTCCTAAGCGGCCAAAAATTGAAAAAAATGACAGGGCGGGTAGTGTTGAAAAAGTAAAAAATGGGAAGGGTGGGGGATTGTCCCAAAACTTGCTACAAGGGGCCAGAGGGGCGGCCTGAATGAAAAATGTGTAAAATAGCGCACCGTGAGGGCATTCTGTGAAAATTGTGAAGGATTTTCCAAAGCGGCCAAAAATTGAAAAAAATGACAGGGCCGGTAGTGTCGAAAAAGTCAAAAATGGGAAGGGTGGGGGATTGTCCCAAAACTTGCTACAAGGGGCCAGAGGGGCGGCCTGAATGAAAAATGTGTAAAATCAAGCACCGTGAAGGCATTGTGTGAAAATTGTCAAGGATTTTCCAAAGCGGGCAAAAATTGAAAAAAATGACAGGGTCGGTAGTGTCGAAAAAGTCAAAAATGGGAAGGGTGGGGGATTGTCCCAAAACTTGCTACAAGGGGCCAGAGGGGCGGCCTGAATGAAAAATGTGTAAAATCAAGCTCCGTGAGGGCATTGTGTGAAAATTGTGAAGGATTTTCCTAAGCGGGCAAAAATTGAAAAAAATGACAGGGCCGGTAGTGTCGAAAAAGTCAAAAATGGGAAGGGTGGGGGATTGTCCCAAAACTTGCTACAAGGGGCCAGAGGGGCGGCCTGAATGAAAAATGTGTAAAATCAAGCTCCGTGAGGGCATTGTGTGAAAATTGTGAAGGATTTTCCTAAGCGGGCAAAAATTGAAAAAAATGACAGGGCCGGTAGTGTTGAAAAAGTCAAAAATGGGAAGGGTGGGGGATTGTCCCAAAACTTGCTACAAGGGGCCAGAGGGGCGGCCTGAATGAAAAATGTGTAAAATCAAGCACCGTGAGGGCATTGTGTGAAAATTGTCAAGGATTTTCCAAAGCGGCCAAAAATGGAAAAAAATGACAGGGCCGGTAGTGTCGAAAAAGTCAAAAATGGGAAGGGTGGGGGATTGTCCCAAAACTTGCTACAAGGGGCCAGAGGGGCGGCCTGAATGAAAAATGTGTAAAATCACGCACCGTGAGGGCATTCTGTGAAAATTGTGAAGGATTTTCCTAAGCGGCCAAAAATTGAAAAAAATGACTTGGCCGGTAGTGTCGAAAAAGTCAAAAATGGGAAGGGTGGGGGATTGTCCCAAATCTTGCTAAAAGGGGCCACAGGGGCGGCCTGAATGAAAAATGTGTAAAATCAAGCACCGTGAAGGCATTGTGTGAAAATTGTCAAGGATTTTCTAAAGCGGGCAAAAATTGAAAAAAATGACTTGGCCGGTAGTGTCGAAAAAGTCAAAAATGGGAAGGGTGGGGGATTGTCCCAAATCTTGCTAAAAGGGGCCACAGGGGCGGCCTGAATGAAAAATGTGTAAAATCAAGCACCGTGAGGGCATTGTGTGAAAATTGTGAAGGATTTTCCAAAGCGGCCAAAAATGGAAAAAAATGACAGGGCCGGTAGTGTCGAAAAAGTAAAAAATGGGAAGGGTGGGGGATTGTCCCAAAACTTGCTACAAGGGGCCAGAGGGGCGGCCTGAATGAAAAATGTGTAAAATAGCGCACCGTGAGGGCATTCTGTGAAAATTGTGAAGGATTTTCCAAAGCGGCCAAAAATGGAAAAAAATGACAGGGCCGGTAGTGTCGAAAAAGTCAAAAATGGGAAGGGTGGGGGATTGTCCCAAAACTTGCTACAAGGGGCCAGAGGGGCGGCCTGAATGAAAAATGTGTAAAATCAAGCACCGTGAAGACATTGTGTGAAAATTGTCAAGGATTTTCCAAAGCGGGCAAAAATTGAAAAAAATGACAGGGCAGGTAGTGTTGAAAAAGTCAAAAATGGGAAGGGTGGGGGATTGTCCCAAAACTTGCTACAAGGGGCCAGAGGGGCGGCCTGAATGAAAAATGTGTAAAATCAAGCACCGTGAGGGCATTGTGTGAAAATTGTCAAGGATTTTCCAAAGCGGGCAAAAATTGAAAAAAATGACAGGGTCGGTAGTGTCGAAAAAGTCAAAAATGGGAAGGGTGGGGGATTGTCCCAAAACTTGCTACAAGGGGCCAGAGGGGCGGCCTGAATGAAAAATGTGTAAAATCAAGCACCGTGAAGGCATTGTGTGAAAATTGTCAAGGATTTTCCAAAGCGGCCAAAAATGGAAAAAAATGACAGGGCCGGTAGTGTCGAAAAAGTCAAAAATGGGAAGGGTGGGGGATTGTCCCAAAACTTGCTACAAGGGGCCAGAGGGGCGGCCTGAATGAAAAATGTGTAAAATCAAGCTCCGTGAGGGCATTGTGTGAAAATTGTGAAGGATTTTCCTAAGCGGGCAAAAATTGAAAAAAATGACAGGGCCGGTAGTGTCGAAAAAGTCAAAAATGGGAAGGGTGGGGGATTGTCCCAAAACTTGCTACAAGGGGCCAGAGGGGCGGCCTGAATGAAAAATGTGTAAAATCAAGCTCCGTGAGGGCATTGTGTGAAAATTGTGAAGGATTTTCCTAAGCGGGCAAAAATTGAAAAAAATGACAGGGCCGGTAGTGTCGAAAAAGTCAAAAATGGGAAGGGTGGGGGATTGTCCCAAAACTTGCTACAAGGGGCCAGAGGGGCGGCCTGAATGAAAAATGTGTAAAATCAAGCACCGTGAAGGCATTGTGTGAAAATTGTTAAGGATTTTCCAAAGCGGGCAAAAATTGAAAAAAATGACAGGGTCGGTAGTGTCGAAAAAGTCAAAAATGGGAAGGGTGGGGGATTGTCCCAAAACTTGCTACAAGGGGCCAGAGGGGCGGCCTGAATGAAAAATGTGTAAAATCAAGCTCCGTGAGGGCATTGTGTGAAAATTGTGAAGGATTTTCCTAAGCGGCCAAAAATTGAAAAAAATGACTTGGCCGGTAGTGTCGAAAAAGTCAAAAATGGGAAGGGTGGGGGATTGTCCCAAATCTTGCTAAAAGGGGCCACAGGGGCGGCCTGAATGAAAAATGTGTAAAATCAAGCACCGTGAAGGCATTGTGTGAAAATTGTCAAGGATTTTCTAAAGCGGGCAAAAATTGAAAAAAATGACTTGGCCGGTAGTGTCGAAAAAGTCAAAAATGGGAAGGGTGGGGGATTGTCCCAAATCTTGCTAAAAGGGGCCACAGGGGCGGCCTGAATGAAAAATGTGTAAAATCAAGCACCGTGAGGGCATTGTGTGAAAATTGTGAAGGATTTTCCAAAGCGGCCAAAAATGGAAAAAAATGACAGGGCCGGTAGTGTCGAAAAAGTAAAAAATGGGAAGGGTGGGGGATTGTCCCAAAACTTGCTACAAGGGGCCAGAGGGGCGGCCTGAATGAAAAATGTGTAAAATCACGCACCGTGAGGGCATTCTGTGAAAATTGTGAAGGATTTTCCAAAGCGGCCAAAAATGGAAAAAAATGACAGGGCCGGTAGTGTCGAAAAAGTCAAAAATGGGAAGGGTGGGGGATTGTCCCAAAACTTGCTACAAGGGGCCAGAGGGGCGGCCTGAATGAAAAATGTGTAAAATAGCGCACCGTGAGGGCATTCTGTGAAAATTGTGAAGGATTTTCCAAAGCGGCCAAAAATGGAAAAAAATGACAGGGCCGGTAGTGTCGAAAAAGTCAAAAATGGGAAGGGTGGGGGATTGTCCCAAAACTTGCTACAAGGGGCCAGAGGGGCGGCCTGAATGAAAAATGTGTAAAATCAAGCACCGTGAAGACATTGTGTGAAAATTGTCAAGGATTTTCCAAAGCGGGCAAAAATTGAAAAAAATGACAGGGCAGGTAGTGTTGAAAAAGTCAAAAATGGGAAGGGTGGGGGATTGTCCCAAAACTTGCTACAAGGGGCCAGAGGGGCGGCCTGAATGAAAAATGTGTAAAATCAAGCACCGTGAGGGCATTGTGTGAAAATTGTCAAGGATTTTCCAAAGCGGGCAAAAATTGAAAAAAATGACAGGGTCGGTAGTGTCGAAAAAGTCAAAAATGGGAAGGGTGGGGGATTGTCCCAAAACTTGCTACAAGGGGCCAGAGGGGCGGCCTGAATGAAAAATGTGTAAAATCAAGCACCGTGAAGGCATTGTGTGAAAATTGTCAAGGATTTTCCAAAGCGGCCAAAAATGGAAAAAAATGACAGGGCCGGTAGTGTCGAAAAAGTCAAAAATGGGAAGGGTGGGGGATTGTCCCAAAACTTGCTACAAGGGGCCAGAGGGGCGGCCTGAATGAAAAATGTGTAAAATCAAGCTCCGTGAGGGCATTGTGTGAAAATTGTGAAGGATTTTCCTAAGCGGGCAAAAATTGAAAAAAATGACAGGGCCGGTAGTGTCGAAAAAGTCAAAAATGGGAAGGGTGGGGGATTGTCCCAAAACTTGCTACAAGGGGCCAGAGGGGCGGCCTGAATGAAAAATGTGTAAAATCAAGCTCCGTGAGGGCATTGTGTGAAAATTGTGAAGGATTTTCCTAAGCGGGCAAAAATTGAAAAAAATGACAGGGCCGGTAGTGTCGAAAAAGTCAAAAATGGGAAGGGTGGGGGATTGTCCCAAAACTTGCTACAAGGGGCCAGAGGGGCGGCCTGAATGAAAAATGTGTAAAATCAAGCACCGTGAAGGCATTGTGTGAAAATTGTTAAGGATTTTCCAAAGCGGGCAAAAATTGAAAAAAATGACAGGGTCGGTAGTGTCGAAAAAGTCAAAAATGGGAAGGGTGGGGGATTGTCCCAAAACTTGCTACAAGGGGCCAGAGGGGCGGCCTGAATGAAAAATGTGTAAAATCAAGCTCCGTGAGGGCATTGTGTGAAAATTGTGAAGGATTTTCCTAAGCGGGCAAAAATTGAAAAAAATGACAGGGCCGGTAGTGTCGAAAAAGTCAAAAATGGGAAGGGTGGGGGATTGTCCCAAAACTTGCTACAAGGGGCCAGAGGGGCGGCCTGAATGAAAAATGTGTAAAATCAAGCTCCGTGAGGGCATTGTGTGAAAATTGTGAAGGATTTTCCTAAGCGGGCAAAAATTGAAAAAAATGACAGGGCCGGTAGTGTCAAAAAAGTCAAAAATGGGAAGGGTGGGGGATTGTCCCAAAACTTGCTACAAGGGGCCAGAGGGGCGGCCTGAATGAAAAATGTGTAAAATCAAGCACCGTGAAGGCATTGTGTGAAAATTGTCAAGGATTTTCCAAAGCGGGCAAAAATTGAAAAAAATGACAGGGCCGGTAGTGTCGAAAAAGTCAAAAATGGGAAGGGTGGGGGATTGTCCCAAAACTTGCTACAAGGGGCCACAGGGGCGGCCTGAATGAAAAATGTGTAAAATCAAGCACCGTGAGGGCATTGTGTGAAAATTGTGAAGGATTTTCCAAAGCGGCCAAAAATGGAAAAAAATGACAGGGCCGGTAGTGTCGAAAAAGTCAAAAATGGGAAGGGTGGGGGATTGTCCCAAAACTTGCTACAAGGGGCCAGAGGGGCGGCCTGAATGAAAAATGTGTAAAATCAAGCACCGTGAAGGCATTGTGTGAAAATTGTGAAGGATTTTCCAAAGCGGCCAAAAATTGAAAAAAATTACAGGGCCGGTAGTGTCGAAAAAGTCAAAAATGGGAAGGGTGGGGGATTGTCCCAAAACTTGCTACAAGGGGCCAGAGGGGCGGCCTGAATGAAAAATGTGTAAAATCAAGCACCGTGAGGGCTTTGTGTGAAAATTGTGAAGGATTTTCCTAAGCGGGCAAAAATTGAAAAAAATGACAGGGCCGGTAGTGTCGAAAAAGTCAAAAATGGGAAGGGTGGGGGATTGTCCCAAAACTTGCTACAAGGGGCCAGAGGGGCGGCCTGAATGAAAAATGTGTAAAATCAAGCACCGTGAAGGCATTGTGTGAAAATTGTCAAGGATTTTCCAAAGCGGGCAAAAATTGAAAAAAATGACAGGGTCGGTAGTGTCGAAAAAGTCAAAAATGGGAAGGGTGGGGGATTGTCCCAAAACTTGCTACAAGGGGCCAGAGGGGCGGCCTGAATGAAAAATGTGTAAAATCAAGCTCCGTGAGGGCATTGTGTGAAAATTGTGAAGGATTTTCCAAAGCGGCCAAAAATGGAAAAAAATGACAGGGCCGGTAATGTCGAAAAAGTCAAAAATGGGAAGGGTGGGGGATTGTCCCAAAACTTGCTACAAGGGGCCAGAGGCGCGGCCTGAATGAAAAATGTGTAAAATCACGCACCGTGAGGGCATTCTGTGAAAATTGTGAAGGATTTTCCAAAGCGGCCAAAAATTGAAAAAAATGACAGGGCCGGTAGTGTCGAAAAAGTCAAAAATGGGAAGGGTGGGGGATTGTCCCAAAACTTGCTACAAGGGGCCAGAGGGGCGGCCTGAATGAAAAATGTGTAAAATCAAGCTCCGTGAGGGCATTGTGTGAAAATTGTGAAGGATTTTCCTAAGCGGGCAAAAATTGAAAAAAATGACAGGGCCGGTAGTGTCGAAAAAGTCAAAAATGGGAAGGGTGGGGGATTGTCCCAAAACTTGCTACAAGGGGCCAGAGGGGCGGCCTGAATGAAAAATGTGTAAAATCAAGCACCGTGAAGGCATTGTGTGAAAATTGTGAAGGATTTTCCAAAGCGGCCAAAAATTGAAAAAAATGACAGGGCCGGTAGTGTCGAAAAAGTCAAAAATGGGAAGGGTGGGGGATTGTCCCAAAACTTGCTACAAGGGGCCAGAGGGGCGGCCTGAATGAAAAATGTGTAAAATCAAGCACCGTGAGGGCTTTGTGTGAAAATTGTGAAGGATTTTCCTAAGCGGGCAAAAATTGAAAAAAATGACAGGGCCGGTAGTGTCGAAAAAGTCAAAAATGGGAAGGGTGGGGGATTGTCCCAAAACTTGCTACAAGGGGCCAGAGGGGCGGCCTGAATGAAAAATGTGTAAAATCACGCACCGTGAGGGCATTCTGTGAAAATTGTGAAGGATTTTCCAAAGCGGCCAAAAATTGAAAAAAATGACAGGGCCGGTAGTGTCGAAAAAGTCAAAAATGGGAAGGGTGGGGGATTGTCCCAAAACTTGCTACAAGGGGCCAGAGGGGCGGCCTGAATGAAAAATGTGTAAAATCACGCACCGTGAGGGCATTCTGTGAAAATTGTGAAGGATTTTCCAAAGCGGCCAAAAATTGAAAAAAATGACAGGGCCGGTAGTGTCGAAAAAGTCAAAAATGGGAAGGGTGGGGGATTGTCCCAAAACTTGCTACAAGGGGCCACAGGGGCGGCCTGAATGAAAAATGTGTAAAATCAAGCACCGTGAGGGCATTGTGTGAAAATTGTGAAGGATTTTCCAAAGCGGCCAAAAATGGAAAAAAATGACAGGGCCGGTAGTGTCGAAAAAGTCAAAAATGGGAAGGGTGGGGGATTGTCCCAAAACTTGCTACAAGGGGCCAGAGGGGCGGCCTGAATGAAAAATGTGTAAAATCAAGGTCCGTGAGGGCATTGTGTGAAAATTGTGAAGGATTTTCCTAAGAGGGCAAAAATTGAAAAAAATGACAGGGCCGGTAGTGTCGAAAAAGTCAAAAATGGGAAGGGTGGGGGATTGTCCCAAAACTTGCTACAAGGGGCCAGAGGGGCGGCCTGAATGAAAAATGTGTAAAATCAAGCACCGTGAAGGCATTGTGTGAAAATTGTGAAGGATTTTCCAAAGCGGCCAAAAATTGAAAAAAATGACAGGGCCGGTAGTGTCGAAAAAGTCAAAAATGGGAAGGGTGGGGGATTGTCCCAAAACTTGCTACAAGGGGCCAGAGGGGCGGCCTGAATGAAAAATGTGTAAAATCAAGCACCGTGAGGGCTTTGTGTGAAAATTGTGAAGGATTTTCCTAAGCGGGCAAAAATGGAAAAAAATGACAGGGCCGGTAGTGTCGAAAAAGTCAAAAATGGGAAGGGTGGGGGATTGTCCCAAAACTTGCTACAAGGGGCCAGAGGGGCGGCCTGAATGAAAAATGTGTAAAATCAAGCACCGTGAAGGCATTGTGTGAAAATTGTCAAGGATTTTCCAAAGCTGGCAAAAATTGAAAAAAATGACAGGGTCGGTAGTGTCGAAAAAGTCAAAAATGGGAAGGGTGGGGGATTGTCCCAAAACTTGCTACAAGGGGCCAGAGGGGCGGCCTGAATGAAAAATGTGTAAAATCAAGCTCCGGAAGGGCATTGTGTGAAAATTGTGAAGGATTTTCCAAAGCGGCCAAAAATGGAAAAAAATGACAGGGCCGGTAGTGTCGAAAAAGTCAAAAATGGGAAGGGTGGGGGATTGTCCCAAAACTTGCTACAAGGGGCCAGAGGGGCGGCCTGAATGAAAAATGTGTAAAATCACGCACCGTGAGGGCATTCTGTGAAAATTGTGAAGGATTTTCCAAAGCGGCCAAAAATTGAAAAAAATGACAGGGCCGGTAGTGTCGAAAAAGTCAAAAATGGGAAGGGTGGGGGATTGTCCCAAAACTTGCTACAAGGGGCCAGAGGGGCGGCCTGAATGAAAAATGTGTAAAATCAAGCACCGTGAAGGCATTGTGTGAAAATTGTCAAGGATTTTCCAAAGCGGGCAAAAATTGAAAAAAATGACAGGGTCGGTAGTGTCGAAAAAGTCAAAAATGGGAAGGGTGGGGGATTGTCCCAAAACTTGCTACAAGGGGCCAGAGGGGCGGCCTGAATGAAAAATGTGTAAAATCAAGCACCGTGAAGGCATTGTGTGAAAATTGTCAAGGATTTTCCAAAGCGGCCAAAAATTGAAAAAAATGACAGGGCCGGTAGTGTCGAAAAAGTCAAAAATGGGAAGGGTGGGGGATTGTCCCAAAACTTGCTACAAGGGGCCAGAGGGGCGGCCTGAATGAAAAATGTGTAAAATCAAGCACCGTGAGGGCTTTGTGTGAAAATTGTGAAGGATTTTCCTAAGCGGGCAAAAATGGAAAAAAATGACAGGGCCGGTAGTGTCGAAAAAGTCAAAAATGGGAAGGGTGGGGGATTGTCCCAAAACTTGCTACAAGGGGCCAGAGGGGCGGCCTGAATGAAAAATGTGTAAAATCAAGCACCGTGAAGGCATTGTGTGAAAATTGTCAAGGATTTTCCAAAGCTGGCAAAAATTGAAAAAAATGACAGGGTCGGTAGTGTCGAAAAAGTCAAAAATGGGAAGGGTGGGGGATTGTCCCAAAACTTGCTACAAGGGGCCAGAGGGGCGGCCTGAATGAAAAATGTGTAAAATCAAGCTCCGGAAGGGCATTGTGTGAAAATTGTGAAGGATTTTCCAAAGCGGCCAAAAATGGAAAAAAATGACAGGGCCGGTAGTGTCGAAAAAGTCAAAAATGGGAAGGGTGGGGGATTGTCCCAAAACTTGCTACAAGGGGCCAGAGGGGCGGCCTGAATGAAAAATGTGTAAAATCACGCACCGTGAGGGCATTCTGTGAAAATTGTGAAGGA